>NC_090659.1:15424756-15727786 GCF_013368605.1 Nyctibius grandis | reverse complement strand
AAAGAGATGTGGAAGTTGATGGAAGTGGAAAAATACTTTCTGGCCTTAGGCATTTGTTTACTAATCATATGGTGTTGCTCAGTGAAGTGATTCACTTTTAATGGGTTGCTTAACTGTGTAGACCAAAGGAAAATGAAAAAAACTGAGAACAGTTTGGGTTATAATTACCCCAGTGGCTCCATGTGAAATACTCATAGACAGATACTCAGCTGATATAGACTGTGATAATTCCTGTGAAATCAAAGGAGTAATGTCGAATTACATCATTAGATTATTATTTATCATGAATTTATTATAATTTATCATAAATTTGGAGGAATTCATAAATAGGTACTATTAAGGGTATCAGTACGTGGCATCTACTGTAAAGTTATAGATCTGATTTAAGCACAGATGGTAATTTGGGGTACTTAAAGAAAAACTGAATCAGTTAATTTTGAAAAAGCATGAAAAATCCCACCTTTTTCCTTTTCTGCACTAGGATATACACAGAGAATGCTGAATTTTTGCCTTGTTTACAGTTTCTGTTGAATGGGGGTTCCTGGCTTTGAAAACACTTCTGTACTAAAGTATTTGCTCTCATTGTCTCAACTCATGTATTTTCAGTTACCTTGTTCGTGCCCTCAATGGAAAATGTCAACTTACTTTCAAACAAAAATTCAAAAATAATTTTCAGTCCTTTTTTGAAGAAGAGTTAGAATTTTCAGTGAAAATCAATATTTCCCATTAAAGCTTTTTTGTTAGTCAAAAAATCAACCACATGTTGTTAAATAATTTCAGTTAAAAGTTTACCATGACTTGACCATGATAAGATATATAAACATAAATGAAGGGCAATTTTTCATTCAATAGACAACATGGAAATACTCATTTTAGGTTTGAGGAGGTATCTTTGTCTTCCTCTTTTTCAGTCAGAGAATACCTCATTTCAACAGCTTTAGTTCTCTTTTATTTCTGTTGGTTTTGTGATTAAATCAATGTCACCTGGAGAACACAGAGCTTTACATCTATTGCATTTTCTAAGGTGTAAAATCTTCCTTATTTTATTCAGTTTTCTTAATTGGATTATTGAAGTTCATATTTTCATAAGTGGCATCCCACACTTTTTTTTTCTTAAGCTTTGTTATGGTGAGTTTAATTTATGTTTTTTAATAGACGTTAATTTTCGTTCTTGGCCATTATATAGTTGTATTGTCAACACTGGCTTCATGATGACTGCAACTGATTACATTTTATGGACAAAAAAAGAAAGATCATTATTCCTTAAATGTTCTCTACTAATGGGATGTGCTGAATAGATCTTATAATGATTATAAGGAAGTTTAGTAATATCTCAGTACAGTGATGCTTCTTTTATAGTTAGAGGAAACAGAACGTTTGAAAAAAAACATGAGAATTTAAGCTTCTGTGTGGAACAGAAGGTCACTTTGTTCATGGATGATGGAAAAAGTATAATTGAATAAATGATTTTGCTTGAATTAGAAGTTTTATATATGTATTATAATAATACATATATATGTATTATAATAATACAGCATTATCAGCAGTTAGCAAATACGATAAAAATCCCTCTCTTATCTTCCTATGAAAAATAAAAGAAACAACTCCACAATGTGCAGTTTCTTTTTTTTTTTTAATTTTGTTAAGTTTTTATATTTCACATATGTGTTTTGTTGATAGCTGTATGTAATTCTCCAAGTGTCTGAAAGCTATTGTATAACTACTCTGTTATTTAGGTTAATAGTCTTCATATGGTTGGTACTGGTTCCTTTCAATTTTTGATACCTCTGAATGCAGGGCATGGACTGAAATTCATTAAAATCACATGGGGTATTTAATTATATAGATATAGATATGTATTTTATTGCTAAGAAATTTAATGGAACATGTACTGAAATTCAGAGAATGCTAAGTTTTAATGTAATGAGATCAGTTATGATAAAAGTAGAAATTAAAAGATCAAGGGGGGGGGGGATGTGTCAAAACAGAAACTTCCATAAGAAGCTCCAAATATTGAAGATGAACCTGTTACAAACAAGTTCCTTTATTTCTATAGCTGTGTAACAGCAAAAAAAAAAAAAAAGCTGATGTTTGCTTTTTGAAAGCAAATCAAAAAAAAAAAAAGGAAAAATATCTGATTATTTGAAATTCTCAGGTGCCACATGCTACATATGACAGAATTCCATAAGCTAACTCTAGTATATGCTATCCCCCAAATCCAAACATGTTTATTAATTCTATATTATCTAAATGTCAGATATGCTTGTATTCATTTAGATTCTCAGAATAAAGACTGCAATTTCTACTAATATCAATAATAAACACACATGGACTGTAAATCATGTAATGTTATTAAAAACTTCCGATATTATGAGTGGAATTGATCTTTAGCACTATTTTCTACAAAACTAGATTCTTTTTTAAATTAGATTACACAAAAATATTATGGACCTTTCTCATAATGCTAAAAAGATTTTTGCATCGATAGCTGATGTTCTGCTGTCTAGAGACTTAGTTCAGGAATATGACAATTTGGTACTTTTGAAGCTAATACACCAAAGAAGAAAACAAAATGTGACAAGCAAGGCAGAAAATACTGATTATTGTAGAAATTCAATCTGAAAACTTGGTACTATAATATTGGTATTTAATGTCTTTAGAAGCATAGTTTTTGGTTCACAGAGGAAGCTTTGAATGATTTATTGAGCAGCATTACTATTATTGTCGTGTCAAAACAAAATGGTCGTTTAAGTACAATACTTTCCCTCAAGGAGTACTTACAAAATGTTTTGTTACCTCAGATAAAGGATTTTTTTATTATGTTCTATGACAAACCAAAAAACCCATGTTCTGCCCTATATTGCCAAACTAATACAGGCATCTATTTTAGAACTGTAGAAAACATACACTTCAACAGAAGACTCATGATTGAATTTGTACCAACAATTGAAACTTTATAGAAAAAAGCACTAGGACACTGAAAGGTTTTATTGTAAGGGATACAAAGGATTTAAAAAGTAACAGAGACATCATCCTAGCTAAAATGATCTAAGAATATTGGTGCTTATTAAAAATATATTAATTGCAAGTGCTTGTACTTGCAGTGGGGAAGCACATTCTATGAGACTATACTTCCGCAAAAAATGTTTGGAAAGAAAGAAACTTTTTCTCTAATGAAGAGTGAAATTTGCACCTACTTAACATTTTTTTTACACTGTGTTTAACTTTCTGCATTGTTGCTATACTAACTGTAAGAAGTGTTTAATTCAACAGTGTGTTTCCATGCTTCAAAATCTGACTTAGGAGAGCTGGAACATGCAAACTAATTTCTCCTGCATTTTTTTAACTCTAAAGTTACAAACAGGTAAGTCAGTTACTCATGTTATTTAAAGAGGGCACTGCACTGAAGCACTGAAGCTGACATTTTCTGATTTTTGAGAAGTGTTCACAGTGTAGTAGGAAATGAAGTTTACTACTTCTGTTTCACATGTCCCTGTAATTCAGGCACCATAACACAGGCAGCCAGACCACAAGAAGCTACGTATAATGGACTAGAATGTTTTCATCGTCTGGAAACATACATATGTAAGACTGTATGACAACAAACCCCAAAAATGAGATGGCCTGGGAGTTCCTTATGAAATCACATTTTCAAATTAGAATTAATGAACAAAGCTTAATTAGAAGCTAAAAATATTTTAATTTTTATTTTATTTCTTTTTATATTAAGCACAATTAAAAAAAAATTATCAAAAAATATTAGTATTTCAAAGTGAAGCGATTGAATATTAGTAAAAACAAGAATTCCCCCCTCAGCATATCCATAATGACACATACTCCAATTATACTGTCACATCCTTCATTTTCCACAGGACTCCCAAGCTATAGCAGACTGTATTCATTACAGCTCATTTCATTCCGGTCCATTGAGGTGGGAAACAAGGATAACCACTGCAGACATGAGCGATCTGGTGTCCAGCCAGCACAGATTGGGTTATGTACTGAGTTCTTGTTAGCTATCTGCAATATTAGTGTAGTTAGTGCCTGAGGTTATTTACACTGCAAGTGTAAAAACAAAAACATGGACTGATTTTTTTTTGTGTGAATGACAGAGAGAACAAAGGTGTAAAAGTCCTGCTGAGCACCAGCAATCATTCATGTTCAGAGGCTTTATGAAGACGGCAAATGTGCAGTTGTATAGGAAACTCTGAGAAATATCTAATTATGTAATGAAACTTGAAACTCTTTTTGAGAACGTGTATCAATGTAATTCTAGACATGTATGAAACTACATTTAGACATCTTTTAGCAGAAATGAAAAAAGCAAGCCTCTAGGAGCACTCAACACTACTACTCACAAAGTTAAAATATCATTGACAAAGTATGGAGGGTCTCAGTTTCCAATCATGTGTGCAAGATCTATTTATTGATTGGTATGAACAAAGCAATGCATTTTTTCTAATCCTGTTTTGAAAAGAATGAATATATTGTCTGAAAATTTAAAAAATCAGTCTTAGCTGAAATGGAAAACATCAGCTGAAGTGCTCTATGTTTTGTATATTTGTAATCATCTGAAAACAAAAGCTTGTAATGGAAAGTGTCAAATAATCTTAACTGCCTTTAAAGCATTATTATTTAACAGCCTACAAAACTCTTATTTTGGGAGAACACATAGCTCTTTTTAGAAGCAGCATTGGTTTGGAACACTGAAGAAGTAATGAACACTTAAATAAGGTGAATAAACTTGTATTATTAATCTCCTTTATTTATATTGTATGTGGATATATGGATCCACATATATGTGGATCCTTGCAGCATTATGCAAGCTGTTCCACAATCCTCAGATGACAAACATGCACGAGACACAAAGCTGACTTTTGACCACCTTCACAGTCTCTGTTTATTAGCCACTTACTATCTAGTTTCAGGCAGGATAGAGAAAACCCCACTCTTCATCAAATGTTTGTACCGTAGTAAAAGAAGGTAAGTGAACAGACAGAAGTAAGAATGAAAAATCTACTATCCACAGAAAAAAGGTTGGAAAAAAAGTTTTTGAAGGATTATATTACATACTTTGTGACATACTGCCAAAGAAGCGTGGTTTACATGGAAGTCTACTACCAAGGAAGAGAAGGGAAACTCAAAATTAGAGCTACTGGCCAAGAATGGACACTCTTGGCAAATTGCCTTGGCATCTGAAAATGCGGGTGGCAACAAATTTTGCGTGGGAGCTTACCACACTCTCCTAAGTGAGAGACAAATGCAGTTACTCGGTACCCTAACAAGGTAAAAGGAAAACACTGGAGAGGGTATCTTACTGAAATGCTCTTTAATACAAAAAGTCTCATCAACATGGGACGGTCTGCATTGCACATCCTATTTATTAGATAAGACTTGATAATATCATAATCTATCTTTTGTAAGTTAATTATCTAATTTCTTAGAATATAGCCAAACTTAAATTTGGTGAGTTGCTGTAATTTGTATGAAATTTACTAATCATATTGCTTTTTAACCAGGGGAATTGCACATTTTATTGTTGAGGCATCATATTAGTTAATAGTAATTATTTCAAATGAATACTACTAATTCCATTTTTCCATAGATAAACATATTTTTATAGCCATGAATAGGCACAGCTCTTACTTTCTGCTGACAATTTCAATACTAATGGGTCCCATATATTAGCAACTGATCTACTTGTAAGTGCTGAAATACAGCACTTAATGCACTATGCACAAATACTTAGAAAGTAATTTGTTAAAAGCCAAGTGACACATATTCAAGAGTTTTATATGCATTTTTGCAGGTTTTTTATCATATGTATCTATATAGACACATACACATACATCTAAAACTTAGACAACATAGCATTTTTATCACACATATGAAGAGGAAATTATCGTATAATACTCAAGTAGAATTAAAAGTAAACTTTATAAGTTATGCAGTAACCTCAGGAAACTAAATATAGCACATTTTTTCTGCACTGAAATGCTAAACTTTAGAAAGAGAAGGAATTAGTATGTTTTTCTTTCTTATTCAGAATTCCTGTTAAAGTCAATAGAAATAAAAGAAGGTGAAAAGATTAAACAAAAAAGGTGATTGAAATAGAAAACAGCTGAATGTATTACTGTGTTGTTACTACTCGGCACAAAGTAGCTTTCACTTCTTCAAGGTCTTTTGTAACGTCTTAGACTTGTCAAATTACTACAAAATAATTTTTCATTT
This sequence comes from Nyctibius grandis, assembly GCF_013368605.1. NCBI lineage: Eukaryota > Metazoa > Chordata > Aves > Nyctibiiformes > Nyctibiidae > Nyctibius > Nyctibius grandis. Next base: position 15,721,555 of record NC_090659.1, on the reverse strand, counting down.
AACTTACAAATACACAAGCAGATATACTAAAAAAGACTCTGTAATCAGTTGTTACAATGCTAGGTTATACTCCTGAATCCTGAATAGCATAAATTTGCCTAACATAGCAATGAATTCTTTTGGTTTTTTTTCTGATCATACCAGTAGCACAATCCTGCCATGTTGCTGGTACACTGTCGTTTGACTGGTTTGGAGTTTTCCTTTGAAAGGCATGCCAATGTGACAGAAATGGAAATAATTCATTGTAGTATCTTTGCTTTGGTACATTATTGAAGATATACACTGGGTACTGCCATCCTGCAGGATGTACTGTGTCTTGCCTGAATGGTCCCACTCTCTACACAGTCCATACTGAACACAGGCTGTGAAGGGGCGAGAGCTACCCCAAAGCACTGCCCAGATACGTGAGTACACAACTAACTAGATCTACCTAACTCTGACTGAGTAGATCCAATTGGTATTAGACAGAAAAAGAAACAGCAACAGGCAAACACTATGTAACCACTGTTAGCTTCAGGCTTCTGCGGCATATTTGGGGCGAGAGAGCACACAGAGACTGGGTAACAACTGCTAATTTGCCTTAGATATAGAAAAAGTAATGAGACTCCAGAGCTTCTAGCCTGTACATGCAGGACAGAGGTGACATGCAGTCTGTACCAGCTTGGCAGACCTCAGCATGCTAGATTGGACAAGAGATGAGCAGCTCAAAGAGCCTGTTGATCTTAAAACTTCAAGGACATCTGGTCTATGAGCCAGGGTAGCTTGCTTGTGCATTTTTCTTGAGGCCAAATGGACATAGATCCTGAGTGCTATTTTCACTGCTTGTGTTTCTGAGAAGCACAGAATAGTAGTTTGGTATCTTATTGCCTAATGTATTAAATATTTTATTCTGAAAATTCTGCTTCAAATTTTATGTTGCATTATAGCAGAAATTTTCACCATTTGGAAGTAAATAAATTTATGCAGCTCTAAGCGGCTTGCACATGAAAATTGTCACGCCAATATTGGTATTGACTGATGAGTCAGAATCACTCATCTATTAGTTTCATATTCTCTTTAAATTAAATCCAGTTTAGTTATAGACAGCTTCTCAAGTTTCCTGTCTTTTTTGACAAACCTGGGCAGTTCATTTTTCAGTTGTGGAGCTTATCTGAAACCAGGAAAAGCTTGATCCTGATAGCAGGACTACACTGACTATGAAGATCTTGCCAGCATAGAATCCTTAATGTCTTCCATAAATAGCTTTGTTCAGCCAGTTGACATATACAGGAGCACTATATAGTGCCATGTAATACTCATTTAGAAGCATACTCTCTTCAGAGACATCATCTTCACAGGCAACTGATGATCTTGATGCCTACTGCTAGCAGATAGGATTGTTCATTTGAGAAAGGACTGGAGAATATCCTGATTGGTGCCTTCTCTTCTCTTAACATGTCTGTGAAGCAACACTTGTCTCTGCTCAGTGTGACACTCGGATGAAACTGCAGTCCTGAATGTCCCTCCTGATTTCTTCCTCTACAGTCGTATTTCCTCTCTTGCAGGAGATATTTAGTGCCTATCCCTCTCTGCATGACTATGATCCTGCTTGTTTTACCTTTTGCCTTAGTTATCATCACACTGGATAGACCCCCCGAGTTCCTTAGACAAATTCATGGTCTCTGAAATTGTTTTTGTCTCCCTAATCTTGACTGAACACAACCTAGGGTTCCTCTGGTTCCTGACTTCAAAATCTCCTTAGATTCCAACAAGTTTTTATGTTCAGCTGAGACCCAGTCAACCAATACCTCAGCATGAGAGCAGGCCAGTGGATGCATGCAGGAAAGACTCCATGGTCCCCAACAACTTTTCTTTCGCCAGCCATCTTCAAGAAACTCCCTGTGCAGCTTAAAAAAAAAAAAAAAAGTTTATTTTGCTGTTGTTCAGTGGTTTGGGTTTTTTTTTACAGACACTGTTTTTCATATAGACCCACACACTCCAAGGAGTTTAGCAGGCTTTGTACTACCTCATCTGTGCAGTACTCCAAGAACCACATGGCGGCAGAATCAAGCCTACAAACTCTCATAAAAAAGATCGATACAAGGTTTCTTATTTCCTTTAGTACTAGTTTGCATCTGCTTGACTCCTGTCTTACCTATTTAGATTATTCTGGACTGTTGCTATCTATGTGACTTCATGTATTTGTGCCTCACACAAAAACTACACAGTATTCTCTGAGTCCAGTATACATTGCTGTCAAATAAATAATTGATAGTGACAGTCCAGAAAAAAACAAAATAATCTATCCTTTGTTGATTCAGAAAAAAGATGACAGATATCTTTTATATCATGAGACACTGGGACCCAGGAATACAAGGACAAGTATTTATATTTGCTTTAAAGTAGTTTTGATAGTCAAATAATTAAAAGTGGAAAAATATATATTTTAATATACATAAATACCTGACAGATACACAGACAGTCCCTGTTTGAAAAGTTGGTCTTTGCATTTCTGTATGTGTTGATCTTGTTCCAAAACTGCTACTCGTTTGAGTTAAAGCTCCTTTTTACCATGGCCTCTTTGTTATGCCAATGGCAAATCACCATGCATATTAGATAAAATTTTTACATTCTGCCACAGCAAGTTTAGAAATAAAAAAATACATTTTGTGTGTTCTTTTTTTTTGTGTTATGTTGCATCTTTTACCTTGATATAAAAAAAAAAAATAAGTTTATAGTGTTTCAATATTGCAATAATTTTTTTGTAGTTATAAAATATCTCAGGTGTGCCCCAGCATAAAATAAAACTTAAAACCCATTTATAGTAATTCGGTACATATCATCTCTTAAACATAAACTGCCTGGGGATTGCTTCACCTTGCACATCAAACTCATTTATACTCTCTGCACTACAGATTGAAAATTTTGCATTCAAGTAACATTCTTGCTTTCTTGAGTTATATGGCTTGATTTCTTCTAATGTAATGACAAATAACTTTTGGACTTGATCATCTTAAAGGTCCTTTTCAACCAAAACAATTCTATGATTCTGTGACCCTTTGATTCCAGATTCCCTGTTAATGTAAGTAACCTCTGACGTATTTATTATGTGGAACCATTAAAGACAATTAGCCCTTCTTTTGAGATTCAAAAGATGTTTGGTTTTCATTTTTTTTCCAAAGATTTTTATACATGAAATAGAATATATATAATTACACATACATGTATGTATATACACAGTATATATAATATGCTACATATACATGTATATACAATATAAACTGTATGACTAGATACTAATTACTCATAAGTTAAGGTCTAATGCTTTCCTCTTCTTTTTCAACCTCATCTCCTCCAACACAAATACACCCAGAATACTGTATGGGAGACAGTGTAAGTATTTTTAGAATGAAGTCACTTATACACTCATAATATAGAATCACAGAACCACAGAATCATTTTGGTTGGAAAAGACCCTTAAGATCATTGAGTCTAACCGTAAACCTAACACTGCCAACTCCACCACTAAACCATGTCCCTAAGAACCACATCTACACATCTTTTAAATATCTCCAGGGATGGTGACGCAACCGCTTCCTTGGGCAGCCTGTTTCAGTGCTTGATAACCCTTTCAGTGAAGAAATTTTTCATCATATCCAATCTGAACCTCCCCTGGCACCACTTGATGCCATTTCCTCTCGTCCTATCACTTGCTACTTGGGAGAGGAGACCGACACCCACCTCGCTACAACTTCCTTTCAAGTCTCCCCTGAGCCTCCTTTTCTCCAGACTAAACAGCCCCCGTTGCCTCAGCTGCTCCTCATAAGACTTGTGCTCTAGACCCTTCACCAGCTTCGTTGCTCTTCTTTGGATGTGTCAGCGTATATTTGTTTATACTTTATATACATACAAATAAATATGATTATATATAAACTGGTATACACTACTAATATAATTGGCCAGTACTTTTTGAGAGCTAGAAAAGAACACCATGATTATATGGTCTGATGTCTTTAATCAATTCTATTTGATATTTTGCATATCAAAATTATAAACTCTATGTAAGCTTTACCATTTTGAGAAGGGTGTGTCTAAACGCAATACAAGTGATGAAAAAATGTGCTCTATCCTTAGCTAAGTCATTCCATTTGTTAATTTCTATCATTCCTAAATAATTGTATCTTATTTCTAAACAGAATTTTTTAGCAGTAAATTCCAAATAGTTATTATCAGTATAGTCACTTTTTTTTCATAAGTACCGTGCCTCTCTTTTGGGCACTGAATTAACAAGAGGACTAAATTGCCAGGATAGTGGCAAGGAAGCACTTAAGTATCTTAAAAAATTGTAGTTACTCATAATAGGTGGATTTAACTAGGAAAATTAACAGACTTTTTTTTAGGACGTATAGGGGAAAGAACTGGTGTGGAGTTTTTTGAGGTGGAGTTAGTATTTCTGACGAATAATTTACATGGCATGAGGACATGAGAAAGAGCTCACTGAGTCATGAAATCCTTATGAGTCTTTTTTCTTATGAAAGACTAGTCCATGTAAGATTCTTTAAAGAAGCTGTTAAAAAGGTATTCCAGACAGAAGAGGATTGTAGGTTTCTGAACAAGCGCAAATCCTGTTCCATTCACAGATGTGCATCAGGCTAATTATCAGAAACTTCATCAAACTTTTGCTCACATCAGTGGCAAATCTACTTAGTTTAGAAGAAATTCAGCCCTGGCTTGTTTTGTGGAAGAACTGCTGTGGAAAGCATGATAACGCCACAGAGATCTATCAAAAGACAGACCAATATCTGTTATGAATATTTATGAAACAAACCATCAAGATGCATTTGCTAAGCGATTATTGACTTATTCACTCAGAATTTAGGATAAAGGGCTTTATAACTTGAAAGGAAAATGCTTTTACTTCTGCTAATCTCCTTCAGTGGAAGTCATTGAGCTTTGCCATTGACTTTGCATAGGAGCAAAAGCCATCCCTCTGAGAGTCTCTGATACCTAATATTGCAAAGATGTAAATTAATAAATGAGCATTTATAAAAGCCTTCAGTTATTAACTGCCTTCACTGAAATGTTGAGTTCCCCTTGACTGACAGGTATGTACCCAGAAAAAATTACCACCTTATTAAACTTTAGAATAATTAATTACTCTTATTTACAAATGCTTCAAAATGAAGTGCAAAGTGCACTATACTGTTAAACAGCATAAAAGCAAACATGTTGGGTTTAATGAGTTTAAAAGGCATTTTGTGAGGATGCAGGCAATCATTCATAATACCAAATCTAGAGAAAAACAACTTAATGGATTTACTGACCTGTGAATAAATCGTGAAAAAAAAAAAACTTTTAAAATTTGTCATAGATAATTTTGTTTTCAAAACTTTCATTTTCAGATTCTGTTTTGAAGATATTACCGCTTATAGAGCTTTTTTCCCAAGGAAGATTTCACCATTTTGCAGCTCTAATAACCCAGGGACAGAGGACTTTTAAACTTCTATATCTGAGTGTGTGCCATCATCTTGCTTAGGTTTTAGGGCTAATGTAGCTCCCAATGTTTAATAGAAAGGAACAAAATGAGCATTGAAGCCCCTGCTGAGCAAGTCAGCAAAAGTTAAAGGTATCTGAAATTTTAAGTAGCTATGAAAAGTGATTGCGAGTTAAAAGCCTGCTGTTTTCTCTTAACACACTGCAATAATGTGTAAATTAAGCTGTATAAGAATGGGATAACTCTTAAGAAGAAGCTTGGGTTCTCTCTACATTGAGATGAATTGCTAAGCCATATTGGATGATTTTATATGGAGGAGAGAGAGGGAGAGAAAGACCAAAGGAGATGTCAATTATTTTATAGCATTAACTCATTAAAGGATGGTTTTCGCTATAGTTCCTTGTCTTATGGAATTGTACATACCACCATTAAATAGTACACATAAGAGTAAAATTAATGACACACAGAGCTGCTATCTATGTTTTCCTACAAGAAGCACACAGAGGATTGGACTAGCAGGCATCTGAGTCTTAAACTGGTTAGTTCCATTCATAGCTTTGAAAGACCTGAGGGAATCCCAGTACAAGCTGAATAAGGGATTTGGCTTTACTATGTGCTTATAACGATAGTCTGGAGGGCTGGGATTTTCCAGCCCCTTTGACTAACTGACAAATAAAACAACTATCTAAAACTCTCTACAAAATCTGTAATCTAGTAATATTTTTTTTATTTATATAGAAGTAACTTTTTTCAGTCACAGGTTATATTGATGTTGTATCTCTGTGTCACTATGTTACTGTGGTCTATGAAGGTTTAAACTAAGATATTTCAGGATTCTATATAGATATGTTATTTGGAGCAGAAACAATTCTTCAGCAAAGATATTAATTTAACTCTTTTCCTTTCACTTTGATGTGGTTCATTGCTATTATCCTACTCTTGTATGATGTTGACACTTGACACTTGTTTTGTTCGTCAGGTAAGCAAGTGTGTAAGTGCAAGTAGCTTCACTGAGTTCTATTAAAAAAATTAAAAATAGAGGAATTTTGAGTTCTGTTGTGATTTAATAATCATATACATATTTACTATAGCAATTCCATCTGCTTTAAGTCAATGTACTACACATATTTATACTTTAATTTTGCATTTCACCTCACGTACTAAGATATTACATTATGTTGCTGACTAAAGCTCCCATGAGATCAAAGTATAAGAGCTCCTAACATTATGTTTTCAAGATTACTATGGTTTGGCTGTCTTTGAGTGCACCCAGAGTTCTGACAACAATGCCATACTGCCAAATCAGACGTGGAATCTATACAGAGGAAATAAAACTGAGTTACATGGGAATATACAGAAATGTGCTTACTAAGATTTTAGTTGATTGTGTTTAAAATGGAAGACAGATTTTGTTAGGGTATATGGTAGGATTTATTTCCAAGGCTGTCTCTTTAAGTTTTTTAGGAGAAACAACTATTGTCCTTAGGCACGTAACTGTGGGAAATAAGGCTGCAGAAAACTTGTGGATAAAATCATAATACATTGAACCCGATGGTACCTCACTCAGTAACTTCCATATTACCATAATTTTAAGCTGTAAGTTTGACAACAAAAAGAAGGAAGGTATTAGGACTGCCTTTTCAAGCTTCCTTTGAATTCAAAATTTAAAATGTCGCAAATGCTACTTTTTTAATAGGTTAATAACTGTTGTAAGTATGCCAAAAGTGAGTCTCACATGAGCAAATGTTTTAAAGGAACTGCTCCCATTTTGCTATCCAAACCTTATGATAACTTTCTTTTATGCAGTAATGTTGTCTTTTGCTTAGTTACCTTTTCAATCAAGTTCACAATTACTGCAAGATTCTACGCAAGCAGGTCACAGCTGTGATTTTTGTAGAAGAGATCTGTGTTGGTCTGAAGTATCCTTCTATTCTTTTCCTATCAGAAAGAAAATCACTTAATAATGTTCACAGGAAAACTGAAAGAAAGAAAGGGATAAATATAAAATAGAGACTTGATATCCAGATGAAGAAAGTAATTTACCTGGTATTACAGTTTTTTTAAACCTGACATTTCACTCATAATTCCTAACTGCATAGCTCATTTGTAGATAAAAAATATTACTAAATCTAGATAAGTATTTGGAAGAGGGAACAGAAGGAAAGAATATGGTCAAATACAGAGGAGGTAGAGTAAAAATACCTCTCATGTCTCCCTAACAAAAAAGCACCAAAACCTAAGACTGAATAAAATGAGGAAAAAAGAATGAAAGTGTAATTAAAATGACAGATAAGAAATTAGAAATAGGAAATATGTAAATTAATATTGGAGAGAGTGATCAAAAAAAAAGTCGAGTGTTACTTTAATAGTTTCATTGCAGAATGTGCATATATTCGTTCATTTTTGTTTCATTCTTATTAGGGGATTGCTTTCAAGAATGTAATTTATCACAATTTTATTCTCTCCTTGTCATCATATTTTTCTTCCTTTTTTCTTGTCTTGAATCTTTTACAGAATTGTTATAATATTCCCCGTTATGGGAATCTGTATGCATAAAGCAGCCTCTGCAGCTAAGGCAGCTGCGTGGGAAGCTTTTCAAGAAGCTGATGGAAAGATTTTAGATTACTCAGGTGCATTTTTAATCAGATGTTAAAATTTAAAATCAATGGTAGGAATTAGAATTTGGAAGATATTACTTTAAGTCTTATCCTTTAGCCCCACTTCCTTTTTGTATCTTTAATTGAAACAGAAAATAAATTTCATAAGAGGACATACAGCAGATGCTCTCAACGTGATGCATATTCAGTGCTGTTAAAGTAAAGCAATAATTAGTATACCTAAAGACTTAAAATAGGTAGAAGTATAAGGATTATTAAGTAGAGTATATAATTGAATCTGATAAGGTTCATTTATCCAAATACCTTGACCTTAGTCTTCTTTTGGACATTCATAACTATTGCATTCATTACCTATTCTTCTTAAGTTTTAATTGAAATCTAGAAAGGATGTTATCAAAGAAATCGCTAATGTTCTTTTGGTGGTGGTTTTTGCTGTGATTTTTCTTCCTATACAACAACAAAATTGGTAGTATGGCACGTTTCATTGAAGAGCTAGTGATATTCATTAAAACAAATGCAATTTGATCCATCTTTGAAACAAACCTGAAGAAAAGTATCAATATTTTCACAACTTCCTGTTGCTTTTAAAAGCTTTCCTTCTTTGACAGTCTGCTTTGCACACTTTCTTTAACGGGTTACTATGGCTGAAAATGCCTGTGAAGTAAACAGTCTAGCATTAGTGTATAAAGATGGTGAAAATATTGAAAAAAAACTTTAAAAATTAAATTGGCAAAGGAAGCTTTTTGAAAAAAAAAATATATTCCATATTTCTCATTAAGTTTTTGTTTTAAACTTATTACTGACTCTTATCCATATTTAATAGCAGAAATATCACATTTGTGATTTAAAAGAGAAGAGTTCAGCAAACAAAACTGAAATTCGGATGCCTGGATAGCAATTTCTAGAGAACCTCACTCAGACATGCATGTATGCCTGTGTTAGGTAAGGGTTAAACAACACCTGAGACACTCCACTAAGGAAAACATAGAATTTTAATGCTTGCTGTAGTCATGTTTTCTTGTTAATCTGCCCCTGCTTCGCCTTCTTCCCATTCTCCGTTAATAATGCCATTATTTTCATCTGATTCTTTCAGTTCTTCCATTTTTCCAAGAATAGTTGTATAAGTCTATGGTTAATGTATCAGGGCCTCAGAATCACGTTAGCACAGTGATTTAACTGATTTTTCAAACAGGCACTGATTCGTATGCAGACATTTGATCCAGCTCTTCTCTAAATTTCACTGATTCCCATCTGGTACGATCACAAAAGGGACTGTAAAAGGTTTAGAGATGGTTCTTTGAGACCTAATGGGCAATTCACCTGTGTAAGAGAAGAGAAGATTACATAATTACAGCAAATGAAATTAATATTAATTGAAAAGGGTCCTTGTCAGATATTAAATTAAATACAAATTAAAAAAATAAAGATAAGTTTTCACCATCTTATTTTATTTTGCAGTAATTTTTTAGCTATGTGTGTAAACATGCAACACGATATTTGAAGAAGTACCTTAAGAAGCTCTAAAAGGAAGAAAATGTCATTGAGATAGTTTGTTAAAAAGTTAGGAGATATTTAAATACGTAAGTGTTTAAGTAAGATAAGTCAGAGGAAAAGAAATCAGAGTTAGCCCAAATCTAAATGCAATCATTCAGTCTATAAATTTGTTTTTAGGTAGTTGATTATAACAATGCAAGTAGATAAGACTGATAGAAGCAGTGGCTAAAATGCATTTACTGGTGTTTTGAATGATAATTCTGAAAAACATCAATCTCCAAAAGGACACAAAATATTCTATCGAATTTTTACTTATCAGGTATGTGTTGTAATAGGGAACATGGACCCTTCAACAGCTGAGAACAGTCTGTGGATCTAATTGCCATCTGGCAAAATTATATAAGATTGTAACATAGAAATAAATATTTAGGTCCTTGCCTCTCAAGCAGAGTAGGTCTGAAAAGAGAGGTGAATGACTATGAATCCAGAGATACAAGTAGTTGTAGAGGTTTCCTCTGAGAGAACTTGGAGTGTGTTGCTTCTAAATGCAAGGCAGGGTCAGAGACATGTAGAAATCTTTTGGACTAGGGTTAGTTTATTTGGTGGCAGGTGTGTGTTTTCTATTAACTGGGTACAGTTAATCTAATTTTTTAAAGTGACAAGACATATTTAGAAACTTTACATCAGAGTGACTGTGGCACATGTTGTCCTGACTAGGGTACTAGTATTGGTTAACACCGAACCGCACAGCTATCCATCCATGGCTTTTTGTTGACAGAGAGGACCTTCATACAATACCAGGTGGACTCAAGCTCTCTCAGGGTAATAAGAATGACTGTTCTCTGTATGTAAGATAATAGTGCCCTTGAGTTCTGAGAGGAATGAGGCCTAATTAACCTCTACTTATTTTTTCTTTGTCTTCTCTCAAGTAGCCATCTGTGTGACTAAAACTTGATTAGTTTATGCTTTCCTGTACAACAGTAAAGCTTAGTCTGGGTAGCACATTACTGGACCTTCTGACATTTATGTGCCTCTCACAGACAAGATGAATTTAGATGGAGTTTCTCATACATCTGTTTTCACTAAAATGCCTTTTAAAGCCTAAGCTGTCAGCTGTTAACATGAAAAATTAAGAAGATCGTCCCTAGCTTCTGCTTACAGCTTGGCTGCTCTTATGTTGCCCATGGCAGTGGGTATGATGAGGAAATAATTGCTTAATTTATTTGCTTATGTATGCAGCCTCTAGGTGATGGTGTGCATTTGGCCGTGGTACCTCTCTTATTTCATTTCTGCAAAGAGCACAACACAGTCTTACTAGGTATGACATAGGATATCTATGATCACTAAGAAGCATTTGTCATCTTCAACCACATCACGTATAAAGTGATAGCAGAGTCTGGTACAGCTACAGGCCAAGGAATTAACATCAATTAACATGTAATGATACACACGTTTTTGAAACTGTAATTCTTCTACAGATGTGAGCTACAGCATACTACTTTGTGAAGTGCTAAAAATTACTCTAGTAGTATGGCATGTTGCCTGTGTAGCTCGCTTGGACCATGCACTCAAAGACTGTAAGGAATAAACAGGAAATTTCTGACATAGTAGCCAAATGAAAAGTTTCTCCTGCATCTTCTGGCTCCTGGAAAAGTACTTTTAAAGACACATTAGATGTACTTTGTGATTCCTAATGTATAGCAGTCCCCCAAAATTAAGAAGCCTATTATTTTAATATATATCTCCCTATCTGTCCCTGCCAAGAGACATGCATATCAAAGATGGATGTTTATCCTGGCTAGAAATGGGTGTGTTGACTGAAGATGCAACACATGAGACTATTGATGACAGCTGTAGTGAAGGGCAAAACTTATTTTGAGTTTGGTGCAACTCTGTAAGAGTTGTTGACAGAGGCCATGGAGGAAGATTGCAAGATGTAACAGAGCACAATGCCTGTCCTCAGAAGACTCTTCTATGTGTGCCATGGAGTGAAAAATGGTAGCCTCTTGTTGGTATCCTCTTGTCCAAACATTTAACTGAGATCACTGAAATGGGTTTGTAGTACTGCCACCATCAATGATTGTAACTAAAAAGGATTGCCTTCAGCATCCTGAATGTGAAACAACACTGGTCCCGAGATGCCCTGGCAGCATAAAGACAACTCTCTGCCTCCTAAAACTGCTACAAGGTGATTGCACCTCTGAGAAATGCTCAGTCCTTTAATGGAAAGCTGCTTCTACATGGAAGTCTGCTCAGAGACATAACTGCTCCTCTCTTGCACTACTTCTGTGCTGGGATCTGGAACATATCTACTAGGAAAAAAAGGACTGAAAAGAGATAAGAATGAGTTGGGAGGTGAAGAAGGGATTGTTAAAGGTCACAAGTAGATTACAGGAGTTTAGGAAATTTAAGAAAAGATAACTGGAAAAGATGAACAACTAGATGGTCAGAATAACACAGAAATAGACTTTTGTAAGGGTCTGGCAGTTGAAAACAAAGGGAGGCTGTAGCACCTGAACACTTTTTTAATATGAACCACCTGAAGAATCTGGGATCTCCTAAGGATCCCAGGGACAGCTGGTGTAAATGGGTGGTGTGGGGGTACTGGGCACATGCTGGGGGGCTTTCTGGAATGCACACAGAAAGTTCCCTCCAAAAGGAATTTAGACCAAATGCACCAAAACTGCTTTGAGACCAAAGAAATAATAGAAAGCAACCAAAAATCATAAGGGGTTTCTCATCAAAAATAATTATTGCTCTGAGTTAAGTTGCTAAGCTACATGTATTCTGAAAGAAATACAGACATGGAAGGAGAGCCCACAAAGTGAATTGAAAATGTTGTTTGAATTTAGAGTTCTAAAATAATTAGCTAAATTTTGAACTTATGTAAGTGACCAGCTATTAATTTAACAGGAACTAATCCATATGTAAAAAGAAAATTAAATTAGGAAAACATCAGGTGTGGTAACTACTGTGTGAAATGAGAGAGAGCAGCATGATCCAACACAGGCCTGAAAAGGCCCTGATACAACAATTCCTCTTGAAATAGCTGATGCTTTAAAGGTGGGAAAGGAGATAAGGTTTTATGTTTTGCATAAGAAAAGTTTGTCTTTGAGACAAAAATAAAGGGAAATGAAAAATACGGTAGATTGTTTGTTATATTCCAAGAACTATGTCCCTTTCCCTCCTCAAGACACACCATCAGCGTTTTTTTTTTGATTAACCAGCAAAAATTTTGCAATTTCTGAAATAAATATTTTCCATGAAAGCTAAAATTTGATTCCAAATAATCATTCTCTTTTTCTCTCTTGGTATATATGGTTGAAAATGTATTTCTTTGCTAACTAGCAAGTAAGACATGAAACTAATTAGCTTCCAGCCAAAGTGAATAATTAAGAAATCTTGGTGACAATTACTAATAATTGGTCATAATGAATAATTTTCCAGCTGTATTTCTTACTAATTGAATTTCATGAACAGACTATTAATATATAGCTAAAATAGTGTTCATGTTACAACTGTAGAAGGAGGCCCGTGTTCTCACTCATATTGAGGTAAGTCATCTGATATGCAGTTAGCTATTCTCAGTTTATATTGGCATACATGTGAAGTATTCAATATGGCTGTCAGAAAAGGTGAGGTGCAAAAACATCATCAGATGAATAGTAGACATCAGCTCTGGCATGCAAAGATAAAGTTCTACTTTCCACTTAGTAATGCTTCCACAACCCAAATACGTGACTTTCACTCTGATTTTCTTTCACCTTTTGCAGAATTTGAGGGTAGTCAGATTGTGAAGATGGATCAGGGGAAGAAGGGGGAAAAAGACAGAGATTCTATTACTTTGTTCTTGGAGAACCTTCATATTTCTTTATTCAGCAACATCTAGATTCAGCAAAAGATTTGACCATCTGTGAGAGACACACACATAGTCCCTGGAGATTGTATTCCCTATTTTGGGGCTTTCTACTCTGTGATTTGGATTCATAATAGCTAACAGTTCTCAGCTGGGATATGGGGAAGCTGAACAGTATGTAAGTCTTGAAATTTTCCATCCTCTAGAGGAAAAAACATGTGAAATGCCAGTTCACCAAATGAGCTGACATGTGATCTTTGGAAATATTATCTTGGTCCTGTAAGTTGAAGGAAGGAGACACCAACAGGCTGAAGAATGAAGGTGACCTTGCTGGCCTGCCTCCTAGTCAGCCATTACTATTACTTCAAGGGCGTGGCACTTCACATTGCAGTTCTGAAGCGAATCTTAAATCTAGTCTTGAATTATTTTACATTTAAGTACCTAACACCTACTTTAGTTGCCAGAGTTTTTATTGGAACTATTTCTGGATCTGTGTAGCTGGCTGGGTTACAACTATTGCCTCTAATCTGATCATAATAGAGTTTACTCTGCACCTATCACCTAGGAGAATCCTATAGAGTGGTTGCACATAAAAAATTAACATGTTACATTTTTCACATGTTGACAAGATTTTAATTACATTTTAAGTAATGTTAATGTTCATCAAATAAATACAGGTTTCCTGAATGACTTTAAAGAACAGCCTTTTGGAAATGTTAAAGCCTTTGTAAGAATGTCAAGAGTACTGAATATTAGGATAACATCTATTTTCAAAAAGGATGACAAGAGAGTCACACAGTTAATGGGTATACTTGAAGTCATGTATTTATATGGAAAAGGAAGCCAGCAAAGACACAGATAGAATTCAAAGGCTACTGATTTTATTCTCTTTACTCAAAGGAAATGTTATTCTGTTCCCTTCTTGGGGGAAGGGGGAGAACCATGGAGTACAGTTATTTAGAAATCCTTTATTAAAAATAATGCTGTATAAGGTAAATGTGCTTAAAAAGAACAGACACAAAACTAAGCAGATTACTGTTTCTTGCTATCCCTGCAACTCAGAAGGGAAAAAAGTGTTGAAAGACAGAGTTTTATTAGAGTGTGATCTCGCTGATTTACCCTATTCAAACATTATTTCCATAGTACACAATAATATTGTTATCACTTACTTCCTGATATCATTTATACTGAAGATAATGGTAGGTCCTCTTCCTTCTAGAGCTGGTTGTCTACAGAGGTCTTGGATTTTCTTGGGAGAAGGCTTGGCAAAAAGTGTGCCTAATGCTGAAACTCTACTCTTCCTTCCCACTCTCATCACAACCGTGGAATTGTTATTGATTCGTTCTCTTTTCCTCATTCCAGAATTTATTATGCTGTCAACAAAACACAATATAGCCTGTATGAGTATTAGTTAGGCTGGAAACTAATATTTTGTTATTATAAATGTGAAGAAAAAATGGGTTTTCATCTAAGACATGGGAATGGCAATCTGGTTTCATTTCTGACTCCACAATTATAGACATGGTAATTAGGACCACATACATATACATATTTAGGCACCTAATTCTGCAGATAGGCACCAAGGCTCCAATCCTCAAAGATACTTAAATCCCACATAAAATTAAAGGTAAGCATTTAAAATAATTTAAATATTTATATAGAAATTAATGGAAATACCTTCTTATTTACTCCTGAAATATCTTGTATCCTAACCAGCAGCACCCTTGGCTTCCTAAAGATTCTTAAATTCTTAAATGTTTTGACTCAACTCCATTCTCAAAAATGAGGGCAATGGTCCTTTGATCCACATCTCTTCTGTCAGCCTGTCTATTAAGATATAGCTTCATATTGCACAAGTCCATAAGCAATACAAAATGCCAATAATAATTCCAGTCAAATTTATGGAACGTGTCTGTTGATATTGAGTTTGGGGGGGTGTGGGTTCAGCTCCAGCATGTCAGATAAGCAGCAAAGGAAACTGCTCTGGAGAATCTTCTACCGGAATTATGAATCTGGCACTGAATCGTGAGGTCAAGATCACACTGAGCATATTTTTTTTTTTTTTTTTTTACTTTGAAATATTTCTGCTTCTTCCTAATCTAGTGGGGTTTATGTTGGATTAATAATAATCATTCTGAATTTGGCACGTACAAAGTTAGAGACTTGTACAATAAAAAGAGACGTTATTAATAATATGAAAACATGAGAAATGTAAACTGATACTGAAGCTGCAAAATGGTACATATTCATTACTGAAATGTGGATGTGGATATGTGTGCCATATATGTTTGTCAATATTACTGTGGCAAATACAAATTATTTGCTACAAACAGTCAGATAAAGAGGTCACAATTGTTTACTTTCAGCATGCTGAGGACACTTTTAGCCCTGACTGTCCTGTTCCCAGTCCCCTCAGGGATTCCCCCACTTGCCCATGGCCCAGGACCCTGTACCATCTTCCCAGGGCCGTCAGCTCCTGCCCCAGTGATGATGCAGTGTGGCCAGTTTCCAGCTCCTCACAGCTCTGCCATTCCCGGCCATGATGATGCAGGCCCACCTGAGGGTCCATGTTCTGGCCCAGCCTTGGCCTGTCCCCAGGGAGGTATCTGATGGCTGGGGCTGCCCCAGTGCCTCCTGGCTGCCCTGCTTCTGGCTGGGCCATGGGACGGACCTTGCCTGCCTTGGCACAGAGGGAGCCACTTGTTCTTTTGGTACCTTGACGTTATTTTTTTTTTGCTTTTCTTGTTACAACTCAGAAAGGGATGGCAAGCATGTAGTAGATTGGCTTCTTTCTTGGAGTGCTGGGGAACATTTGTGTGTCTGAGCAGCTGCAATATAAATTTCTCCACTGCTCACTTTTATTTGCCTCTCACAAGCACTTCCATTAAGTTCTCTCTTATGCCTAAAATAGATTTACATAGGCAAGGACACTATTCCTTGAATCTTGATGTCTACAGTAATCACATCTGTAATAAATTGTTAACTGAAAGTAGCTAGGCATTTTCATCACTTATTTCTCTAAATCTCTGTTATTGACTTTTGTACCCATAGTAATACGCAGTAAGTTTTCCAGCTATCTGTATTCTCTATTTTCACTTCCTGAAGGAAACCTCCATCAATATGCTCCCCTGCTTGCAGTGTTTCATTTATTCACTTTGCAGTGTTTCTTAGTTCATCTCTTCCTATGTTCTTACAGTATGCAGAGCAATTCTTAATCTTGATAGGAACTCCTTATCTACTGTATTTGTCATAATAGATACTAATTTCATGCTTTCTTCATATTGCATTGCACTCACTGGGGCAGAAAAACTTTTAAAAAGTTGCTTCTGTTAGGGGGAAAAATATTATTAGAGGACAGAATTTAAGCCCCAGTCCCATAGTAGTCACTCTGGAACAGCAATAATAAAATTTCAGATTGATACTGGGCTTGCATTAAAGTCTGCACATTTAATTCCCAAGGAGGTAGACTGATTACAAGTCTAATGTAATATGCATGGTACATTTTCATTAGCTTATTTAATAGGCACTAAACAGAAACCTAGATAAAAGGACTACAGACAACTGAGAAGAAAGTGAACAAATGTCTTTAAGCCATATTCTTAAATCTGTTTAGGATGGCACCTCAGTGCACCTGAGCTCACAAAATGGTAACTGAGAAACAAGAACTCCATGTGCTGCCACAACAGCACACTGATTTGCTTCTTTGAATCATATTAATGAAAAATGCATGCTCCCATTTTCTTCCTAGTCAATTGATTATAGGCTTCAGGCCCAGAGTGGTGGTAGTCTGGGCATGGAGTTGAGAATGGGTCAAAGTAATACTTTTAAGAGTAAGAAAATCAATGTTGATTTAGTCAGTTCTGCTAGAATTTCTGCAAAGCTTCACCTGTAAAGAAGCAATCAAGTTTTAAATTAATTTGTGTGTGATAGTAATTGTTTTGAACACAGAGAAATGTGCGGGCACAAAAAAAAAAAAAGACAAAGTTATTAGATGATAGCACAATATGTAGACCAATGAAAAGCTGAAGATATTAAAAGGATTGATCGCATAGCCTCATTTCTGTCATAATAATCACTCTTAAGAACTACTTATGTGACAAAATGGAGGAACTGTATTGGACAAAAATTCATCACTTTTTTTGATGGGCTGGCTGAATGTAGATTAATTATTACTAGAGTAAAAAGTTACAATGATCTTGTTCTTCAGTAATATGGTTCAGAATGGCCTTTATACAATATGTCAAATCCAAAATACAAAGATACAGTATTAGACAAAAATATATCCAAGAGTGCCCCAAAGCTATTGCTGTAAACAGAATAGCACAGGCAATACTATCGTTGCTTAGTTGTGTCAATAATTTGCACTCCAATTTACTGATGTTGGTATGAAATAACATCTTGTATTTCTGACAGTGATGTAATTCAATTGAATGATGTAGAGAGCTAAATTTTCTTTATCCTTTTATCCCTAATCATGCCAACAGTGATTTATGAATCTGAAAATAAGAAAAAACTAAAAAATAGTGTGTGTATTTCAGAGGACTCTGAAAAATACTGAAAATCTTTCTTCTTGAGAGTATGCTCAAAGACACCCCTCTATAAGCTGAGTTTTAGCTGATATCAACATGGTTTCATTGGTGAGACATTCAATATGTATTTGCTGCTTATGGTGCATATCAGGTTTTTAGTTTATTTATACTTCTAAAGCAGTATCACCACTACCTTATCAGCTGACTAATGTGAAGACCTCTTGCGGCTCATGTCTAATACTACAGGAGCAGATGTTTCACAGGAAATGTGGGAAATTTTAAAGCACTTATTTGGAAAAGAGCTTAATATCTAGGTTGAGTATGGTAGGTATAGTGCCTGGTGTTTTCACTACACTATCTTACACCTGAAGGTGAAAGCTTCCTCTTCACTTTCTAGGTATGACTCCAATTAACTAACTGTAATAGTATGTTCATACACATATCTAGAGATAGACTTGAAGCCTTAAATCATTTTTACTTCCCTTTGTATATTCTCCTTTAAGCTGTCATCACTGTTACTCTAAAACATTTCAAGTGATATGGTATACTTTCACACCATTGAGAGGCTCTGTTTTAGAAACCTCAAACCCTTCACAGTCTATCAGTAGTCAGTCAAGAGAAATATTATGCCAGGTGCTTTATTGCTGCTTTCTCTTTTTATTTTACTAGTGTTGAACAAAAAAACATGGTCCAGTAGTTTCAGGAAAAATGTGGCATTCAAAACCAGGACCCCTGCAGGGGCCTTCGGTAAGGACTGGGGATGAGTGAGAGGTGGGTAGAGAAGGAGATTGAGACTGTAACTGGCAGCCTCCCCTCCTGAAAAAAAAAAAAAAAAAAAAAAAAAAAAAAAAAAAAAAAAAAAAAAAAAGTGGACCTGGAAAGTAAAAAGAAATAGGAAATTAGAATATATTGAGGATTAAAATTAGATAAGGGAAGTCAGGAGGAAAGGAGAGCAAGTTTTGACAAGAAATGGGTGTGGAAGGAGAACTGGGTTTGCCCTCCCAAAACACTGAGGAAGCACTGAAAGTTATGTAAAGACTTGAGATAGGAAGGCTGAAGCCCAGGGGCATGGAGGACAGAAGCCAGGGAGGGGAGGGTTAAGGGTAAACTGATTGTGACAAACAAGATTCTTCTGAGAGGCAAATAGTGCTGGAACAGAAAGCCGGGGGTGAGAGACAAGGGAGGAAGAACAAGACACTGCAGGGACAGCAGGAGAAGTAGCTGCTGGGGCACAGCTTTCTCTCCCCGACCTGTCCCACAGGCCAGTCAATGGTCCTTGGGGAAGGCAGGACGCAGCTGGTTCCAGGCAGCTGCAAGGGGGTAAGCGAGGTGAGGTCTCCCTTGGGGCTGCTGCCGCGATGGCTGCTGCCAGCTCCAGCCTTGTTCTTGGGCCCAGCCATGCCTCAGCCCTTGAATGCAGAAAGTATCATTCTTTGAGACAAATAAAACCAGAAGAAATTGTTCAAATGATGATATTGACACATGTCATTGCTTGCTAGCCTTCCAGTACCACTTGATTCTTTGAGCTCCTCTCCATTTTCCTCCTTTCTTCTGTCCTCCAAAAATTAGGTGATTAGATTGTTTACTAAGCATGAACCAACAATGTTGTTTCTTTGCAATGCTTATTATTTACTTTAAAATAATCATGATAATATTATGCTTGTGGTAGAGAGGATTTGGAAGCTGGAATGCAAAGAAGTGAATTTTTGGGCCTGGGGAAAGCAGAATGGGTGAAATCTGAAGTGGGAGACCTAGGCCCAAATGAACAACTGGTGGCTAAGGAGATCACATTAGTACCTTTACTTGGCTGTTTGTGCAGAGTCAGGAGCTGATTTATAGTGATACGATAGAAATAGGAAAAGATTTTTTTTCCCATAGGATATCTCTGCCATCCCTCCACAGACAATAATATTTTTAAGAGACTTAAAAGGTATAGACAGTTGTTATTTCCAGTTAACATGCATGGTTACTGTTTAAAAGATGTGTCAGTTTCCTCTTTCTTTGACTGTTTTCTTGACTTTGTTTCTGTTACTGAAGTGGTTAGAATTTGGCAATATATGCTACTACTCGGTTTTGCTTAGGAAACTTTATGTCTTGGTTTCCCTTTAAAGACTTTAAACCCCAGTTAAAAAGTAGTTGCTGCCTGTGCACAATTGTTCCCAAGACATACAGCTATGAAAAAACCTCCAAACATACTTTAATAACTAATTATTAGATTCCACAGAAATCAGGAGTTAAACACTAAAGAACACAACTAAGAGCTCACAATGACACTGTAGCTTGACCACAGAACAATTACAAAATTCATGGTCAAATAATTCAAATTCAGCAAGGATACAAGAATATTTAAAAATTAAAAGATGAGTTTCCCACAGTTTCATGTAAGATAGAATATATTTTACACACATACATGCTGTAAGGAGTAATTAGCAAAGTTTTCCATGAATCATGTTCTCAGGTACGTTAATATTTTGATTAACTTATAGGTAGATTCAGTAGGTCACAGAGTCACAGAATCAACTAGGTTGGAAGAGACCTCTGGGATCATCGAGTCTAACCTTTGACCTAACACCACTGTGTCAACTAGACCATGGCACTAAGTGCCACATCCAGTCTTTTCTTAAAGACCTCCAGGGATGGTGACTCCACCACCTGCCTGGGTAGCCCATTCCAATGCCCTTCTGTGAAGAAATTTTTCCTGATGTCTAACCTAACAGCTATGAAACAGAAAGTTAAAGCATGTGCAAGAGCAATGAGCCTTTGGGCTCTTACAGGCATTCTCTGCTGGCCCTCCCTGCCTGCTCTGTCTCTCCAACAAGAGGCTACAGCTGTAAGGAGGAGGGATGCCAGACGAGATGAAGAAAGGAGAATGATTCTTTCTGTCTTTACACCTGTTTTTTTAAAGAAACCTCAGCATAAGGGTGGGGTAATCTTTGTTATACATACTAATTGGGGGACAAGAGACTGGAGACTGGCCACACAGAAAGAGATCCTGGGGGTTTGGGTTGATGGTGAGTTGAATATGAGTCAAGAGTGTGCCATGAATAGGAAAATGAAAAATCAGTGAGTTATAATTAGCAGATATTCAAGAGAGTTAGGAATTCTGCAGAAGTTCTAAGACTGTCAGAATAGAGACTTGCCAGGGTCCACAACCTCTCTGCAGTTCAGCTATTTAGCTACCCAACAAAATTAGGGAGAAATCTAGACTAACATGTGAGGAAACATGTCTGGAACTTGCTTTTTACAGAAAACTTATAATGGGACATGAAGTAAAGATCTAATAACCATAACATCCAGGCATAATATACTCTCCAGACTTTTCTTATTGCTAACTTAACCACTAAATACAGCTGCAATAGCTGCATTTTAAATAAAAGTAACTGAAAATCAGAAAATTCAGTATATTTTTTTTTCCTCTGGTATATAAATGTATAGACCTGATCTACCTAAGATAGCCAAATTACAACTAGAACTACTTGTCCCTTGATTATGAAAAAAATAGAATGAAATCCTGGCTATATGAAAGTCAGTATGACTTGTAATTATCTTGCAAAGTTGTGAAATATTACAGAGCTAGTCTATGATATTTCAGCTACAATGTTGATACCATAACTTCATTACATATGTCCTCTAAATGTTTGGAAAACAGTAAACTAATATGTGAATAATGTGAAATGATCCTGTTAGATGTCATGACTCTATAGGGCTAGACTCCTGATTTTAAATGCTAGGAGCTGCTCCTAGTACAGAAAAGGTCAAAAAGCCTATTTAAAAATTGGTGTCAAAAGTTTTTGTAGGCCCTTTCACGTTTTCTACACTCCTGAACACATATGCAGACCTAGGTGTTTTTCAGAAGTCTCTGCTTTAATTTAAGGGTTTTTCTTTTTCTGGTTTGGAGTTTGGTAAGTCTGGCTTTCTCCAGCAATTTTCAGGTTCTTCTATCGTTTGTGTTACCAAGAGATTAAAACTTGCAGAAGGGAAATTGAGAGTCCTTTCTGAGCACTTTCTGAGTCCTCAGCAGGCAGCCTCACCTGACCTTCTCAAACTTCCCTGTATCCTTTTCAGCTTTTTATTCTTCCCTTCTTTAAGAATGAAAAACACCCTAGAAACTTTTAACAGTCAAGAATTATTTGACAATTATTTCCATCTAAAATATTTAAAAGTAGGGTAACTAAGGCAAGGAAGATTGAGAAGAACCACAAATAAATAGTAATCCCTATGGGATATACACTTTATATGCAAACACCACTTCAATTAATATTATGTGTGTTTCAAGATTAAGAAAAAAATTATCAAAAGAATTATTACTCACTATAACAATTACTTTTCTTTTCTCCTTTTTGGAGCTGGTTGCAACACTCCTACTTGGTTGCTTCTGTTTACGTAGCCCCTTAGAAGGTCTTTCACCTAGATTCATGTCTTCCTGATGCTCAGGAAGACGCTCAGGCTCCAGCACCTCACACCTATTCTTCAGGGGCATGCTGGGAGGGGAGGAAAGTCGGGATGGGATTCGCCTGCCACCCCAAGCAGGGACCTGCCTCCATTCCCCCCCATCCCCTAGGTCTCCTCCTGCTCCTTGTGGAGGAGGAAGAGGATCCTCCACTACCCGGGGAGCATTAGGCCCGTCTGTTTCCCCCAAGGAAGGCAGGGAACAGCACTGCCCGCCAACCTCTTCCTGGGATGCTCTTGTGCTCCTTAACCTTTCCACCTCCTCCTTGAGTCGTGCCACCAAGGAGATCAGGTCATCGACCTGTTCACACCTCACACAGGCGAGGTCTCTGCTACCCTTGAGTGCCAGGGCCAGGCTCTGGCACTCCCTGCAGCTGCCGCCTGCAACTCCGCATGCTTCCGCGACAGCTCCATTTGGGTTGCCATGTCCTTTCTGGCACCCACAGAGGACTTAGGGCCCCGCCGAGTGGAAACTATTCCTGGACTGTCCTCTTGCCCCGATGGGAGGGAGACCGCACCTACCTGCCTACCTGCCTGCCTATCTGCCTACCTTCCTACCTACCTGCCTGCCTGCCTGCCCTGCTCGCCCCACCTACCTGAACTGCCGCGCAAACTGCCCCGCCCCTGTTTGCGCCCTCTGGGCCGCTCGCGCTCCCCAGGGGCCCTTCAAATCTCCTGCGGTGCCTCCGGCTCCGCCCCCTCCTCACCTGATTCGTTGCCGGGAACTTCCGGGTCCGGACGGGCTCAGGGCTGCTGCTCGGGGGGGCCCCGAGTACGGAACCCGCCTGGTACAGCCCGATCTCACCCTCGCCCCATGCTCACCTCAGTCACTGTCGCCGCTGCTGCCGACTCACCATGTAGTCCTGTAAGTGTCGTGTAGAGCAGAATAATCACTTCTCGCGTTCTGCCAGCTCTTTTTTCTGCTGATGTATCCCAGTGTCCTGTTTGTCTTCATCACTGCAAGAGTGTACTGCTAAGTCATATTTAGTTCATTGTGACTTTTGTCGTTACTGGAAGGACACAGGTTTGGGACTGCACATTTCAAATTCCAGGGGGTGGCTGGTCTGTTCTTGGCCTGAACAGGGCTGAGATGGGTTTACCAGGTTCCCCATGGGCAAGTGCTTATTGCCCAGACCGTCTGAATTTCATCTCTGTGAGTGCCAGAGGGGAAAGGGGCCGACAGCCTCAGGCAGTCCCTGTGGGACAAACAACCCCTGTGCAATACTGGGTATCTGTGGGCAGCTTTCACCCCTTGCCTGGGAGCAGGGGAAAGGGAGTAAGATGGAGTAAGAAAACATAAAAGTCGCCTCAGGCACCTGAAGACTGATGAGGAAGAGACACCTTCCATGACCCTCATACTCTGGTAAATACCTCAAGCTGCTGACCATTTTCTCACACAGCCTTCTTGAGCAAGTCTTAAACTGTCAATGTTGGGAAACAGAGTGATATTGGAAAGGTGAGCATAACATCAGAGAAAAAGAATAGACAGTAAGAAATCAATATAGAACAATTTTATCTCTTTAAGGCTTCTCAATAATTAGATCATTTGGATGTAGTGCTTTGTATCATTGTAAATAAAGTAACAGTAACTATTTGCTTTATTATTTAGACTCTTAAATCTGACTACCAGCAAATTCTTAGCTCCACATATAATTTGCTCTCTTTTTGCCCATAACAAGAATTGCAAGGTAATACATCTCTCATTGTTTTTAACTTCTAATGCTGTCTCTCCACACACACACACACACACACACAAAAAAAAACAGACACACAATGTTTCTATAATACTCCTCAACTCTAGCCTGTCCATACTTCCTCTTTGGTACACTTCTTTTTTGTGCTTCAATTCAGTTAGGAGTTTCATCTTTCGTGACACTGTCCCCCTGCTACTATTTCACTGTCCTGCACTTTGGAATGGATTATCATTATTTGCAAAGGCTGTCCTTCAAGACCTGAAAGCTTTCCCTGTCTTTTTACCCTGTACTGGTTCCTGCCTACCAGTTCCCTGAACAATCTGAAGCCCACTCTACTGAAATTCAAGGTCATTATTTTGTTGACTGTCCTCCTCAGAAAAAAGACAGCCATAAGACTGCCTCGATTTCAAAATTAGGAAAATCATACTTCTTATCTTCAGTGGAGATGTGAGTGTTAACTTCAGATAACATATGAGTGTTAATGGATGATCCACTCATTGAGCTACATATATCTATCCCAATACAATCTAATATATGAAGAAAGCCTGTTACATATTTCTAATGCTGCTTCTCTTATATAAGATATAAATTTGTCATTGTGAATTGAGTTTTGAACAAGGGAAAGTTAGTAGATACTGAAGGAATCATCATACACCATGGAAATGGGAGGCAGAATGTTATGTCACAAGTTTTATCAGAGCAAACATACTGCTGTAACCATGTGAATACTGCAAATATAGATGATACACATGAAATATTATGTTTAAATATTTTATTATTATATTACTAATACAGGGATTTTAAAGGTCACCTTGGTAAAGGCTTCTTGTCTCCCAGCAGCTGGTTCTTCTTTTCTTCAGTAGCTTTCCACTTATTTGGGGAACACTAGTAACCTTGAGAAGTCTCTTTTACCTGGTATGCAATCTTTAAGTGAATGCATGTGCATTTTCTCCATCAAATTTTTGGGAATGTGAATAACATTAGTGCAGTCTAGAAATAATGGCAATGGTAAAGTTATGTAGCAGTATATGTTAAATACATCATAGATGAAGGTTTTTATTATAAGAACTACTTTAAATATTTAAAATCCTTTTGAAGTTTGATGCATGTCACTACATTGCGAGTTTTCTTGAAGCTTTGCTTTCCTTTATCAGATGGATACATCTTTCTGCCAAACTTCTGATCTCTTTGTAGTGTAGTGAATATGGTTCTTTCTAGTGACAAACATCCAAATATATAAGATGTTTCTCCATAAGGTTCTAAACATACTCTGTTATCCATGTAGAGAGTGCATGCCCTCTTGCTGTAATCTTGCAGAAAGGCTACAGAGAGGTGAGGAAAAGCAATCATATTTGTCTTCTAAAGAGTCTAAGTGATTCTTTTAGTCCAAAGAGGCAGATTTGGATTGTGGATCTCCTTCCCTGTTAATTTCAAAAGTTTCTCCATCCTCAGATGAGCTAGAGGCTCCCAGCTCCCTCCTGCAAATCTCCTTTACCTTCCACATCCTTCATTCTCCCCAAACGTTATTTTCTTTAAGCAGGATCAAATGATTCCGAAAGGAGGGAGAAACATCCCTCTCTCTCCTGCAAGTTTCACCTAATTCCATCAGTCTGTTGGTAGAAAAACTACCATGCAGACTGAGAAAACACAAATAGAAGCAACACTGATTGCCACGATGCTCATCTCTGAGTGAGGAAGGGAGAGGAGTGGAACAAATTGCTACAAGAAGCAACATTAGCATCTTTGTGAGTAGCTACCGAGTATTGACCAGTGTACTCTGTCCGTGACTGCACACCTAGTAGGTAATGCCACTATTGACTAGCAAAAGGTTTGGCAGAGTAGACACTTGTGTAGTAGTAGGTTATAGTGTAGATGTGGATAATAATAATTTGTTGAATTGTTTTTTCGTATTTCTGCTGATTTAGTGGGAGATCAGTGGAGACCCACTGATAATGAAAGAAGGTAGGAAAATAGACTTATATTTCTATATCTGAGCTGCTTCATTTTTAAATACTTGCAGGTGGGAAGAACAGCATGGAGACTGCTAAATACATATAATATTTTTCACGTAATCCATCACTGTTCCTCTTTTTCATTTCCTACAGTAGTTTGCTTTTGAAAAGGATATGCTAGGTGTTCAGTAACATCTAATGGCCATTTGGCATCTCTTTTTATCTTTTTGTCTTTTTCTCTTTTGTTATTCAAAAGTTACATATAGGAACTAAAGAGAAAACAAGACAATTCTTTTGACATTTTTCAGGAAAGGAAAGAATGGGTTGTTGCAAAAAAAGATGGATGAATATAAACAAAGTGAATTTGTAGTGGGAAATCAGTTATCCATTCATTTCATAATGGAGAGGAAATGTTATACCTTTAAGTGCACCTTTTTAACAGTAAACATTTTAAAAAATGAAATATTTAACACTTCATTAAATTTTTTTGAGAGCTGCTTTTATAGATATAATGGAAACAATATTAAGAGTTTTACCATATTCATTGCTGCTGACGTCATTTAACGTATAGTTATCATAGAGGTAATTATTATCTTTCTTATATTATCATTTAGAACTCCCATCTTATTTATATGGAAAGTTATCTATAGATATGCACTGTGAAACTCTGTCTTGTTACAGGCAACTGTGTATTTATGAAAAATATAAATTAGCCATTAGTCATTTTTTTCATGTTGTATAACTGTAGTCAGGCAGTAGGTGTTCTTTAAGGAAGAAAAATAAAGAAATCTATAATGTACAACTGAGTATTGGAAACATTATGTGCTGTTTTTACATCAAGACTGTGCAACATAAATTCACAGTGACAAATACTTTCTTATATAAAAAGTCTTAGTGACTTCAGTGTGAGCAGTCATATGAGTAAATGAACATGAACGAGGGTTACGTAAGGTACACTTCTGTAATTATATTGCTCAGCTTGAAAAAGGACAATCGGCTTTCATGAACAACTGGTTCCTTGACAGAAATACAAAAGGCATATTCAGATCCATCAGTATCCAGAAGGGATAGTATCTTAATCCATGTGTCATAACAGTTGTAGGAAGCCTCTAATAGTTTTAAAAAAGCAATGAGCCTTTTATGGATAAGGCATATAGTGAGTCTAAAACTGACATAACATCTGCAGGTATATAGACACACTTCTTAACATTTGAATGCCTAACAGGAGATACAATATGGTTAACAGCATAGCTCAAAATAGAGACTAATTTGTCATACAACTGGTCTGCTGCATGTGGTCAGTTTCATACTTCAGTGTTTTGATTATATTTTAATAGGTGAAAAATAAATCTAGATTTGTGTACAAGATAAATTTTGGTTTAAACTTAGGGCAATCAATTGGTAGTCATACAGGTGAGAAAGATGCCTGTATAAACTTCTTGAAAAATAAATTGGAGTAAAACGTATATTCCAGTAATAAGAAAAATATTTCTTCTGTATGTGTAATCTTAAATGAAAAAAATATTGTATATAAAACATACTATAGAAAAGAACTAAAAGAAAATGAACTTTCCTCAGTTTGGGAGGTCTTTTATCAAAGTCACTAACTTCAAAGGTTAGTGATAGATTGAATCAGAATTGTTGTCAAATACAATGCAAGGAAACTATACACTTTGTTTTCTTCTTTCTTTCCTGAAAGAGATTCGAGAAGGCTTATTTCATGTAGTATACTTCTATATTTGCACTCGGTCTAGTGCAACTAGTCCGTGAATATGTTGTGCGATATTTTGCATTCGTCCCTTGATCCCATCTTTAGAATTGTACTTCTTTGTCTCTATAATAGTACCTGGGGACAGAAAGAGGAGGATATACCCTTATTCTTTTGAATTTAGTTTCAAATAAACATTCTGAAACAATAGTAAGGTCTAGAAACTGTGAAATTATAATGACTTAAGATTTCAAATCTCACAAGACAATTTACAGTACATAGTGGATTTCTGTACTGTTCAGTAAAATTCTAGAGGGTGTTGAGCATCCATAACATTCATTAAAGTAACAAGGATGTTTGAAGTGTTCTCACTACTCTTCAGGAAATTATAATTGCAGCACCAAATTATTGGTGCTGTTAATAATGCACTATTTAATGTTTGCAAAGTGTTTTGGAATTCAAGGTGAAGGTTGTTATGAGAAGGTAAGTGTTATAAGGCAGATAGTGTGTAAAGTATTTTCTTAAAAAATAAAAATTCTAGCTGGATTTGTCCCAGTTTTACTCCTCAGGGTATTTTCCAAACGTAATAAAAAGGACACTTATGAGATTTGTTACAACATTTTGTCTTATTTTTTTTTCTTCTTGTTTTTTGTTAGACATTTATATCACTAGATTATATTTTGTGTGGATTGCTATGAAAACATCAAAGAAATTTCAACTGAAAAGAAAAAAATCTAGCTAAAATGTGAGGAACAGTGTATATATGTGTGTGTATATATATATATATATATATATATATATATATATATATATATATATATATATATATATATAAGGTTTTGTCCATAGTTTTAGAGAGAAAATTTTCCTTCAGATATTGCAGTGCAAGATAAAAGCCATCACACCCTAATTATGGCAAATCTCAATCTGGAATGTGATTTTTATAAAAATTCTCATCAGGGGGTATTTGATACACATTTGTATAGGTCGTATATATGTCATAAAGGAAAAGGTTAAAAGAAGAATTTAACAAAAATGAGGTAAATCAGCAATACGTACACCTGGTTGTTTCCCACCTCATACCCTTAATGTTTAAACACTCCTTGTGTTTTAAATAATGGACTCCACCTGCTTGACCTGTTTTGTTGGCATTTCCTGTTTCTCTAAAGGTCATTCAAGAATAAAACTTTTCGCCTTCAAGCAAATTTCCAACTTACTGGCAAAATACTCAAATAATTCTTAAATTTTATTGTCCCCAAAAGACAAATTTGAGAATAACATAGTCTAAATAGTTTCTTGAGTAGATCTGTTGCCTGGAGAATAAGATTTTATTCCTCTTATGATCTAGAAATGATAGAGCTGTGTACATGTTTGTATACAGTTTCTTTTTCCCTTCAGGGAGAAACATAGGTCTTTACCAGTTTCTGAAGCAGTTCCAAATCACAATAAATGGATCAACTGAAATGGGAAATTATTTTTAAGTTCCTTATGTTACTAATACTTCTCTTGCTCAAACTGATTGATGAATTAAACAGAAATATGTAATAATATTACTAATTATTAAACCTTCTCTTTTATGAAGATATGCAAGTATTTTTCTCCAGGCTAACTAGTAAAACAGCCTGAAAAAGTTAACTTTAATATTTGTTAGGTAATCAAACAGTTTAAAATGTTGTCTTAAAAATATTATTTTCAAAGATCAATTTATTTTTGTACTTTCATCCCAGTTCATAATATTCTTTCAGAACACTGAAGATACGTAACATTTTTTTAATGCTAAGTATTTTTTAACTTCCTTGCAATAAAAGATCAGGCACATTATCTTACCCATCAGCAATATTGTGGCTCTTTTCTTGATTTTAAGTAGCAAATATTCTACTCTCACCCTGTCACGGTTTAAAGCTGGGCCGGCTATTAAACCTGTGGCAGACGCTCTCTGTTAACCCTCCCCCCCGCCACCCGAAGGGAAAGGGAAAAGGGAGAGAGACTTATGGGTTGGAAAGTTAAAACAGTTTTAATAAACTATAATAATGAAAAAGAGTATAATAATAATATTGGAATAATCAAATATATACAAAACCAAGACTGAGAGCTTGGAAATCCTCCTCAGGCAGAGTTGCTCCCCCCAGCACAGGCAGAGGGGAAAATGCAGTAGCTCCCCTGCCATCACACCTGCAGGCTTTTAACTGGAGAATTGGCAAAGCTGGTACCAATCAGTGGGAGACAGGAGGGCCCCACCTCCAGGAGGCAGTGGGTTAGTGATAAATAGGAAAGTGAGAATGACATGTATGGGATGGAATACCTCGTTGGTCAATCTTGGGTCACCTGCCCTGTCTGCTCCTCCCTGCAGGTATGACCCCCTTTCTGCTCTTCACTCCTAAGCAGTGAGGAATTTAGCAGTGACCTTTGGTTTCTCTAAGACTAATTGCCTGGTTTGGGCCAAACCAGGACACACCCCCAATAAATATAAATGACATGATTATAAGTGTCATCCTACATAAGTTATTCTGGAGTTGGATTGCATTTTTGTATATAAATATAATGAAAAAATATAATAAATTATGATTTGCAATTGAGTTTGTGTGTTTATTGTATCACTATCATATCTCAAATGAGAGTAATGGCAATTTAGCTGGGTAATACAACAAATTGCTCTCTGTAAGTCCTAAAAAATCATAAATCACTTTTCAGAAGTTTATTTCAAATAATTTAACTGGTTTAATTAACGCCAAAATAAACACACTAATTAGGTACTAGTGAAAGAAAAATTGAGACATGTTGGGATAATAAAAAGAGTGGCAAAGAGTGATTGAATTATCTTTAATTTCATGTTTCAAGGGAATCATCATAAATAAATCTTGTATTTATAATTTTTAAAAAATACTTTAAAGTAGATGTAACTACAATAAAAATATCCATGTGGACAATTATTTTGCCTCCCTTCCTCCCCGAAAACCTCACAAAACCAAGGCAAAACAGAAAATAATAAATGACCAGTAATAA
Source organism: Nyctibius grandis (assembly GCF_013368605.1). Lineage (NCBI taxonomy): Eukaryota > Metazoa > Chordata > Aves > Nyctibiiformes > Nyctibiidae > Nyctibius > Nyctibius grandis. The sequence continues at coordinate 15,690,779 of NC_090659.1, read as the reverse complement.
TACAGAAGTCATGCCGTGAAACACCAATTCATGGAAAAGGCTTTGTTCTCGAAAAACATTTAAAACATTGCAAGCTTGTTGCACGACATTAATCAATACATTTTAGGAACTCCTTAGAATACAGACAAAATTACTGACTGTCTCACATTCACCCAGCACTGGTAAGCATGCACTTTTAAGGAATTAATTAAGGATTTTATATCTTGTAGGGAGTCAAGAAATTATGAAGGAGAAGGTTTCAGGCAGCACCATGCATATCAGCATCGTTATCATCCCTGTTCACCCCATCACCATGACTTAATCATTCTTTCACCTCAACTAGAGGATAATATTTCAAAATTATTTTTCTGCCTTGTCTGAAGTTTAATACCTTGCAGAGAGGACAGATGCTCTAGTTTTCATGGTGGTTGAGTTCAAAGTAAACAGAATTCACAACGAACATATTTATTTGCAGGCAGTTCAACAAACTCTGCATATGGACTCAAGGTGTAGAAGAATTTCTTGTTGGAGAAGAAACGCTATTCAACATTAACTGAGGATATATTTGTATATTCAAGAGTCTATGATATCTATTGAGCTAGATCCTCATGAAAATAATGCGTTTCCACTAAACGTTCATTCAAGCAATGCTGATTTACTATGGTCGGTTATCTCTAGCTTTCTAGTTTCTTTGATCCTTTCTTCAAGATAACTAAACAGAAAAATTACCTCATGACAATATTTTTTTTTCCTGAATCTTTCAGTACAAAGCTGAAATTATGCTAACAGGCAATTTTGGGAAAAATTTCTTAGTGCTCCCCATGGTAATCCTCATTTGTGCATATTTTCTTCAAATATTAATTTATTTATTTGAAGACAAAAACTCCAGCTGACCTCGCTAACAAGAGATGCATTTCCTGCATGGAGGTGCCATTTAGTGTATACATAAACAATAACGTATTTTCTAAACATCAGCCTTAATAGCTGAAGGAAAACCCAAAAAGATTAATTTTTTTCCATACATTTATTTCTTCTATAAGATTCAGGTTTAGAAGTGTAGATGTAGAAGTAGTGGAGTGGTATGATTTGTTTAATTTCATTCACTGTCTTTTTGTGCTGAGGAAAAACAAACCAAACAAACCAAACCTACACCAAATGAAAAACAGTAAAGTAACTCTGGAGGTGCAGAGGTAAATAGTTTTTAGGTTAATTAAAATTGATAAGATTGTATTCAAGTAAAAATACAAATAAAATGAGAAAAATTAATGAGGAATGAAAATAAGGTGAAATAGCTTGTAATTTAAAGAAAACTTAGAAAGATGGTGCTTCAGTTCCTGCACTTCCCTCAAGCCATGATGAAGGTAAAAGTTAAGTACTGTAACAAAATTACTGCAGAAACCAAATTGAAAACACTTTTAATGTTTAAAGACTTACTTTTTTTGTCAATTTTAACTTCTATAGTGTAAAATAAATTTAGTCTCAAGGTTTCAGACAATATTGAACTAACTAGGAAATGAGCAACAAAGCAATTTAGGAAAATGGCTTAGAAACCAATTTTTTAAGCATATGTTAAGGTGAATTCTTGAAGGAAGAAGAAGAGACTTTGTTAGAAACTTTAAAAAGTTAAAGATTAAATTTAAAAGCTGTCAGGTTTATCACCTTGTTTCATGAAAAGGCAGCTTTTTTTTCTAATTGTCAAGTAATCATGACTATTGTTATTTTAAAAGTAAGAGAGAACAGAACAAGTTGTTTAGTTTTAAGGATGAAATTAATCCTGTGCAGAGATGCAAAATAGAGAATGTGAAAAACCTTAAGTTTCATGTAAGCACAGATTCCTGAGAAACCTTGGTAGAGCTTACTTCAGCTGGTGAATTTCATCTCTGAAAAAAATATATGTGATACTGCTTATATGATCAGATCTGTACCTGAAACAGTCATCCTAATACAGGTATTTAATTTGTCAAAACACATAAATATATAAGTGACCAAAAGATGAAGGAAAGTAAACTGAAATTCTTCACTGGATTTGGTTGTTGGATTTTGCTGCATACAGACTACAAACAGATCCAAATGTTGCAATTGTTTTTTTGTTCTCCTTCTCAGTTTACATTTTACCTAGCCTGACTTTTTTACCCATAATGAAAAGACAATGCAATACACAACTACTTTGTACCTTTCATGCACTAAAAAAAGAATAAATCCATAGTTTGTTTAAGAAGCACCCATGCTTTAGATAGGGCTGCTATATGTCATCGCAAGAAACAGCCACAGGGTAAACCAAACATCAAATAGACTGTGGATCTTCTTCCTTTACACTAATATACTACTTAGTGCAAGGTTGTATAGATGTCATAGGGTTTTTTTACTGAAATACTTCTGGAAGCAGATGTGACCCAATGCAGATCTGCAGAGCAAAATGGGTCAAATGTTTCAAACCAACAAGGATTGGTTTGAAAATCTATTGAACTCAGAGTAAAAGCATTCATTGTGATAGTAGGAAAAGGATGTTTTGCAGGGGAGTAGAAAAACAAGAAAGCTATGTTTTTCTTCGTTCTTTGTTGATTTTATAAATGAAGTAAATATACAACTGAATTTATTGTCAGAAGATCTTGAGGTTCTTGGTCTTCTTAACTTTTAGACAAATGTTCAAATCGTCTTGCCATGCAACCTCTTACTGTACACAGAACCCAGCTTCAGCTTCTATTTTGATAATAAAATATTCGCATTCTCCCCCCTCCCAAGACCCCTTAAGCCCCAACCTCCCAAGAAACCCTTGCAAAACAATGTCAGGTTTACAAAGACAAATATTTAGAAGAGAGAAAACACCAGGTCAGTTACATTATTACAGAGATCATGTTTACATAGTCTCTTACCCAAAACCTTTTTCAGAACATGAAATAGACAGTCCTTATTGAATGGGTGAATTTATTATAGTTTTTTACCTTGTCATTTAATATGGATGCCTACATCACAGAATCACAGAATCACAGAATCACAGAATGTTAGGGATTGGAAGGGACCTCAAAAGATCATCTAGTCCAATCCCCCTGCCGGAGCAGGATTCCCTAGATCATATCACACAGGAATGCGTCCAGGCGGGTTTTGAATGTCTCCAGAGAAGGAGACTCCACAACCTCTCTGGGCAGCCTGTTCCAGTGTTCAGTTACCCTCACCGTAAAGAAGTTTTTCCTCATATTTGTGTGGAACCTCCTGTGTTCCAGCTTGCACCCATTGCCCCTTGTCCTGTCAAGGGATGTCACTGAGAAGAGCTTGGCTCCATCCTCATGACACTTGCCCTTTATATATTTATAAACATTAATGAGGTCACCCCTCAGTCTCTTCTCTAAGCTAAAGAGACCCAGCTCCCTCAGCCTCTCCTCATAAGGGAGATGTTCCACTCCCGTAATCATCTTTGTGGCTCTGCGCTGGACTCTCTCCTGGATTTGGAAAGCCCTGCACAGAATAATGATCTGTTATTTCCAAATGAGTTTTTTTCTCAGGTGATTTTTTTGTTTATTCTCAGGGGTTTATTAATTGGCATTAATGTATGTATTTACATGATAGGAAAAGTAGTATTGATTTTCTTGAACAAATATGAAGCACAGATTAAGGTCAGAAAGTATCAGTTTGTTGGAATGACCATTTGAAAAGAGTATGGTTGGGTATTTCAGATAGCTCAGTATTTTTTAACACATTCAGAATACAATAATATTCTGTTAGTGACGTGCCCAGAAAATCTGAAAATCAGACTCCATCCTATATCAACCTAGGAACCAGGAAAGAAGAAATAGAGTGGATGCTTACGGTTCTTTGTTTTATCTTGTGAATAAGTTATCATCTTTAAAGGTTCTCACATCAACCAATTATGCTGTAAAGTCAGCTAGAATTCAAACACTGGTGGGACCTATCTACCCTTTTCATTGTTCTCTGATCAATGCTTTCACAGTCCTTGTCACCTCTTGTTCCTTTTCTTCTGTTCTGGTTTCTCATCTTCCTTTTCCTATTTAAATTCATGTCCTTCTGCCTAACAACACAATCCGTCTTTCACAGTGTCTAGCTTTTTCCTTATCACTGCATTTAAGTGAAGAATCTCTCTTTTCTGTGTTGTCTGGTCCAGGGAATATTGAGAATCCAGAACAGATACTTTCCTTGCTACATTTTCGAATAGTTAGCACCATGGATGCTCATGATTTGCAAGACTGGCTTTAGTTTACTTTGGGTTTTTCAGGACATATGGGAGAAGTTTATGACAAAAAAAAAACATAGAAAGGATCCATATTTGGAACTGTTCTGAAGAGCTAGAGGTAACTTTTGTTATTTCTGTCAATCTAAGTCCAATGTCTAGTTTCCCATATACTTTCCTGACTCAAAGGAGGCTGGCTTTTTAGCAGATGCATATCTTACTCTTTAGGATTCAGACGTGTTTCAAGAAAAATGTGGAACTGTGGACCAGCAGAAATGCTATGAAACTTAACACATTGATAAATGGGAGAAGGGGAGAGGGTGCAGTGCAGGAACATCCTTAAGTTTGTTTTATGTAAACAAGCAAGCAAGCAAAAACCTTTGAAGAATTGTTTTATTCTGTCAGGGTTTTATATTGGTTGGAAATGCCATATTAGGAATTTTTTACCTTTGTCAAAGGAATTACCAACATAAATTTGCATGGATTTCACAAGACTGATTTGTAATAACATCAGAAAATGGGGAGTTCTCATCTTAATTGAATGTTCAGTGCAAATGAACTTGCAGAACTCCTATATTAAGAAGTAACTCCCAGTTAAATAAAATTCATACCACTTATACAATTTTTCAAACCTCGTTTAATCAGAACACATTGTCAACATCAGATAAATAAAGCCAAAAATGTTATGAAACTTTGTCTTAAAAGGAAGCAAGGACCAGATTAAGTCTGTTTTTTTCACAGTACATGATTTATAATTCCTCAAGTCAGTCTCCTGATTTTGGTGGGACTAGACCTACGTAAGTACTACGTTTCAAAAGAGCTGAAAGAATCCTGCTGTAGCTGATTTATTTCATTCTTACCCAGGCCTTGCAAAATATTAAGAAAAATTGGCATCCAGTCTAGTTGATAATGAAAAAATAGCTCATTTAAGTAATTCCAAATTTATGAAATGCTATACTCTACAAATGATGTTGTATCATTAGGTTAGCTTCTGCTCCAGGATTCGTGGTATTTTGAAGATGAATGATTAAGGATGTTATTAGTAAATCTACAAAGAACAGGACACACAGCATTTAAACATTACCCTATCATCTGTGCAACAAATGTTCAGCATCATTATGTTTGCACAATAGCAATTTACTATTGCTCTGTGGGGTAAGCAATCAATACAGGCAGGCAATGGTTTTTATATCAATAGATAGAGAGTACAACTTAGTCTGTTCCAGTCTTTGCAAAATCAATAAGCATGTCTCTCTCTATGGCAGACAATTAGTCTCAGTTGCAGATGAGAGTGACAAGGTAAGAGCTATAATTAACACAGGAAAGCCTTACAAAATGTTCATCCCTCTGTTTGTAAAATGTCATTCAACTTTTTACTGAGCATTAAACATAAATATCATTTATATCAGTCCCTAATGCATAAAGAGCTGCCTAGAATCCTAATTCTTTCACAGCAAAATAGTAGCCTCTAAAAATGATGTTGTTAGAATTTTTAGCAGAGTACACAAAGTGTGCTTAATACCTATCTGGATCTATGTATAGAGAATAGCTTTATTTTTAAAACACAAGATAAATAGATTTCAAATCACACACTGACCTCAATAGGACAAACTGCATATGAACAGTTCTGCAGAGAGTGGTTGCCATCTGAAACGGATAATTTCCTCCTTCACATTGGCAAGTTGTACTTACCAGTGCACTGAAGCAGTAGAGCCCACCTATTCCTTTCCCCATTCTAGTTGTCCTCTGGTCACTTCTAAGGAATCAGAAAGGAAAGACAATAGATCCATGAAAGTCCTATCAAAGCTGTTACCCATGACTCATCACCCCTTGTAACCTTATAAAACAAACCCCAACTTTTTCCTGAGTTTTTATTTAGAACTGTAATGTCAATAATGGTTAACTTCTAAAAATAGAATTTAATTATCATACACAATGTAGTATTTTTCATTCAGAGACATTTAGTTGTGGGTTTGAAAAAAACAGGCAGCTAAATTCCTTTTATTTTTTGTTTGCTTTTTAAAATACTTAGGATTCAACACTTTTCTCACATTCTTGTATAAAGGGGTCATCCAAACCTTATATGCAGATGAGTAAAGGTGAATTCAGTAAGATTTGTAATCTCACCACTGTGTTCAGCTGACTTAATTAATGTTCAAGGTCCTTAAAACCTCTAAAATGTGGTTGGTATAGAAACAAAAAGTACTTTCTTGAAACAAAACTTTATTGTTAATAACTCTACCTTCTATGTGAGGAAAAAAAAAAAGCAAGCACATCCTTATGAAACTTTACCTTAAAATGCATTTAAATAGTATTTGCATTTTTTCATTTTAAATATCATATTTCATGCTTGAATTTAATTAGAAAGAAGAACCATGTTATGAGCAAGAACCTCAGGAGAGTTTTTTTAAAAAATCACTATTTTTAAAATCACTTTTTAAAAAATCACTATTTTTAAAAAGAAAAGAGAAAGGGTAGAAGTGCAAACACATTACTGACTGCCTGTATCCGTATATTGTTCTATCGCTTCTGATTTTCTAGAATAGTTTTGTCTTTTATACTCCTGATAAGTATTGTACCTCTTTAACCAGTAGTTAAGCAATAACGTTTATGATAATACAGCTTTCAACTAGCTCTATCTAAAGTTTTTGTGATGATTTTTCTAAACATAGCATTTTAATTGTTTTTTTAAACTAAGTTTTATCTCATCTTTCTGACATTTTTATCAATAGTAAAGAAGTTGTCAGTAACATTCTTATCTGTTTCTCTTAGCCTTTTATCTTTTCTGCTTCTAACATTTTCCTATTTCTAATAACCCACCCTCCACTCTTTTTTCTGATTCTTTAAATGCTAGTCAATAATAATCTAACTGCCTGGGATGACATTCACTGAACGTTAGTTCTCTTTTGTATTTTTAACCACAGTAATATTTTGACTGGGTCCTTGAGTATCATGAACTCATGGACTGGAGTCTTTTGCCTGGATGGTGTCTCAGTTTGCATACTGATCCACCAGTGCTGCATTCAGAGAGATAAAAGGTTGAACTCCTTCCAGACTTAGTTCCTTATAGCTACAGAGAGAGCACTAGTTCCCTCTAACCCTTGAACTGGTCATAATTTGTTAAAACAGCTTTAATTCCTTCCAGGTTCCCTGTAAAAAATTGAACAAGCAGTGTCTTCACGCCTCTATGAAAAACGAAGTACAGAGGAAACCCATCTCTCTAATGGTACAGAATTCGTTGATGCATAAATGACATGTCACATCTCTTCCAGAAGCAATTTAGAAGAGTGCTCTTTACTGACTTTTAGCCCATGGCCATGAAACATCAAGAGTTACAGAAGATTTAAAACATACTTATAGGTATAATCTTTTGAGCTCTGGTAATAACCTGGCTATTCAGGTCTTCTAACAAGTATTTCAAAGATCTGCCTAATCGATCAAGAACAGCTTTGTTTTGTATTGTGTTTCTTCCTTTTTCTCCTTCCTGTGAAAGCAGGTTGGACAGTACTGTACACGTGTGTGCTTCTGTCACACTGTTGGATTGGTGGAGTCTTTAGACCACAGTCCACACTCATTCAATCGAGACTGGACATCACCTTTGCGTTTCTCTTTTTTTATTGCATGAGAAACCACTTCAATAAGAGAAGGCAACCCTTGATTCTAAAAGCCATAGATGTGGTTATTGTGTACCACAAGGAAAAGGAGATTTTACAGTATGTATTCCAAAGAAAAAGGGAAGATGATAACCCATTTGGGAATTAACATACCCCATATCCTTTCGATGATATGGGCCTGTGTCTCTGTAAAAAGTAGTCATATTACTTGCATACTCCAAAGGGAATTTGAGAATAAAAACATTAAATGGTGAAAACTTCAGGTGCTACTATAGAGATGGATTCACGGCATTAATATGATAAGCTCTTTAGGCCAAGTTAGGGTATTATATATTTCTAATAGAAATATCAACTTGTGATTTTAAAAACAAACTATTTCAAAGTTTTCTAATTAGGTGGTTTTGTTTTCTCCTATTTTGCTCTTTCTCTGTGCCAAAGCATAACTGACTTAAAATAGTGTTTTATTTTTTTTCATGTGTATTGAACAGCCCCAATCCCATTCTATAGCTAAAGAACATTAAATATAGCTCCAGGGCAGGAGACACCTTGCAATTCCTGATCGTGAAGTTAAAAGACTTTTGGTCTTTTTTCTTAGCTGTAAGCAGACCCAATAGGTTGTTAAGTTAGTAAGGATTAGTCAGGCTTAAGGGATTCAAGGCACATGTCTTAAAATATTTTCAGACATGGAGCAGTGCAGAACTCCTGTGTGAGCTTCTTACCATTCCAGTAAAACTGTCCGCTTCGTGAATTCTGTGCTTCTTTGCTAAAATAACTACAGACTCTATTTTGTGCTGCCAAAGTACCTCAGAGCTGTCTCAGCCTGCGGCAGAATCAGCCCCAATCCTTTTTCCTATTTCATTATTTGCCATTATAGTTGTCTCAACCTGCAGCAGAATCAGCCCCAATTCTTTTTCCCTATTTCATTATTTGCTACTTTATAATTTAAAATAGTGCCAGCTGTGCATGTCACTTGAAAATGAAATGAACATGATCCGATTAAGTTTGCCTTACTGGGTGAAAGAAAGCTAAACTGAAAGGTGGGTGTTAACTCCTATCTCCAGATTTCAGACCCCTACTTGATGTTTATGACCTAATTCTTTTATTGATGACACTAATTTAAAGTGAGTGACCAAGTATCCCACTGTGATCAAAAAAATTTCATAGAGTAATCGAATGTGCAACTATTCAATGATTTTTACTATCCAAAAGACCAGTTAAGGCAGTTACCATGCACTTTTAAACAACATCAGACTTGTTCTGCAGAGAGACAGTCTACAAAAGTTTTAAGTGTTTCTCCATGCAGTATTTTTAAGATGTGCTTTGATGAAAAGAAAACTATGCATTTATAATAATAGTTGCTTAAATCTGGAAATACATCTCATTATATTAATTCAGATATCTCTGTAACGTCACTTCTAGGAAAAATAATCTGAAACTCTAATTTGGATTTTTTTATGAGATATGTTTTAATTTTTGCTTATTTCAATAACCTCAGGAAGATGGTAGCTTTTTCCTCTTTTGATTTGTTCAATGTGGTGTAATTTTGTATTTACAACTTGAGTGAGATCCCAATCAAAAGGTGTTGTCTCTCTTTTTGAATCAATAAAAGAGACAGACTTGAATAAATAATCTTTCAATTCTAACAGATACACGAAATTGACAGGATATTAAAATATTTGTCTACTTATAAGAGCGTTTAGTCCAATTAGACTTAGAAGATTGATTACATATTTAAAGATAGGAATGTATTTTCTAAATCAGGACCAAGTTTTTAAAAATAAATATATTCTAAGAATGTGTGAGTCATTGTCCCTAAGAGTTTAGTCTCTCAGGTGCTGTGGAAGTTATTAGAAACTCAGTTCAGAAAAGCCCTTAGGTGAGTGAGTTCAATTTTTCCCCAAGAATAATGATCTTAATAATAAAATATATATTTGCTGGGTTTGTCACGCTAACTGATTCAGATGAGCTTTATTACAATGTGTATGTGTTAGAAGGGAGTAGGGAACTACAGAAATGTCTGTGAGAGTCTGAAGAAAATTAGGAAGCTTGAAATAGGTGGTTTCACAGTGTCATTGGAAAAGGTCTAAATAGCTGTGAGAGATTACCGAAGGATTTCAAGCGCCAATGGAAAGACACATAGGATGAGAAACATTTGCAGAACCACAGCATTTGAGTGGTCTGGGTCTGTGGAATGATGGCAATGAACTGAAGAGCAGTGGAGAGCTTTTTTGGGGAGAGAAAACAAATCATTAAAATTTTCCTAAAATTCTTTTAGAACTAGCTATGGGAGAGCTATCTGTTTCAAGTGGGATAACTGAAAGACAGAAGTCTTCAGTTACTGGATGAGAAATGTGAAGTTATTTCATGATATTTCCAAAAGAAATTCAAATAACTTCAGACTTGAAGTGCAGAATATTTTTGGAAACGTAAAAAATCCACTGAAAAGGAAAAGTATTTCCCATGACTCATTGTTGAATGTTCTCAATGCCTATTTTTGTCCTGTATTTGTCCCGTATTTTACACATAGTTTCTATTAGGCCAAGTTGGTGCTTCCTGTTTGATCTGAAATGTCTCTATAGTGTCTCCAAAACCAATTTCTCTGTCTTCTGGGAACATTTTGAGAAAAGACTTGTTGACATGACTCAGTTGTGGTCTTTCCAACACTCTGCAATGCACTTCTTAAAAAACTGGTTGGATGAGATGTGGTGCTATGGCTCCTATAACTGGAGTGTTGGAATGGAAGGATACAGGCTCTTCAGGAAGGAAAGGCAGGGGAGATGAGGAGGGGGTGTTGCCCTCTATGTCAATGACCAGCTGGAGTGCATGAAGCTCTGCCTGGTAATGGAGGAGAAGTCAACCAAGAGTTTATGGGTCAGAATTAAAGGGAGGGCAGGGACAGGTGACATGAGGGTTTGCTACAGGTCACACGATCAGGAGGACTGAGTAGATGAGGCCCTCTACAGACAGATAGGAGTAGCCTAATGCTCACAAGGCCTGGTCCTCAGGGGGGGACTTCAACTACCCTGATATGTCTTAGAGGGACAACGCAGCAGGGAATAAGCAATACAGGAGGTTCCTGGAATGTCTTGATGATAACTTCTTCTCCAAATGATAGAGGAACCAATGAGGAGAGGTGCCATGCTGGACCTTGTTTTCACCAACAAGGAGGGGCTGGTGGGGAAAGTGAAGCTCAAGGGCAGCCTTGGCTGTAATGACCATGAAATGGTGGAGTTCAAGATCCTTAGGGCAGCAAGGAGGGTGCACAGCAAGGTCCCTAGCCTGGACTTCAGGAGAGCAGGCTTTGGCCTCTTCAGGGACCTGCTCGTCAGCGTACCATAGGATAAAGCCGTGGAGGGAAGAGAGGCCTAAGAAAACTGGTTAATGTTCCTCCAGGCTCAGGAGCAATGCATCCCAACAAAGAGGAAGTCAGGCAAAAATGCCAGGAGGCCTGCGTGGATGAACAAGGAGCTCCTGGACAAACTCAGACACAAAAAAAAAGGCCTACAGAAGGTGGAAGCAAGGGCAGGGTGCCTGGGAGGAATACAGGGAAACTATCTGAGCAGCCAGGGATCAGGTTAGGAAAGCTAAAACCCTGATAGAATTAAATCTAGCCAGGGATGTCAAGGGCAACAAGAAAAGCTTCTATAGGTATGTCAGTGATAAAAGGAAGACTAGGGAAAATGTGGGCCCTCTCCAGAAAGAAACGGGAGACCTGGTAACTTGGGATATGGAGAAGGCTGAGGTACTCAATGACTTCTTTTCCTCAGATTCACTGGCAAGTGCTCAAGCCACACTGTTCAAGTCACAAAAGGCAAAGGCAAGGACCGGGAGGATGAAGAACCTCCCACTGCCACTCTGCTCTGCTCTCGTGAGACCCCACCTGGAGTACTGAGTCCAACTCTGGGGTCCCCAACATAAGAAGGACATGGACCTGTTGGAGGAAGTCCAGAGGAGGGCCACGAAGATGATCAGAGGGCTGGAGCACCTCTCCTATGAAGAGATGCTGAGAGAGTTAGGGTTGTTCAGCCTGGAGAAGAGAAGGCTCCAGGGAGACCTTCTAGCAGCCTTCCAGTGCCTGAAGGGAGCCTACAGGAAAGCTGGAGAGGGACTTTTTACAAGGGCTAGTAGTGACAGGACAAGGGGGAATGGTTTTAAACTGAAAGAGGGTAGATTTAGATTAAATATTAGGAAGAAATTCTTGACTGTGAGGGTGGTGAGACACAGGAACAGGTAGCCCAGAGAAGCTGTGGCTGCCCCCTCCCTGTCTGTGTTTAAGGCCAGATTGGATGGGGCTTTGAGCAACCTGGTCCAGTGAAAGGTGTTCCTGACAATGGCAGGGGAGTTGAAATTAGATGGTCGCTATGGTCTCTTCCAACCCAAACCATTCTATGATTCTATGATCCAGCGCCTCCTAGCACTCTCTGATGAGGTTCATTAGCCAGTCAATATATACGCTCTGAGAAAACATGGCAAAGAACATCCACATCTCTCAGACATACCAAATATCAGAATCTCACCTTCACACCAGCCAACCTGGACATCTGGGCCATCATATACTCCCATGGATAAGAGCAGGATGTTTCATAAGTCACAGACATGCCAATATGTTCCTCAGTCCTTTAGCTTCCAGAAACATAAGGTGCACTCACTTGAACTCCTTGTTCTTCTCTCTTCTACTAAGCAGAGACTACAGTGCCCAGATCATGTAGACATGTCAAAGCCTAAGATGATACCAGTCGATTGCAGAAGAACTTATTGACCAGTGCCAAGTCTTTGCACAAGTCTGAAAAATGTGTAGACAGAAGACCTTTGCCCAACTATATTCTGAAAATCAAAATAAGCCATTTGATCACCTTCACCATTTCCCAGAGTAGCTTTTTCATATTTGGCTGTGATCTTCAAAGGTGAGACAAGATTGTGCAGCTCCTCTGGACATATATAGCCCTGACCATTACTGGTGGAAGCGAATCATCCATGACAAGTAGATTATGTACTTTCCCTTCACATCATTACTGATGTGATTGCTAGCTCCCATTTTTTTTCTTATGTGCTTTCAGAGTTTGTATTTGAAGAAGGCACTTGAAAAGATATCCAGGAACAACCCATTGCATTTCAGACATGAGATACTCTTCCCTTTCAGCCTCTTTCTAAGCTGCTTCTAGCCAGTAAGTACATAATTTTGGACCCATATCTCCAATAGTTTCCTGAGCTGCTGGCTGTTTTTTGATTCTCTTGCCCCTTGCTTATTATTGTTCTGCTGACTTCTGTACTAAACTTACTCTATCATGCAGATGGAATGATTTAGATATTTTCCATTATATTTCTCTTCCATGGAAAGAAGATACACAGATGCTTAAAATTGTCAAACTAATTTAAAAAAAAAAATCAGAAAAAATCGTAAGTGCTGGCACATTCTACTTTCCATCCATCCATCCAACCATCCTTTCCTTCTTTAACTCCCCAGTGATTTCAGGAAACAGCTAAAATACTTTCCCACCTGCTTCTGAAATGCCTACAGTTCATCTTTCACACTCTCTTTTCTACTTTCCTATTGTTCAACCAACGTTTTCTCCTCTCGCCTTTGAACAGAGGGCTGCAGGTTAGACTGAAGTGCACCTTATATTTCATTTTGCTAATAGTCCAACCCACACACTGTCAAGCAGCAGAGATGCACTCTGACAAATGTGTCCTTCCAAAATAGAACTGACCCTGGATACAGCTGCTAATTCCCTTTTTATATACTCGATAAGTCACAATGAAAAATCAATCAAACGTCATCATTGCATAATTAAAAAATGAAATGCAATATATCTGAAGTCTGAGGGAAAAAAAGAGACTGAAGTTAAAATCACAAACTGTAGCTGTAATTTATGACTTAATTAAACTCTGCATTGATATCCTTATTTGACAATGCTTTTTTTTATCTTAAATTGTTGCAGTGGGAATGAATCACAAGGGGTATGACTAACCGAATCTCAGGAGGCAGTAACCAATCAGATAGGAAATGGGAACAGATTTATTGAAGAATTCTAATGTTCTCAACTCCTTTTTTCTCTTTTCAGCATCTTTGCAAGATGCCATCTATCCCAAAGTTGTAGAAAGTTTTGAGAAAAAGTCATACAAGGAGCCTAATTACTGATTCTTTGCTCTAAAATAAGAGTTATGACATAGGTCATCATGCTTCTTTGTTTGATTTGGGATGTTTGTTTTCAATAGCAAAGTCTTTGTCTCTTACAGAACGAAAGAGGAGTTCATATTAAACAATAGTGCTACATCCAGATCTGACACTGCAGCATTGTGCCCTGGTGAAGGTGAAATCCTATGCATACGAATTATCCAACTATAGATATTTTGACTACAAAACCTAATATAATATTTTATATATAACTCATTTTATATTATATGTATATAAATATATTTAGATTGAGGTCATAACTATTTTTAAGTCTTGTTTTGCCTCTTGCTCTCAAAAGCAATGAGTAAAAATTGTGGGTTGAATAAAAAAGTACTCTTTTTGTCAATGATTGCTTCTTTTTAGGGGCAAACAGACTCAGTCATCCAGTTAATCTTAACATGACAGATAACTTAAGAATTAAAGTATTGCCTAAATTAATTTTAGTGGCTTAAAGAATATGAAATGAAAGAGTTCTTCATTGAAAATTAAAAAATAGCTGTATTGCATCAGCTAACTTTGATACCAACTTACTAGAACTTCAGCTCTAGGTTTGCATAACTATATGTCTTAGTAATTTTTACTCATATGTTTTTATTTAGGACTCATTTTATCTGTGGAATACATTATACAAATACAAAATATTAATTCTGTTGATATGGCAGCAATGCTTCTATATTGATACAGAAATTTAAAAATATATGTCCATTCTTTTGTTTGCTCTTACTGTTATTATGCTAGTTTAATATAGAGAGTATTCCAGAATCCATGTACTGCAGAGAAAGGCCCTTCACTGACTTAAGAATACTGAGTGGGTTATGTCTGGAGACTAAAAGTTGTTTTTGCATGAACTGACTCCCAAACAGTAATTTTTAATCCAGTTGAGAATGGATCTAGTAGGATGCTGTCATAAATTTATCAAAGGCCTTGCTTCTTAAAATTAATACACAGAAATAACCATAAGCAAAGACATGTTCTAATAACCACACTTCATTGACCAATATATATTTCTTAGTATTAACTTGATGTTAACATTTTCTATTAATTATTATATACGAACAAAAATGTACAAGGCTACTAGGTGTGGGTTTGTTGTGCAAAAACGTTCTATGTCTTGGTATGGCTTTTTTAACAATATGCCGAAATGCAGTAAAACTGTGTTTGTTAATTTTAAATACTGGAAACTTTTTATGCTTTGAAATTTGACTTTATTATACTACAGAAACAAATAAGAGCAAATAAAAATATAGAACAACTGGCATGATTATATGACTCTTTAATATGAAATAAAGCATAAGCAGTCTTCTAGAATGTGCTGGTTTTGGCTGGGATGGAGCTCATTTTCTTCATGGTGGCCAGTATGGGGCTATATTTTGGATTTTTGCTGAAAACAGTGCTGATGGGGCAGAGATGTTTCCGTTGTTGCTGAGCAGTGCTTGCATGGAGTCAGGGCCTTTTCTGCTTCATGCATTAACCCACTGGCGAGTGGGCTGGGGGTACACAGGGGGTGGGGGCAGACGTAGCTGGAGCAGCTGGCCCCTGCTGACCAAAAGGATATTCCATACCATGTGATGTCACGCTCAGCATATAGAACTGGGGTAGGAGGAAGGAAGGGGGGGTAAGTTTGGAGTGATGATATTTATCTTCCCAAGTAACCATAACACATGATGGAGCCCTGCTTTCCTGGAGATGGCTGAACACCTACATGCTGATGGGAAGTAGTGAATTAATTCCTTGTATTGCTTTTCTTACATGCACGGCTTTTGCTCTACCTATTAAACTGCCTTCATCTCAGCCCATGAGTTTTCTCACTTTTGCTCTTCCCATTCTCTTCCCTATCCCACCAGGGGGAGTGGGAGAGTGGCCGTATGGGGCTTAGTTGCCAGCTGGGGTTACACCATGACAAGTCATATCTGTAATCATTTTATGCAACTCTTATACAATCTCTTATAAGATTCTTTTTGTCCTGTTTTTCTGTTTTCTGCTTTTGCATTTAAGGGATAGAGGCAGTGTCAGGCCTTAAGTGGTCATTTTATAGCTGTGTCTTCTGGACAGTATCTTCCTGCTCTCCCCCAAATAATTGGTCTTTGGCTGGCTTCTCACCTCATCATGTTCTTTATTTGCAAGGGAAATAAGAAGCTCAACATGACCTGACAATGTGCACTTGCAGCCCAGAAGGCCAACCATATCTGGGGTTGCATCAAAAGAAGCATGACCACCAGGTCAAGGGAGGTGATTCTGCCACTCTGCTCTGCTCTCATGAGACCCCACCTGGAGTACTGAGTCCAACTCTGGGGTCCCCAACATAAGAAGGACATGGACCTGTTGGAGGAAGTCCAGAGGAGGGCCACGAAGATGATCAGAGGGCTGGAGCACCTCTCCTATGAAGAAATGCTGAGAGAGTTAGGGTTGTTCAGCCTGGAGAAGAGAAGGCTCCGGGGAGACCTTCTAGCAGCCTTCCAGTGCCTGAAGGGAGCCTACAGGAAAGCTGGAGAGGGACTTTTCACAAGGGCAAGTAGTGATAGGACGAGGGGGAATGGTTTTAAACTGAAAGAGGGTAGATTTAGATTAGATATTAGGAAGAAATTCTTGACTGTGAGGGTGGTGAGACACAGGAACAGGTTACCCAGAGGAGTTGTGGATGTCCTCATCCTGGCAGTGTTCAAGGCCATGTTGGATGGGGCTTTGAGCAACCTGGTCTAGTGGAAGGTGTTCCTGCCCATGGCAGGGTGGTTGGAACTAGGTGATCTTTAAGGTCCCTTCCAACCCAAACCATTCTATGATTCTATGATAAAATGAAATTATGAAGGAGCAGACCATGTCATAGGTCTTATGTTTCTGAAATAAAGTTTCAGGGAGTTGAACGAGATATTTCACCAAAAATCTCTCATGACTGGAATGGTTAAAAGAATAACAAGCAAGAATGTCTGAGCTTCAAATGGTATCATGGAAGGGCATTATGTTATAGCAGCTGCTGGCTGAAATGGGGAGGAGGAAGGTACGCCTATAAAATATGAAAACAGCCAATGCTCCGAAGCCATTCAAACCTTAAAATAAAGATGCTAATAAAGACATTACCAAGAAGTTTCCCTTTGCATGACCATGGAGCAATATAAAACATAACTGAAGGATTGTGTATTTAACCCTGCTTTTGGAGCATTGCAGAACGTGCGAGAATTTACTATATTATTCAACCACATAAAGGGAGTGCAAGAGAATAAGATATTTCAATTTAATTCCATAAACAAGAACCCACAAGAGAAATGCCTTCTTTAGAAAGAAGTGAAAAGATTTTATCAACTTTTGATATAGCTAACATAAATGCTTGCAGAAGTTTACAAAAGGCATCTCAATCCCAAGTCAACATTGCTTCAAATGGGAATAAGAGAAAGAAAACAAAATTAATTTTCATGAGAGACACCTCTCCCCAAAACACTTCTCTCTATTTCTTGACTGGTACTACTTAACAATTCAATGTATTACTTCATTGGTAGGATGTTGCCAGTATTTGAAATCTAGCATTTTTGTTTGCTTGCTTGCTTTGTTTCTTTTCTCCCTCCGGTCTTCCAAGTAATTTTACCTTGCTTTTCTCCCCCCAAAATATCTATGCCTGAATTCCAATGTTCTTTTAAACTCTTTCAATACCTGCAAAATCCGTCTGCTTCAGACCATTTCTGCTACATTAGAGAATGAAAATTAAAACAACTTAATGACTCACTGCCTGTAAAATTATGTTAATTTTATCATGAATTGTAGTACAGCCCTGTAGTGGGTACAGCTTCAATATATTCTGTGTTTTTTTTCTCTGAGTTTAGGATTTTAACTAAATTAAAGCCATGCCTTTAGTCAGAAACTGTGTATTAATCTGCAGGAAAGTTCATTTGCAAAACATAATACACTGCTGATCACTTGGAAAGTTCCAGTCCTTGGTCACTCCACCTGATGCCTGAAAAATATAGATTAAAAAAGTAGTACCAGGTTTAGAGGGCTTTTTAAACTGATTTGTGTTTTTTTGCTATTTTTTTCTGTATACTCATTAAGAGCTGTTTGATTATTACACTAGCACGCTTTAGGAATCAACGTGCAAATATAAATTTAGGAGTTATCTGTGTTTAGGAACAGACCAGAATAATGCTTTAATCACATCAGTTTTGGCAATATCAAACTAAAGGAGACATCAGCTTGAACAATGTGTGATATTTAAATAAAAGCAGCCTTTGTTTGCATACAACACATGAGATTTTAAAATCACTCATCTTTTTTTCCCGATTTCCATTACTGAACTGCTCCTTCCTAATTTTTTGGTCTACCTTTAGAGACTACAGAATATTTCCTTACAATATCCACCATGTTGAAAGACAAGGTGAACGGAACCTCACAAATTAGCCTTTTAGAAATTGAACAAGTGGGAATTATACCATGGATTCGGTTCTGGTAATAGGTTTTTCAAAGTGGGTCCAGATTTTGTCCACTTCTACTTGGCAAGATTATTTTTACTGTCTTACTTATCTCACTATAGAGGACAAAAAAAAAAAATCTCAGATGTCTTTGGTTTTGCAAAGAAGTACTTGAATAGCTGTTTTAATTTGGAGTGAGATTATTTTCTCCTGTACTCAAATTTAATTTCCTGGTTCATTCTGCAAGAAGTCAATCTGTTCATTGCATAAATTGAACATACTGCATAATACAGCAATAATTGTGTTCAACTGTATATGTTCAGATGAAAATTGCTTAACATTAAAGCACTGATTTGTATCTGACTTTGCAATAAGATTTTTTTTGTTTCAATATACTGTATCTAAAATAGCCTTAATAACAATTTTCCCCTTATTTCTTCAGTAAGATGAGGCCAGTTGTACTTTTCAATCTAATGATGCTGACCTTTATCAGAATCATTAATAAAACTGCTGTTGGTGCAAGGATTATTCTTCATCTAGCTTTAACAAACAGAGAAGCAGCATTTTCTCAGAAAAGAAGCATTTTTTCAGCTCCTACTCTGTCAGCCAAACAGGCTGATATAAATGAAACTGTGCCGGTAAACATCCAAGCAAGTAAAGATTAAAGTTTAGTTTGGACCAACAAAACTGGAAAATTGTAGCTCCCAGACTCACTGTTGATAAACTCAACCAATTGACTTCTGTACATGCTGAAAAGGTTTGAACTCCAATTCACAGTAGTTATGGCTGTGCCTAACTACAAATTACAATAAAGATAGAATCATAGAATCATAAAATAATTTTGGTTGGAAGAGACCTTTAGGATCATCAAGTCCAACCGTTAACCTAACACTGCCAAGTCCACCACTAAACCATCTCCCTAAACACCACAGCTACGTGTCTTTTAAATACCTCCAGGGATGGTGAGTCAACCACTGCCCTGGGCAGCCTGTTCCACTGTTTCATAACCCTTTTGGTGAAGAAATTTTTCCTAAGATCCATTCTAAATGTCCCCTGGTGGGACTTGAGGTCATTTCCCCTTGTCCTATCACTTGTTACTTGGGAGAAGAGACTGACACCCACCTCACTAAAGCCTCCTTTCAGGTAGTTGAAGAGAGTGATAAGGTCTGCCCTCAGCCTCCTTTCCTCCAGAATAAACAACTCCAGGTCCCTCAGCCCCTCCTCATAAGACCTGTGCTCTAGATCCTTCACTAGCTTCATTTCTCTTCTTTGGACATGCTCTAGCATCTCAATGTCTTTCTTGTAGTGAGGGGCCCAAAACTGAACACAGTATTTGGGATGCAGCCTCAGCAGTGCTGAGTACAGGGGGACGATATCTTCCCTAGTCCTGATGGCCACACTGTTTCTGATACAAGCTAGGATGCTGTTGGCCTTCTTGGTCACCTGGGCACACTGCTGGCTCACATTCAGCCTGCTGTTAACCAACACCCCCAGGTCCTTTTCTGCCAGGCACATTTTCAGCCACTCTTCCTCAAGCCTCTAGGGTGGCTTGGGGTTGTTGTGACCCAAGTGCAGGACCCGACACTTGGCCTTGTTGAACCTGATACAAATGGCCTCAGCCCATTGATCCAGCCTATCCGGATCCCTCTGCAGAGCCTTCCTACCATCAAGCAGACCAACACTCCCACCCAACTTGTTGTCGTCTGTAAACTTACTGAGGGTGTACTCGATCCCCTAGTCCAGATCATTGATGAAGATATTAAAGAGAACTAGCCCCAATACTGAGCCCTGGGGAACACCACTTGTGACCAGCCGCCAATTGGATTTCACTCCATTCACCCCAACTCTTTGGGCCTGGCCATACAGCCAGTGTTTTTCCCAGAGAATTGTAAACCCA
Source organism: Nyctibius grandis (assembly GCF_013368605.1). Taxonomy (NCBI): domain Eukaryota; kingdom Metazoa; phylum Chordata; class Aves; order Nyctibiiformes; family Nyctibiidae; genus Nyctibius; species Nyctibius grandis. The sequence goes on along the minus strand of NC_090659.1, from coordinate 15,670,537 downwards.
TCCAAGCCATGATCAGCCAGTTTCTCCAGGAGAATGCTCTGGGAAACTGTGTTGAAGGTTTTACTAAAGTCTAGGTAGACAACATTCACAACATTTCCCTCATCTAGTAAGCAGGTCACCTTGACATAGAAGGAGATCAGGTTAGTCAAGCAGGACCTTCCTTTCATAAACCCATGCTGACTGGGCCTGTTTACCCAGTACCCTGTATGTGCCATATGATGACACTCAAGAAGATCTGCTCCATAATCTTCTACAGCACCAAGGTCAGACTGACAGGCCTGTAGTTCCTGGGATCCTCCTTCTGGCCCTTCTTGTAGATGGGCATCACATTCGCTAGCTTCCAGTCAACTCGGACCTCCCTGGTTAGCCAGGACTGCTGATAAATGGTGGAAAGTCACTTAGTGAGCACGTCCGCCAGCTCCCTCAGTACCCTTGGATGGATCTCATCTGGCCGCACAGACTTGTGCATGTCTAAGTGATGTAGGAGGTCACTAATTTCCCCTTGGAGTATGGAGGCTTCATTCTGCTTCCCGTCCCCGTCTTTCAGCTCAGGGGGCTGGGTACCCTGAGAACAATTGATTTTGCTACTAAAGACTGAGGCAAAGAAGGCATTAAGCATCTCAGTCCTTTCCTCATCCTTTGTCACTATGTTTCCCCCCACATCCAATAAAAGATGGAGATTCTTCTTAGCCCTTCTTTTGTTGCTAATTTATTTATAGAAACTTTTTAAATTGTCTTTTAAGACAGTAGCCAGGTTTTATTCCTTTCCCCTTTCAAATCTAGTTTAAGATGTTTCGATGAGCCCTTCTAGCTCCTGCACAAAGATACTTTTCCCTGCTTTGAGACAGGTGTACCTTGTCTGTCGCCAGCAGTCCTGGTGTCATGTAGAGCGACCCATGATCAAAAAAAGCCAAAATTCCTCTGGTGACACCAGGCTCAGAGCCAGGTGTTGATCTGCTGACTCTTCCTGTTTCTTGCCTTATCATTCCCTGCAAATGGAAGGATAGAGGAGAACACTACTTTTACTCCTGATCCCTTAAGCAGTTGTCCCAAGGCCCTGAAGTCTCTCTTGATAGCCCTTAGACTTCTTGTTTCAGCTTCATCACTGCTTACCTGAACAATCAATAATGGATAATAATCTTAGGGCCACACCAGGGTAGGAAGCTTTCTTTTCACATCTTTAACCCGGGCCTCAGGGAGGCAGCAGAATTCCCTGTGAGGTGGGTCCAGTCTGCCTATCGGGCCTTCCATTCCCTTCAGAAGGGAGTCTCCTATGACAGTGATCCGTCTTTTTTTTCTTTATGGAAGCAGTTTTGATGCAGTGTGTAGGTCGACTTAACCTCGGCAGCACCTCCAAGCTACATGAACCACTGTCCTTGTCATTGTTCGGTTCCATTTGCAGAGCTTCATACATATTATACAAGGACACCTGGGAAGGTGGGGTAGTCACAGAGGAGATGCACCTCCTGCTTGCCCCCTATCCCTTAAATCACCATGTTTAGCCAGCTGGAGAGAGGATAGGGTATCTTCTGTATCATATGGCCTGCCTTCCTGTTGGGACTGTCTCAGGGAAAGTAGGGTGTGATTCCAGTAGTCTGTCAATAGTTACAATCAGTATTCGCTGACTGAATTTTTATGGAAACCTGAAGACTGAGCAATGACAGGTCTGTGTTATGCTAGTCACTGTAGGTTTTTGGACTGTATGGACATGATACTAATGGCATTTAAGTTATCTAAAGATTTTGGTCTGAACTTCTGTCTTTAGTCTGAAAAGAAATTGGTGAACACGAGAATTTTCAAAGGACCCATATTTTTATTAAGTGGTAGTAACATATAGGGCAAATATCAAATGGAAAGGAGGAGAGATTTCTGTGGCAGCATTGAACAGCAGGTTTAAGACTGTGAAGGTAGGTGGAGAACTCTCCTTTGAAGAGTTTTGATGGGAAAACTGCTTTTCATAAATAAATAAATAAATTTAAAATAAATAAATTTTTTTATAAAAACACAAACCAAAACAAGCAAAACAAAAGAAAGCAAAAAAAACCCCTAAGCAATACTCAAAACCTTCTGAATCAGTGACTGTAAGAGAGAATTTTTAATTCTATTTTTAGTGCAACATTTCAAAGACCAGACCATAAAGCTGTCAACAAAGATACTCATGGTTTCTAAGAAAGCATTTTCATAAGGACATCAATAGGAAAAGAGAGAGTAAAGATGATGAAAGCAGTGACATCCGAAAGGAGTATATTTGAGATAGAAATATTTCAACAGCAGAAAAGGTCTAAAACAAGATCAGTATTCTTCAACTTATGTTCAAGTTGAATACAACTGTTCAGTTTAACCTGTTTATATTAATCAATGAGACAATTTGAAACAAAAGGTGATTACTACCTGGGGAGAAGAGGTGGATGACAAGAAAAGATGATAAGCTCACAAGCCCTCATGGAAAAGAAGGAAAATGACAGGAAATTATGGTCCACAGACCAACAAAGAGTTTGTTGGAAAGGTATGGAAAACGATAGCATATTTAGATTCTTAGTGACACATTAGGATACTTAGTCCTCAGGAGTCAAAGCTTTCATTTTGGCTTTCTACACAAATTTGGTTTTAACGTAGGTACCTAGAGAATACAACTGTTAGAAGAACCTTCAGATGTTCTGATTTGTGTCTGTCTGGTTCCAGTCTTCACAAGCACACAAGAAGGTCAATGGTAATCTTAAACAGATGTGGAAATGAAATTTTCTATACTGTGAAACCTTTTGAGATTCAACAATTTATTTTCCTTATGTTTTTACCATTTTATTTTACTTACTTCCTATCTGTTATAAAATTCCTTGAATAGAGAGACCTATTCAGTCAGTCCAGCAAGAAGTGCAAGCTTCTATTCTTGTTCTTATTGAGTTGGTGTTTTTTTTCATGTTGTTGCCATGGTTTCCTTAACATTTTTCACTCTTCTGCAATCCTTGCTGGTACTGTTTGCAGCAAATTCCTGAATTCTGATCTAGTCAATGATATTCAAACAAGGTCACCAGCACACACTGTGTTGTTAATATTCATTCATTCAAATGTCTTATTTATCATGTTCTTGATTCTTCTGCAGATTGTTATACTTTCTGCATCTGTGTTGAATAGTTACAGAGATAAAGCATGCAACCTTGGCATACATCTCTCTTCATGTTACACTGTTTAGCAGCTTCACAATCTGTTTGTATTGCTGCTTTCTCTGCAAGTACACTTTTTTTTCATTAGCTGCATGTTTCATAAATCACCATTATATATTCAAAACTATGTATTAATCTGACATATTGGGTTTTATCAAGAGCCTTTTCAAAACGAACAAAACATTAATGAGCTTTTCTTTGAACTAATACATACATGTACCATTATTTTGTTTCTTACACCTAATTATATGTAGAATCCAAACATACAATATAATACTTGTCTCAGTGTCTTGATAAATACATGTGCAGAGGACTTTTAACAATACTTGTTTTTTAGTGAATTTTATAGTTTGAAGTTGTTTATAGTCTTTGGTGAAGGAATAAAGATTAATTATTTTAATAAGTTTGTATATATGTGTCACGGTTTAAAGCTGGGCTGGCGATTAAACCTGCAGCAGACGCTCTCTGTTAACCCTCCCCCCCCACCACCTGAAGGGAAAGGGAAAGGGAAAAGGGAGAGAGACTTACGGGTTGGAAAGTTAAAACAGTTTTAATAAACCTATAATAATGAAAAAGAGTATAATAATATTGGAATAATCAAATATATACAAATATATATACAAAACCAAGATCGAGCTCCCCCGATGTCAGCAACGTCACCACCGGCACTGCAGGGCAGGCTCCGGGAAGGCCCAGGCTGGGCCTAGCGACGGTCGAGAGCTGGATTCAGGGATGCACAGATCAGGATCGGGGGCAGCAGGAAAACAGTCGGAGTCCTCCTTGGACACTGGCCATAGCAGAAAGAGCAAGAGCGAGCCAGAGGGGCGAGACCCTCGCGATCCCCCCGCTCTACACCGAGAATGACGTGTATGGGATGGAATACCCTCGTTGGTCAATTTTGGGTCACCTGCCCTGTCTGCTCCCCCCTTCAGCTGCGACCCCCCCTTCAGCTTTTCACTTGTAAGCAGTGAGGAATCCAGCGGTGACCTTGGTTTCTCTAAGAAAAAAGTACAGCAAGAGCCTTACTGCACAACATCCCTACCGGTGCCTCAGTGATAACTACAAACTTCGAGCGTTATCAGTCCTGGAAGCAGACACTGTCTGCAAAAACATGCAGTTAGTTTCAGAAAGTGCAGTTATTTAGAGGAGACTTAGCTGAAAGTAAAAATCACTGAAAGGAAAATCGGCCTGGTTTAGGCCAAACCAGGACATTCCACCCCTTATTCCATACCATTCACGTCATACTCAGATCACCACTAACTTTTCATTTTAAAATATATACAGATAACATTAGTTTATGATTCATTTCTATACAGAAAAAAAAGTTCATCAAGTTCATTTAGTTCAGGATTGTGGGTTTCCATCTGGCTAGGAGTCTCTCAGGGCAGGATACATGGTATGAGTTTTGTCACAGTTCATGCCCACGGGTTGCAGGTTAAAGATGTCAGTCTCGAGGAGGTTACTGGACGCCACTTGCAGCTAGCTCTGGTCTCGTCACCATTGTCTTAACCTGAAAGACACTTATGAACATTGTTAGTATTATGCAGCAATTAACATCATGCAGTTCAGAATTAAGTATTCTCACCCAAGATCAGATCACCTTCAGGGACACATCGGACTCCGCCATCCTGCAGCATCACCCACCAAGTACATCCAGGTCCTTGAGCAAAAGCAATCCCATGAATGGGTTTACCTTTGCCTGTAGCAGGAAGAACCCAGACAGTTTTTCCCAACAGATTCCTTTCATGCACCACAGGGACTTTATCCCCTTCTACTGTATGTAAAAGGTCTGACTGAGCAGGGCCAGCTCGGTTGATAGATCCCCTGGTGTTAACTAGCCAGGTAGCTTGTGCCAAATGCTTATCCCAGTTTTTAAAGGTTCCACCCCCCATTGCTTTCAGGGTAGTTTTTAACAGCCCATTGTATCGTTCAATTTTCCCAGATGCTGGTGCATGATAGGGGATATGATATACCCACTCGATGCCATGCTCTTTGGCCCAGTTATCTATGAGACTGTTTTTGAAATGAGTCCCATTGTCCGACTCAATTCTCTCTGGCGTGCCATGTCGCCACAAGATTTGCTTTTCAAGGCCCAGAATAGTGTTCCGGGCAGTGGCATGGGGCACAGAGTATGTTTCCAGCCATCCGGTGGTCGCCTCCACCATGGTAAGCACATAACGTTTACCCTGGTGGGTTTGAGGGAGTGTGATATAGTCAATTTGCCAGGCCTCCCCATATTTATATTTCAACCACCGCCCCCCATACCACAAAGGTTTTAACCGTTTGGCTTGCTTAATTGCGGCGCATGTTTCACAATCATGGATAACCTGTGCAATAGAGTCCATAGTTAAGTCCACCCCTCGGTCACGAGCCCATCTGTATGTTGCATCTCTTCCTTGATGACCTGAAGTGTCATGAGCCCACCGAGCTAAAAATAGTTCACCTTTATGTTCCCAGTCCAAATCTATTTGGAACACTTTAGCAGCCTGATCTGCTTGTTGGTTGTTTCGATGTTCCTCAGTTGCCCGACTTTTAGGTACGTGAGCATCTACATGACGTACCTTCACGACTAGTTTCTCTAGCCGAGCAGCAATATCTTGCCACAGTTCAGCAGCCCAAATAGGTTTACCTTTACGCTGCCAGTTGCTTCGCCTCCACTGCTTTAACCACCCCCACAAGGCATTTGCCACCATCCATGAGTCAGTATAAAGATACAGCCTTGGCCACCTTTCTCGTTCAGCAATGTCTAAAGCCAGCTGGATGGCTTTTACCTCTGCAAATTGACTTGATTCACCTTGTCCTTCTGTGGCTTCTGTGACTCGTCGTATAGGACTCCATACAGCAGCTTTCCACTTCCGATGCTTTCCTACAAGACGGCAGGATCCATCGGTGAACAGGACATACTGCTTCTCATCCTCTGGTAGTTCATTATATGGTGGGGCTTCTGCAGCACGTGTCACCTCCTTTTCTGGTGGCATTCCGAAGTCTTTGCCTTCTGGCCAGTCCATGATCACTTCTAAGATTCCTGGGCGATTAGGGTTTCCTATTCGAGCCCTCTGTGTAATTAATGCAATCCATTTACTCCATGTAGCATCAGTTGCATGATGGGTAGTGGGAACCTTACCCTTGAACATCCAGCCTAGTACTGGTAATCGAGGTGCCAGGAGAAGTTGTGCTTCAGTACCAATTACCTCTGAAGCAGCTCTAACTCCTTCATATGCTGCCAGTATCTCTTTTTCAGTTGGGGTGTAATTGGCCTCGGAACCCTTGTATCCTCGACTCCAAAATCCTAGGGGTCGACCTCGAGTCTCCCCTGGTACTTTCTGCCAGAGGCTCCAGGTAGGACCATTGTCCCCAGCTGAGGTGTAGAGCACATTTTTAACATCTTGTCCCGTACGGACTGGTCCAAGGGCTACTGCATGCACAATCTCTTGTTTAACCTGTTCAAAGGCCTGTCGTTGTTCAGGACCCCACTGAAAATCATTCTTCTTTCTGGTCACTTGATAAAGAGGGCGTACAATCTGGCTGTAATCTGGAATATGCATTCTCCAGAAACCCACAACGCCTAAGAAGGCTTGTGTTTCCTTTCTGTTAGTTGGTGGGGACATAGCTGTTATTTTGTTGATCACCTCTATCGGGATCTGGCGACGCCCATCTTGCCATTTAATCCCTAAAAACTGGATCTCCCGGGCAGGTCCCTTGACCTTGCCTCTTTTTATGGCAAAACCAGCTTTCAGAAGAATTTGAATTATTTTCTCCCCTTTGTCAAAAACTTCTGCTGCTGTATCTCCCCACACAATGATGTCATCAATGTATTGCAAATGTTCTGGAGCTCCACCCTTTTCTAGTGCCGTCTGGATCAGTCCATGGCAAATAGTAGGACTGTGTTTCCACCCCTGGGGCAGTCGATTCCAGGTGTACTGGATACCTCTCCAGGTAAAAGCAAACTGTGGCCGGCACTTTGGTGCCAAAGGAACAGAGAAAAATGCATTAGCAATGTCTATGGTGGCATACCACTTGGCTGCCTTTGACTCCAGTTCGTATTGAAGTTCTAGCATGTCTGGCACAGCAGCACTCAGTGGTGGCGTAACTTCATTTAGGCCACGATAGTCCACAGTTAATCTCCATTCTCCATCAGACTTTCGCACTGGCCATATAGGACTATTAAAGGGTGAGCGAGTCTTACTAATCACTCCTTGATTTTCTAATTGTCTAATCAGTTTATGAATGGGGATCAGGGAGTCTCGATTGGTGCGATATTGTCGTCGGTGCACTGTGGTAGTAGCAATTGGCACCTGTTGTTCTTCAACCTTCAGCAACCCCACAACAGAAGGATCCTCTGAGAGGCCAGGCAAGGTAGACAGCTGTTTAATGTCCTCAGTCTCTACAGCTGCTACACCAAAGGCCCATCTATACCCTTTTGGGTCCTTAAAATACCCTCTCTTGAGGTAGTCTATGCCAAGGATGCACGGAGCATCTGGGCCAGTCACAATGGGGTGCTTTTTCCATTCATTTTTAGTTAGGCTCACTTCGGCTTCCAATACAGATAACACTTGAGATCCTCCTGTTACTCCTGAAATACTGATAGATTCTGCCCCTTTATGATCCGATGGCATTAGGGTGCACTGTGCACCAGTGTCTACCAAGGCTCGATACCTTTGTGGTTTTGATGTGCCAGGCCATCGAATCCACACAGTCCAATAAACTCTGTTGTCCCTTTCCTCCACCTGGCTGGAGGCAGGGCCCCCCTAATCAAGAAATGGATTTGTGCTGCTCACAGGGACTGGACCTTCATTTCTCCTATTCACACTTTGGAAAAAGGAATTTGAGGCCCATCTACCCTGACTGGGGTCCTGCTCACTGGTAACTGGAGCAGCCATCCTCCTAGAAAAATTCTCTCTGGTATTTCTTTTAGCTTGCAACTCACGTACTCGTGCCTGTAGGGTACTGGTAGGTTGTCCATGCCATCTGTTCATGTCTTCCCCATAACCACGCAGGGCAAACCACAGGATACCTCGTGATGTGTTCCGTTTCCTTTGAGCTGGTCCTGTAGGAGGGCGTTTTCTCTTAACAGCTGCAACGCGTGCCAAGATCGAGCTCCCCCGATGTCAGCAACGTCACCACCGGCACTGCAGGGCAGGCTCCGGGAAGGCCCAGGCTGGGCCTAGCGACGGTCGAGAGCTGGATTCAGGGATGCACAGATCAGGATCGGGGGCAGCAGGAAAACAGTCGGAGTCCTCCTTGGACACTGGCCATAGCAGAAAGAGCAAGAGCGAGCCAGAGGGGCGAGACCCTCGCGATCCCCCCGCTCTACACCGAGAATGACGTGTATGGGATGGAATACCCTCGTTGGTCAATTTTGGGTCACCTGCCCTGTCTGCTCCCCCCTTCAGCTGCGACCCCCCCTTCAGCTTTTCACTTGTAAGCAGTGAGGAATCCAGCGGTGACCTTGGTTTCTCTAAGAAAAAAGTACAGCAAGAGCCTTACTGCACAACATCCCTACCGGTGCCTCAGTGATAACTACAAACTTCGAGCGTTATCAGTCCTGGAAGCAGACACTGTCTGCAAAAACATGCAGTTAGTTTCAGAAAGTGCAGTTATTTAGAGGAGACTTAGCTGAAAGTAAAAATCACTGAAAGGAAAATCGGCCTGGTTTAGGCCAAACCAGGACAATATGTTTTGTAAAAGTTTAAGAGGTTTGTAGTTTACTTTGAGGGAGCAAAATTTTTCAAGTTTTTAATACCATTCTGACAACATATTCTTTTTTGCATGGTACTATCTAGCTTCTGCCTAGATGCCATTTTGTAAGTATGAGAGCTTCACATTTGTAGCTTTATCTTCAGATTTATAAGAATCACAAAAATCATTCAGATATTGGCTTTTTGTATAATAGCCCTTTATTTCAGAATTTGCATAGTCATAGAGTCCACATTTATGTCATTAGAGGATGGGTTATAATTAGATATTTCAATATTTTTTTATTTTACTTTCCACTTGTGCCTAGGCTGGTTTTGGATATTATAAACTACTGATAATAGATGGCAGTCAGTGTGAACATTAAGACTACAGGCAGCTTTAGGGTCAGAGTCACCTTCTGACATCGATCTCTCCAAATAATGTGCACTGCTTTTCTGGACAAAATAAGCTAGATGAGTGTGATGGCACTTCACTTTAAATCAATGCATGCTGGGTTAGCTACTTTAAACTAAATGATTTGGTGCCAGAGACAGTGTGCAGGTGGAAATGATAATTGCAGTCATTGCTTTATATAACTGTTGTGAAACAGAATGGCTTGGGTCTTGCTTGCAGGTTCCTAGAAGTATTTATTACATGAGCTGAGGTTTAATTTGAGGACAGGCTATCAGGCTATTTGAAGAAACGTGTACCTTTGGAATGAGCAAATTTCTGGGACCCAAAACTCATAGTGACTTTCCATGTTTCGCTTTTCCACTGAGAATACTATGTGCTTTTACTCTGTCCTTTTCATTTTCTCTGTTAAGCTTGAGCCACAAAGAATGAACTTTGGGGTTTTTTTTCCTAGGTGCAGCATTGAAGCGAAAACACCAAAATAAGGATATGAGTACTGTGCAGACTACATTGGTTTTGAAACTGTACCTGAACTGTTCCAGCCTAGCAAGCTCAAGCCTCAGAAGCAAGACATCTGGAGGTGACACTAACCAGAAAGTTTCACTTTATCTCACCAGGCTTTGTGGCTTGCAATGCAGAGGTACCCACAGACTCTACTTTTCCCCGCTATGAAAGTCTCAGGTGTCAAAGCTGAATGAGGAAATAGTGTTGGCAGATACTGTATAAAAAACAGAACGTAAAATTTGAGCTCTGTCTGCTTGGTTCTTGTTGCAGCCTGCTAGGTACATGATGCAGAACCCTGAAATTTCTGCAGAATGTCAGCCTGGTATTATCACAGTATTGAGTTCATTTAAAAATGCTTCATTTTAGATGTTTTTGCTAACATGTTTTATGTTGTTCTCAATGTGACATGCCATAGAATTTAAGTGTTGGCTTTATATAGTCATACTGTGAAAAAATAAGAGAAAAATTTAGAGCCTTACAAGGTCATAACAGCTGATTTTATCTTCTATGTGTATAGAATCTAAAAAAAAAAAAAGATGTTTAGTAGATTAGTTTGAATTTTTAAATTATTTTTCTCTGTGTATACCTTCCATGTTTGCTTTTAGTGCATATATTAGCAAGACAGGTCACTGCCAGATCACTGAAAGCTTTAATCAGTTAGACTATTTGGACAGAACAGATATTGTATATGTTTAAACACATGTGCCAGGGCTCTATCAAAGCAACACTAATTCTGAATTGTTAAAAAAATTGCTCAGACAAATGGTCTGTTAAAATATTGGGTTTTGTTATTTTCTACAAATGGTTTAATAGTTTTCATCCATGTGGCCTTCACTTGGGAACAAAAAACTCTGGGTTATATTTTCACTTCAGGGTAATAAGAAGAAAAAATAATAGTTTTTTTATCATCATGTGGAAAACTACCTTTGCATGCTTCACCCTCTTACTTCATGGTAACAGCTATGTGGCATGCTCACATATCAAATGATAATGATGCAGGCTAGGGCATGATTGCAATGAAGAATATAAGGACATCTTCAAACAGGACCAGAGAGACAGGAAAAAGGTACCTATCCTAGGAATTGTTCTGAGCCAGGGCCAAACAAATGAAAACAGGCCTGATCGGGTTGCTGCCACAGCTGCTATTGCTCCTACTGGAGAAAAAAATCACTGCAGGTACTGGGAAATTACTAGGAAAAGACAAGGGAGCACCAGTGATGATGCCACAGGCAAGACAGAGTAAATGACAGACCAGAGTGGATGTGGATAAAGAGGATTATTTAAGAACGAGGGCAATGAGAAGTTTTACCCTGCTTGATTATATCTCACATACCCAGTCACTCGCTCCCTTGCAATGCTATGTTCCCTAGGGCTCGCCATCTCTTCACCACAGAGAGGTCACTGCTGGCCCAAGGTCTCCAGAAAACCAGGATGGTTCCTGCTGTGCTGCTACTCATCATTATCCATCTTGGGTTTGTCGGCCAAGGTCCCCGGGTACCCCTTGTTTTTTATCTCCATACAGCTCCCTGATTTCCAGGATCTTCCCCCACCTTGCAGGCTCTTTCCTCCAACCAAAATCTTCACCTTCTTTTCGGGATCATCTTATTTCCAAGGCCACTTCTTATAGGAGTCCTTCTTTTCAGTGCAAGCCCTTCTTTCCCAATGCCCAGTTCTCCTGTTTTCCCAATTTAAATAGCCTATATGCTGAATGCAACACATGATCAGACTCTTAATTAATGGTTCTGTCTTATGTCTCTTTATTAATTGGAGGATTCAAGACACATCACTTTTGTTTAATCCAGATGCTGCCAAAATTTACAAACAGACCATATCTGTCACTGCCAGCAAGTAGCAAGCTTCTGCTTGAGAGTTGAAAAGCTCAATTTTGGACATTCACCCAGCCACCCACCCATCCACATACACACATATATCCAATTAGCTACTGTCTGTTGGTGTTCCCAGCGTAAGCTGTTGTTTCACCTATGACAGCGAGTAAAAGATCATTCTGTTAGGGAGCAAACAAAAAATATCCAAGTGGCCAAAATGCGTTGCTGTATGTCTGCCTATAAAAGCAGAAGAAGAAAAAAATCACATGCTTATATACTCTGCGATGTGGCTTGCCATTCTACAGTAACATAGTACATTGTGTTGGTGATGATGCAGCATTGCAATTGTGAAATATTTTCAAAACCTTGCTCACTTTGATGGGAAGGTTTTTTTCTTCAGCTTATGAAAGAAGATTGAGTCACAAGGCTATAACTGTGACTTTAACTCTACGTAGTTAAAATTGAACTTGCTTACAGTCAAACTGGAATTAGTTTTGGAGGTAAAGACAGGCAGACAAAAATAGAGGAAGAGAAAAGAAGAAGAAGAGCTGGAGTAATTTGATGAACTCCAGCTCAGAATGTTATCTGAGCCCCTTTAGTCTCCATCCCACACACCTTTCTCTTAGACATCTGTCTAGACTGCATCTCTCATAGTTGCTGACAAGGTCGCAGACTCCTATTACTCTTCAGGTCCACTGACATACGTTGCTTTATTATCAACATTGACAAGCATTTACAAGAAGACTAAAAATTCTGTAGTTTAAAAATTCCAGGAAGTTGCATTAAACAATATCTCTCTCTCTCTCCCTCTCTCTCTCTCCCACAGCTTTAGTCCTTTGTAAGTCTTTAATACCAAAGTGCAGGCTTTTTTCAAGTAGTGTCATTATCACTACAGAAGATTCTTGTAAAATCTTTGTTTTTCCTGGTGTATTATCAAAGAAGAAGAAATATATGAGTTGAAAGAATAAGAAAGAAATCAAGCAAGAAGGTAATTTTGTGAAATTGTGATTCAAAAGCTTCCTTTTGTTATACAATTGAAGGCACATTTTAGTCTTCACTTTCATATCATAATAAACAGTGTCTTTCAGAGTTGCATGATGACAGCTTTCTCACTTCCAGGCAGCATGTTAGCCCTGCCCTTGGTAATGAAGGGATCATACTTTTTTTTCTGGATCACTCAAAATAGGTTCTACAGAGCTACTGCATTCTCTGTCACTGTGGCACGGTGACAAGCCAAGTGAAGAGCGTAATAAAATTTAAGAAATCTGCATAGTTAACTCCTGTTCTCATCTCTCTGTTTTCCCCAAGGATGCTTATTGCTGAAGCTCCTGCAATGTTAAAGGATAAGACACAAATTTGCAAAAAGATATTTAATTTACTGAAACCATGGATTTCTCAAAGATTTGATCCTATACATGAGTACTTTTCTACTAATCTCAGAACATTCAGCAAGACTGTTTAAATGGAACCTGTATGATGTTGTGTGTTGGATTTGTGACCAAAGCAGTGTTGACTGATAGCACATTCTTTTAGCTATTGCTAAGCAGTGCTTACACAACATAAAGGCCTTTTTTTTTCCCACTCTGCCCCTCGCAAAGAGTAGGCTGGGGGTGGGCAAGAGGCCGGGAGAGGACACAGCTGGGAGAGCTAACCTCAACTGACCAAAGGGATATTCCATACCATACGATCTCATGTTCAGCAATAAAAGCTCAGGGAAAGGAGACAGGGTGGACATTTTGGGTTATGGCATTTGTCTTCACAAGTAACTGTTACAGTTACTGAGGCCCTGCTTTCCTGGAAATGGCTGGACATCTGCCTGCCGATGGGATGTAGTGAATGAATGCCTTATTTTGCTTTGTTTGTGCATGGAACTTTGCTTCACTTATTAAGCTGTCTTTATTTTGACCTGTAAGTTCTTATCACTTTTGCCCTTCTGATGCTCTCCCCCACCCACTGCAAGGGAAGTGAGTGGATGGCTGGGTGGGGGCTTAACTGCCAGCCAAGATCAATCCACCACGCAAATGAAGTAATACAAACATGTTAAAAGATGGTTCTGATCTTCAAATTTTAATGACAAGGCTTTCATGAGGATACACTGGATAAGGCTTACACTGGATAAGAATCTGTAGAACTTGATCTTGTCTCAACTAACTTTCATGCAATGGGATCAAGCCTCTGGCAGTTCAAGCTTTTTGTTCAAAATATGCTCTATGTAGTAAATTTTGAGTTAGCACAACCAATCTTAGCAAGATATCCTAATACACAATTCTTAGACATCCGTGTTACCCAAGTTATAGGAAAAACTGAAAGGTGTCTCTATTTTTTTCTTCCCTTATCCCCAGTTCTGTCAGGATTTAATTCCAACACCCTTCATTGTAGCTTTTTCAGCTTTCTCAGGGACATCCCAAGTTAGAGTGGTTAGTAGGTGGTGACAGAGCAGTTTGTGATAGTAGGGTCTTAATTCTGCCTCACTTCTACCTTCAGCTAGGTGATGAAAGGACGTAACACTATCCCATTAGCATGATCTCACTTGCTTTGCATTCATTTTTCACAGACTGCAAAAGAAGAGCATAGAATTAGACTCCTGTAAATTCTCTGACACGTTCAAACATTAAATGATCTGGATACCAACGGATTCTTATAATTAGTAGCTATATCTTAAAATGTCTGAGTCCTGACTGCAAATGGATTCAGTACCCTTGCCTCTAATTTTATGTACATTTGCACCATGTATTACAGTAAATGTAATGATATAAACAATACAGAGACAATGCAGGATTCATGCTATACTATAGTAATTCTTATGGTGTAAAACTATTCTATGTCCAAGTACAAGAGAGTGGTTTTATAACATTCATACTGTAAGCATCTCTATCATTGTATTTTCCATAGTACAGTATCTCAAAGATGAACAGGATTTAGTGAAAGATGAATGAGTTGATGATTACACATTAGGTGATGACTTTCTTTAACCATGAGCTTTTCATGGCCATGTCCAACCTGAACGGTAGTTTCAAAGTTGCAAATATATTCAATGTTTAAGGTAATTAAAACTGAAAATTCACATGAGCTTTAGATATGGATTTGCTTACTTTGTGTAACTATTTTTGATGAATGTTATAATTGTATACGAAAAATAAGTGTGGGTATTCTATAATGACTATGTATTGGCCTAGTATATAAAAGAAATATTTTCTGTTGTTGATATTTTCAGTCACATAACTCCATTATTATGTTGTATTTTAGTAATTAATAATCCAAATTATAATAAAAGGGTTTTTAGCCACTAGTGTTTAAATATTATTCAACATTTTTGTTTCTTTGTCCAATATAAAAATAATATTTGTCTAAAATTATCCTCAGCATGTAGAAATATTAGTTTCCATAGCATCTCTGAATAGAATTTCAGGCTTTCACCAGATTTCAGTACTTCAAAAAACATTTGGAAGCGTGAAAACTGTGAAAAATAAAATTAAAATTATGAAATTTATTTACTGCATGGGTTTACTAGTTTTTATTAGTTTTGATCACTAAATTGTCTGTTACGTTTCAGTCAGTGCCATGGACCCTTTGGTCATAATATTTTTTTGGTCTGACTACATTACAGGATTAACTCTTGACTGAAACTCAGGTAAAAATTTCTGAGCTTCCTAAAAACATTATTTAATGTTGCCTTCAGCTGTCTGATTTGGGTTTCAGTCTGAGCAGTCACTCTTACAAATTGCAAAGTTGAGAATGCTCTGTGTTCGGCATTTCAGAACAAATGAAAATAACAAAACCAGGTTTGAAGGTAAAAAGTCTCAGGACGTCTGTTCTCCTTCATCACATGCACAGACTCATCCACCTTCTGCGACACACACATATGCACATGAACATACACACTCCCAGGTTAAAAATAAAGTTTAGAAAAAAGTAGAAATTTCTGGCACAGAGGACTATCTCTATTCATTATGTTTTACTCTTTTATTTGAATGGTTGCTATTTTGTGATGCACATGAAGCAAAAAGGGTCTTGACTGAAACAGGACTTCTACCAGGACTAAAATAGCTGGAGAATTGTATTTTGAAGCTTTATTTTGCCACTACATGGGGAGGTAAAAAATACCAAATAAATGAATTAAGTACAAAAAATAAATAAACTGGATCATCAGTAGGACCCATCCATATTTAGTTTCCCTCATTCAAGATATCTTGCATTTTCTGGCACAGATTCTTGCCATTGTCTTCTTGATAGGGCTTACCAGTCTTGCCTGTTTTCGGTTTTGCATAGTTCTTGTGCTTAGCCTCATTTATCTTCTTTACCATGTTTCCTCTTGGCTACACACTATTGCATCAAATTCTGTGCTTCTCCCCCTAGTTAAACACAATATTTTAAAATGAACAACTTCAGAGGTGGACCATGGTATAAATATTAGAACTAGCTGAAACGCCTAGAGGGTTTTTACTCACAATATTTGTCATTGTCTGTTTATGGATTTTGCTAAATGGATGACAATATCAACATACACTGTAATATTATCCGGTTCTCTCTCTATGACTTTTGAGAAGCATGTTCTGGTCAAGCCTTAAATTTTTTCGTGAGCTCTCTCTCAATTCCTTTCAAACACAGGCACTGCCCAATTTTTAGTGTTACTGTAACTGCCATTTTACTGACAAGTTTATGAATTTGCTCTTTTTTTCCTCAGAGTTTGCCTTTCCTCCTTCACTAGGCAATGATAAACCTCACTTTTGGAAAAGAACTTCTATAACTTATTTTTCGATTTATACCTTACTTGTAAATATTCCTGTAAGAACTGCTAGTGGAAGAAATGGAGTCTAGCAAATAGTCTTGGTAGGGCGCAATTCACTGAAACATTTAATTTGTTTTAAGTCCTAAGACAAGGGGGCAAATATCTTCCCTACCATGCACCATTTGTGTGAAAATATTTTTCTGTGGAACTTGGTTTCTTGTTTGTAAAATTGTAAAAGTAGTTGACTACCTCATAGATATAAATATATATATGAGACCTTGTGGTGGTCAAATACTACAGTAATGATGTTCTGTAAAGAACGGACTGAAGTACAAGTTAGTGTTTTCTGCATTGTATCATTAGGGTTTCAGACACATTATAGTCTTCCTATTTTGTAAGTACTAGAATGAAAAAAATGTATGAAGAAAGTGCTCTATGATGATTATGGGGAAAGGAAGGCTAAGTGCCCATTTTAGACCCATTTCTATAATGAGGAAAACAAAAATGAAGCTAACTTACTAGTAGGACCACTATATTTCCCTTTCTGTGTTACCCTTCAATTAATTTTTAAACACATTAAGTGAAAACGATTGTGTGCATGTGGCTAGGGAGGGTAGACTCAAGTGTAGGGTGCACCTACACTTTCTATGTATGTGTGAACTTATAGATCTCAGATTGTACCCAAGAAAGACATTCTAGTAGTTGTCAGAAGAAATATACATGAAAATTTCATCAGCAGCTCAGACAGCATATGGCACTCTGCCTGGCAGGTAAGCCATTTCCCATCAATGATTCCGTGGTACATTAATAATGTCCTTTCCTTTCCACTACAGCTAGTAATATTCAAAGCTGCTAGTGCAGCTTCATAATTATTATGGTTCTGATAACAGTTAACAAATGTACAGCAAGTATGGTGATACATAATTAGCAAATCTGGTCTTTCCCGATCCACTTAATTAGCTTTCCCTTCACATGCTTCTTGCATAGTGTGCAGCACTATTTTGACTTTTGTGTGTGTCTGTAGTGTTTTGAGAGTGAAAAGAGTGTAATGTCTCAAAGTTATTTTTACATTAGAGATTCAATAGTAAAAGAAATCTGCCAGAGTTGTGATTTGCCCAGTGGGAAGGTGAACCTGTTCTTTCACAAGAAACCGCAGGTGCATTGTGAGATGGTGTGGTGTGGCACATGGTCTGCAATACTTGTTGGTGGTCTTCCTGAGCTGGAATTGTTCTGCAGTACCCAGACACAACCTGCTGTCTTTAGCCACTTTCCAGTAAAGATGATGGCTTTAGGGTATAAATTATCTCATACTTGATTTTTCAGATAAAACCCCTCTTCAAATCTAGCCTCTTGGAACCACAGCTCCTTCCTGCAAGGAAGCAGGCCTGTCTAACTGCTGAATACGCTGCTGTCTCTCATAAGTCTTTTTTCCAAGGGGGTCAGTTATACCAAGGTTCAAAAAAGATTCAAAAAATTAATGGTTTTTAGCCACGAAAACGTCCATCTATTCCCAGTCATGGACCCCCCATCTAATCTTGAACCGTTTTCTTTGTCATTCCTGATCCGTTTAGGAGGGTGTCTCCATGAGTGCCTTTCTGATGGCCCTTTCTTTGGCTGCCAGACCAGTCCTACAGTGACCAGCAGCTCTTACAGTGCACTATTCTGCCAATGGCCAGGATGCTGGGATTTTCAGTGTTACAGATTC
This sequence comes from Nyctibius grandis, assembly GCF_013368605.1. NCBI lineage: Eukaryota > Metazoa > Chordata > Aves > Nyctibiiformes > Nyctibiidae > Nyctibius > Nyctibius grandis. Next base: position 15,652,525 of record NC_090659.1, on the reverse strand, counting down.
CTCATCTCCTAAGACTTCAGCCCCTGAATAAGCAGATGGGGCAGGCTTCTCTTTCTACTGCCCTCGTTTTCTCTCATCCTAATGCACTTTATAAAAATGAGAAATGGTGTTAGATCTTACTCACTGTCAAGACATGTTATAATTAATCTGAGTTTAAAAAAAAAAGTCTTGTAAAAATATACATTTATATAAATTAATAGGATTTTTACAAGTGTTACAATTACACATTTGTTTCTTGGTTTTAAACAGAGCATAAATTTCATGATGAAACATTTGCAGCTTCCCTTCTTAATCATTAAACAGACACAAAGCTTCTTTCTAAGTTTCATCCCTTTTGTTAGACTATTAATAAATCGTCTTTGTAACAGAGCTGTTCAAATTAACAAATTTTGTATTTATACAAATATTCTGATAAAGCTGCAAATCAGTCTTTAGTAAATAAAACCAGTCTTATCTAACAATAGTAATCTATGAGTAAAGTGATTATAGCAGCTTTGTTTGATATTTTTTTTTCCAAATTACTATTCAATAATTATTTCAATTCTTCAGATCTGCCTATGACAGTTTCTCCATGTGACTCATTCTGTTTTGGAGGGCAAGACTTGGACAATATGACAGGTCTTTTTGAATCAAACATTCCCAACTAGTTTCAATTTTTATAACATTGACAGTGAAGATTTTTTCTAATTTATGCATCTCTTTACAGTTGCACTTGAAATCAAAAATTAAACAATGATGTAGCAGTCAGATGAATAGGTATGCCTTTGATTTTATAAAGGGAACACAAGACAGTCAATAAAATAACCTTTTAAGACTTTTTTCCTGTGGTACCGATACCACATTTTCTCCCAATTTTTCAATTTAATTGCATTTACTTTGACTGTGTTTACTGTTCTTTCTCTGCTTGCTGCAAATAATGAGCAAATTAGTTCACTGGCATGAATGCTAATGTAAAATTTATTTTACCTGTGTATTGCCAAATATTTGTAGGAATAAACTATCATTCATATGCAACATTATTCACAGATAAAATATCATTATTTTGGTTCATTACATAAAATAAATTGATTTTATGACTTTGTTTAATTAAAACAGCTGATTTACAAAATATAAATGCTTAAAATTATTTGTATTTTAAGAGCTACTGATCAGGAGTTTGTGCATACAATTTGTCAGATGACAAGGTAACGGCTCATACGTGAGCTGGAGACCCAAATAAGTTCGTTTTTTTTAAAAGAAGTTCACCCATTAAGTATTTACAGGAAGCGTATAAACAGAATTAAGCTATAATAATTTATTATTAATTACTTGCCAACATATGACTTCTATGTTGGATCACAATTTTGGTAGGAAACAGCTGCTCATTATTTACATAAAATCTGTGCTAGGTCTAAGGAGCAGCCTGTTATGCTGTGCCATGCATTTAAAAAAAAAACCAAACAAACCTCAAAACATTAAAAAAATAGTTTGTGTCACCATGTTTTGCAAACCTGTTATATTTAAAATTTTTCTTAAAGCTCTGGCTTTAAGAAGAACATTATTAAATGAAAACTTCCATTTATTTAAAGAAAAAAATAATGGGTTTGTTGCAAAAATAAAGCTCAGGACATGCTATAAACCCAAGAACAGTATCATATAATACCAAACAAGGTAAATATTTTAAAATCTCATTTTCTAAACCTGGAGATAAATGTATCTTGCCTTGAGAAATGGTTCATCCTTGATCTGGGCGTTTGTTTTAAATATGATCTTTAATCAGAAACTTAGTCCACCTAACTATTTTTAGGACCTATTAGTGTAAGTAAAAGTTATTTGATATGTTTCTTATTATTACAACTGTTTTTAAGAAAAAGACCATTTCATCTTGAATCCTTTAATCAAAGCATAGCAAAGATCATTCTTTGCTTTAACAAGTGCGGTGTACATGTGTGTGTTTTTAAGGAGATTCCCTTAAACAACTCTTCACATTGGTGTAACAAGCTTCTGCTTATGGGTGTTGAGTCTAAGTCTTGATAATGGTTCCAATTGAATGATGGGGCATTTTCCTAGTTTGAGATAAAACACAGAAGTTGACACAGTAATAACTGGCAAAATCATCACTTTATATGGTGCTAAGCATTCTAGTTTCTGTAACATTCTTTTTGTTAGAAGTGGATAGACAGGGAGACAACAATGAGGAAGAGAACAGGATTTTTTCAGAGTTATTTGTGATGCTGAACATCTGCAGAAAGCAGAGGAAGAAACAGAGTTATTTAAATATAGCTGGAAAAATAAGGTTGGCTAAGAAAATTCAACTGTCATCCAAAGATACTGTCCAGGACAGCTGCTGTCCTGATAAAAACCAGGAAAAGATGTTTGCTCCAGGTATCTGGTACCACATATGAATATCTAAGTCTGGCAATTGATAACAAGCTTTTGCTTAGTCTGTAGGGTGAATAGCTTAATTAGTTCTGTGTAATTAATGCTTGATAGTTAGTAGTTAATAAATTGTTTAATTAAGTAGCTTACAACAGCAACTCTCCAAGCCTGAAAAGCTTCACACATTTAGTTGCAAGAAAGGTGGTGTAGAGTCAGACCCAAAGGTGGCAGGGACTCTTTTTGCAGCTGTAAGGAACAAGCCTTGCCTTTCCAATGGCCCCTGACCTGACCCAGCTTCTCTCTGTGAGTGCTGCTGCTGTTCAGCTGTGGGTAGCACTACTGAAAACTGCAAAAGATCAGGAAGATTGAAAATGTTTATATTCGTAGCTGCTGGGCTATCTTGGAGGCCATATTTCTGCTTCAGAACATGGCGGATTACAACTTCCAGTAAGGAAAAAGTGAGTTAAGTTTTTCATCCCATCTGGGTGGAATTTTGGTCTTCCAAGTAAATTCTGCAAAAAAAACCAACCCAGTTATTCCTCCTTAATTCTCAACCCTCACTTGCAGTGGAGCCAGCTCTGCGATAAGTTATTCTAATTTATTCTAGCTGTTTTCCTTCCCTGAAGGCTGACAATAGCTGATTCAGTAAACTCCAGTGGAACCATATGCTGTCAAACTATGAAGTTTTGTCAGCTGAAATTCTTCATGAAATTGGCTTCTTTTAGCCAGAATCTGCTTCAGGGAGGAGGGGTTGATGAGGAAGTCCTGTTTTGACACTTTCACTTGGAAACTTCCTGAAGGCAAATGTAATTACTTTGTCTGAAAAATGAGGGTTTAGGCTTCTCTTAATCTGAAGTTGTAAAAAACCTTTTGGCTTTCTGAATAAATGTAAGGTAAAAGATAGTAAATACTGTCAGTCCCCTCCTCTTCAATCGTTTATTGTAACTCTGTTTCCAGCATAAGCATGACAGAACAACTGTGCAAGGTTTGGACATAATTAATTTTTGTCTCATTTAACAAGTCCATTAACTGATATAAAATGATTCTGCAGCTAATGGTATCAAAACGTAAGCTTTTTCTGTTGTTCTGCCTCTAGTTTAAATTAACTCTATCTGCATCCCTGTTAAAATTTAGTTTCAGTGATCTTTTTTGTGTTTAGAGAGAAAGCACAACACAACTAAATGCATGAGAAAGAGGCAGGTAGTGAGACAAATTACCACAGATATGAAAAAAAATCTAGTAATTTAACTTAAATAGGAATAGCTAGGTCAGCTGTACTGGAGGGATTAATCAGTTTCCTAGAAATCACTTCCTGTCAGAGATTTTTATTCACATTGCATAAGAATAAGCCTTTGATGCTGAATGCTAATTTGTTAAAATGTCCTTTTTCATAAAAAATGAGGGGGCAGTAGTTAAGAAGGGTAAGTAATGATGACGAAATATATAAACTATTAATGATGAACTACATAAATGATCAGATCTAAACTCAGAACGAACTCTAAAAATGAATAAGTCAATAAAAACAGCAGTTTGCACTGTCTGGATTCATAGTTTCAGAGACAGAGAAGCCTTAACAGAAACTAAATTAAGCCCTTTGTAACATACCACATTGAAAGAAAAAAATGAAAGAAAAAGGTCCATTGCAGCCTGAACTCCTAACCCTTATTTTTCTTCCATCTTCTGCCCTTTCATCCTCTCTTCCTAGGATTTCCATATGTAAAATACTTTGCCTTTAAGAACAATCTGAAGGCATCTTAAGTTACATTCATGTTACTATTTCCACAAATAAATAATTAAAAAATCCCAAACCCTACAGTTAGAGACATTGTTGCAAGAAACCTTCCTACTCCCAGATGTTTGTCTAGATATAATCCAGTGTATCTGTGGGTTTGGTTCATTCTTTATGCGTGTTCCCTTATGTAATTCAGTTTGCTAGATTAGAAGGCTGCTTTAGATTCCACAAGGCTTCTGGCATATGATATCATGCTTGTGTTGCTGGTGGGACAACCATGGTAAATAAGAAACTGGCACCCAGATTGTTAGCATGGGTTACTCTTTTGGCTAGTGCCAGTAGCTTTGCTGGAGCATGCACAGAAGTCCTCGATTTTTACTGCTATATATAAAAATAAAGATATGAATATAGATTTTTCATATTATTTCCATACTATATGAAAAAAAGTAAAAGTTACAAATAAGTCTTCAGTTTGAACGAAGCTATTGATATGATTTTTGCAGACTTAAAGAAAAAGTCAGAGGGTAGACTTACATCCTGGTTAGAATCTTTGTCATCATAAAGGTTCCTAGAGGCTTCTGCACAAATCTATTTAAGGTGTTTACTGATGGCATGTTGAGGACGATCCTGAGCTGAAGTGGAGTGTTAGAGCTTTTATGGTTGAAAATGGACAGAAGGAAGTTTGGGTTTTTGTTTAATTGTTTGCATTGGTTTTTGGGAGGGGGAGGGTTGAGTGGCTTTTTTGTTTTGGTTCGGTTTTTAAAACAGGTCCTTACTGGCTTATTTTAAGCATCTTTTCTACAACAGCTCTTGATTTTGTGACAATAATAAAGGAATCTGTATTTGCATTTTAATAATAATGGAATTTTCTACCTACAGAGACAGCACTAAGTCAAAGATTGTAGAGCTGCTGGTTCATGACCTACTCTTTGCTAATAATTTTATACAGACTGTACACACACTAGAGGATTTGCAGTACATTATTATTTTGATCCTGCTGCTAAGTGGTTTGGCCCAAACATCAGCATAAAAAACAGAGGTCTGGGTCCAGCCATATCCTAATGGAAAGCTATTCAAGCCAGTTGTTTTTGTTGACAGTGCAGCACTGGCTATTCAGCCCTTGTGGCAGCATGCCATCTCAGAGTGTCATGATTCATTACGAAGTCCCATGGAGCAGAGGAAAAGCTTGAACAGCTTTTGAGGAGATTAAAACTGCCTTTCAAGAAGGAAATAAGCATCTGAACCCAAACAAAAAATAAATGTGCACTATGCAGTTGTAATCCCTGTTCTGTTGTGTGGCTGAAAAAAATGTAGAAAATTTAGAGCTGTTCCAGTAGCAGTTTGGGCTCTTACACACACACACGCACACACTCTGTCCCCATGCAGTGTTATCTTTCAGAATAAGAACTATGTAGCCATAGTCAAATATTCAGCATTCAAGCAACATTCCTACAGGATCAGTTATATTGGACTGGCATCTGACGCGTATGTCAAAGTAGACTGCCTAAAACTATTTCAAGAGGTGGTAAAAATGAGTTGGATTTCCAGGAGGCAGGCCGATGAACACTTAAAAAAATGTGCTCAGGCAAATCGTTAGCTATCTGATGTTAGCTCCACAACACGGGAAACTGCTATTAGGGTCCATGTGTTGGTGTCAGAGTTGCCAGAGCTGGTGCTTGTAGTGATGCTGTCAGTGCCACTAAGCTAAATCAGCAGAACAAAAGGCAACAAAGGAAAACAGTCACAACAAACAGAAGAATCTGCATCTGTGATGACTGTGGCAAAATTGAGCTAATTTCTCACCCAAGCCACAAAAGTACACTCATCCCCGCAGTCCATAAAGACTACAAATTTAGGATAAATCAACTGATGATTTTGGTTTTTGCACCAGCTTAATCCAGTGTCATCCATTTCACACATGAGATCCAAACACTTTCAAGTATTGTTATCTGTTTCTATCTCTACACAAGGGATAGTGCGTACGTTATGTCTAAAAGGGAAAACATCTAGTGATACTGTTTTGGACACAATTTTAAGGCATGGTTTTATCTTCAAATGAAGTTTTTGGGGTCAGTGGAATGCATTGTGCCTCCCCATTTTGGAGTGATAATGGTATTCTCTATCACCATTCAGTGTTTATATGGCTTTTAGAGCATGTAAAGGTCAATATTTAAGGATAGTCAGATTTTCCACCTTAAGTGTAATAGAATGGAAATCTTATAATCGAAAGGTTCCTACGTTACCCTCAAAAGGTCCATAAATTACCCCATGAAAGACACAGACAGTAAAACCCAAAATATCAAAATTATGTTTGCGAGATAAATCATTCTTAAGAACAGTGATGGGCTGAGAATCATTCATCAGTATATTAAATTTTAAGCACTCACTTGGGCCTCTGCTCTATCACATTTTGTTAAACCAGACAACATTGCTAGTGATGTAGTCTTTAACATAGATGGTTCCTGTCAGACATGAGTACTGCTCTACCCTTTTCTTTTACATGAGAGAAAGATTCTAGCTGTTCACCTGTTTTCAGAAAAGGCTTAATAAAGAACTGGTAAGAGTATAGATTATTGCTTACTAGCATTTATTTATTAGTGAAATTCATTTTTATAAGCTTGATTTTTCAATAATTATTATAGATTATTATTTATTTTCCTAAATATTTAATTCTTATCTTCCTATTCTGTTTACCAGTTTGTACTTCATCATTGTTTTCATAACTAATTTAGATAATACTGCTTTGCAAAGCTTTTCTTTGGAATACACATACATAATCTGTACCTTAAGCCCATTACTTTCAATTGTTTAGACAGTAGCCGCTACATCAGCAGATGGTAAGAATACTCTTCTCTTGTTGGCTTCTGTTATTATAGTAGACACATCTAAGCTGCTGCATGAATGACCTCTATAATAAGGTGACATCATATTTGCATGACAGGACTAAAATTTATTATTCTTAGAAAAAGTTATCATCACACCTGCTTTCTTCAAGTTTTTTTCATTTTTTTCTACAAGGTCAATAACACTCAAGTAAAATAAGTCTTTCATGAAAAATTATTAATTTAATAACAAATAATTTCATTTCATTAAAGGCCCAATTGATGTCTCCTTGTGGATTCTCTTGGAATTAAGAGGTATTCACAGAAATACCCATTCCACTAGAATACCCTGTTCAGTTTGCAGAACTAGAAGGAAGCTATCAGCCTCAAAGTGTCTAGATGTCTAACTAAATACCTGCATTCATTTGATATAGCCATCTCTGTACCTTGTTAAAACCAAATGAGTGTTAGAAACGTAACAATGAGTAGAAGAGATCTCTGTTGGTAAGCAGAAGAAAAAATTTATCCAGTCAAAGGGAAAAAAAAAAGCATGATTTACACTCAAATGTGTACACCTACAATATGTATATGCACACTCACATGTATGTATAATAAGCAGATTTTGTGTGTATACAGAGATAGGTACACACTACACAGAATCACAGAATGGTTGGGGTAGGAAGGGACCTCTGGACATCATTTAGTCCAAACCCCCTGCCAAAGCAGGTTCCCCTAGAGCAGGTTGCACAGGGTTGCATCTAGGCAGGTTTTGAATATCTCCAGAGAAAGAGACTCCACAACCTCCTTGCTCAGCCTGTTCCAGTGCTCTGTCACCCTCAAAGTAAAGAAGTTTTTCCTCATATTTAGATGGAACTTCCCGTGTTTCAGTTTGTGCCCGTTGCCCCTTGTCCTGTCTCTGGGCACCTCTGAGAAGAGTCTGGCCCCATCCTCTTGACACCAGCCCTTAAGTTATTTGAAAGCATTTATAAGATCCCCTCTCAGTCTTCTCCAGGCTAAACAGACCCAGCTCCCTCAGCGTTTCCTCATAAGAGAGATGCTCCTGTCCTCTGATCATCTTTGTAGCCCTCTACTGGACTCTTTCCAGTAGTTCCTTGTCTTTCTTGAACTAGGTAGCCCAGAACGGGACACAGTACTCCAGGTTTGGCCTCACTAGGGCAGTGTAGAGGAGGAGGATAACCTCCCTTGACCTGTTGGCCATACTCTTCTTAATGCACCCCAGGGTACCATTGGCTTTCTTGGCCACAAGGGCACATTGCTGTCTCATGGTGAACTTGTTGTCCACCAGAACTCCCAGGTCTTTCTCCGCAGAGCTGCTTTCCAGCAGGTCAACCCCCAACCTGTACTAGTGCATAGGGTTATTCCTCCCTAAGTGCAGGACCCTACCCTTGCCTTTGTTGAACTCCATTAGGTTCCTCTCCACACAACTCTCCAGCCTGTCCAGGTCTCACTGAATGGCAGCACAGCCTTCTGGTGTATTGGCCACTCCTCCTAGTTTTATATCATCAGCAAACTTGCTGAGGGTACACTCTGTCCCTTCATCCAGGCCTTTGATGAATAAGTTGAAGAAGACTGGACCCAGTACTGACCCCTGGGGAATACCGCTAGCTACAGGCTTCCAACTAGACTCAGCACCGCTGATCACAATCCTCTGAACTCTGCCATTCAGCCAGTTCTCAATCCACCTCACTGTCCACTCATCTAATCCACACTTCCTTAGTTTTTCTATGAGGATGTTGTGGGAGACAGAGTCAAAAGCCTTGCTGAAGTCAAGGTAGACAACATCCACTTCTCTCCCCTCATCCACCCAGCCACTCATGTGCTCATAGAAGGCCATCCGATTGGTCAAGCATTACTTCTGCTTGGTGAATCCATGCTGACTACTCATAACCTTCTTTTCTTCCACATGCTTAGAGATGGCATCCAGAATGAGAAGTTCCATCACCTTTTCCGGGGATGGAGGTGAGGCTGACTGGCCTGTAGCTGACTGGGTCTTTCTTCTTGCCCTTTTTAAAGATTATGATATATTTGATAGGAAATGAATCATGACCCCTGAAAACAGACAATTCTTTAAAGAGAAACCCTTATTGAAAGCGTAAGAATTTTTTTTCCCTCACCACGGATCCTTATCACACAAGTATGCCAGAAGACATTCCTTTCATTTAAGAAGACAATTAAGAAGACCGGGAGAAGAAACTTGTACAGCATACTCAAAATACATGTGAGGTAAGCTCTGTTTGAAGTAAACATCTGGGATATTAATATAGCAAAAATTCTAACTTAAAAGAAAGAAGTCTTGAAACCATATAATGCAACTTTCTTGAAGTCTTAGGTGATTAAACATAATACAGGATTACTTCAATCATTTCTTCACTTAAGATATGTATGTTTCAGTTTTGCTTTCCAGTTCCCACCAAAAAGGAAAAGTAGTAACTAGTTTATACTCATGTTCCTCTTCCTCTGCTTTTGTGGCTGCATTGGCTAACACTGAATAAATCAAACAGGCCTTAATAACTCAATTTAAAGTCTCATCAAATTTTACATTATATAGAGTTAATTGCAAACTATGTTTTTGGAAGCAAAACAGTAACAATGATAACGAAAATAACAGTAAAATACTTGTTATCTTAACTTGTTTCATTCATGTTTAACTTCAGGCAAATCAGATACAGCCACAGTATTCTTTAAACATTGCATTTGTTTTCTCAGTACTTCATGTAAACTATCCCTATGATAAAATCTCACCTGCCACAGTTACTGTATATGCATTAGAACTATTTTAACAATTATTAATACTACTTTAAAAAGCCAGCTTTCACTTTCTATTGTCAGCTAACAAAAGCTGTAATCTCAATCTATGCAAAGAACTTGTTGTGCAGCTGAGTGTTCATTCTGAGTTCTCTGTTTTACTCCTGGACACAGTCAGGGAAGGACACATGCTGAAATGAATAATCTTTTTGGCTCATTATGGGGACTCACAAAATTTTGTGCAGATGCAACTCTTTTTTTACTTCTATCCTTTGATTCCAGCCTTGTATAGACTTTTTGTTCCCTTTGCTCTTGGCATTCTCTTCATTATCAGTGTTCATACCTGTTTTGTAATTTTCTTGTAGTATTTAATTTAAGGTAGAAGAATGACCTTGAAAATGTAAATTTTTAGTTTTAAATTTGCTCACAAAATATTCCTCAAAATCACCTTGAGACTGAGAGACTGTCAGAAGACTTTCAGACTCTATCGAAAGGTGAAAAGAAACATTGAAAGAGTTCCTGCTACCTGGCAAGTTTAATTTGCATATTTATCACTTCACTTCAATATAATTTTATAAACTGTTCATTTTTTTTGTATCAGAAGCCTTTCTAAGAGGATTTCTTTATAACCTTCCCTTAGGAATGACAGCGACAATGATATGTAGCTCTATGTGCATAGGAAGGTTCAGTGAGCACACTTAAGGGAAAAAAATGTGTATCAAAGGTTCTCCTTTGAGTCACTTAACAGGTCCTTTCAAAAGAAGTTCTGCTTCTTATAATAATGTTCTTTTTAAAAGTTCAATTTATGATAGCATGATTTATTAATAGTATAGAGAGAAAGTTGGACGTCCTAATCAAAGGATCCCTTGGTTGCATTAGATAGTTCAATGTGGAGAAAGATGAAGTGGAAGTTCCTAAGGGTCTTGCTCAGTCCAACAAGTTATAACCTAGGTTGCTGAAATTCATTGAACAGTCTCAGATGCCACAGCAAGTCATGATGTGGATGGGAACCTAGAGCAGGAAAAGTCTGTTACCTGTTCACTGCATTCAATAGTTATAAACGGCAGAAACTTGCTTTATTGTAGTGATACGGTGACTGGAAAAGGAGGCCTTCATTTACACTACAAAAACCACTCATGGTAATACAAGGTTTAGGATTTTATAAATAGCTTTCAAGTAGCAAAATTATAACTAGTAGAATTTTTTTAAAATGGGTACTTCATTGTATTTTTTCCATTGGTAAGTAACACTGAAAAATGTTTCAAATAATTGTATTTTTATTACACACCCGAATAAGAGCTGCAAATTTGTACCAGACAACTGAATAGAATGCCAATGTACAGGAATGAATTTTTCTGGTAAAAGGATATTTAACCATGTAAACCACAGCAGTAGCTCAGCAAAGACAGAGCATGTAACGGAAGGCAAACAGACCTTAAATTTTAAAGCTTTGGAAAAGAAACTCATGAGGTTAGCACTTGGCATCATTGAATAAGCCAGAATATTAACAGCAGGTTATCTCTGACACAATCCTGAATTGCACAAATTTTACATCTGCATTGAACGATGCAGTCCTCCATTTTCTTTCTAGTGTTATTTTATGCCTTTGATGGTGTACTAAGGTGAAAATTTTACTTAAAATTGTAAGGCCTCATACTGAAACAATCAGAAAGATCTAGTATTTGAACTGCAGCAATGCAGGTATACATTATTTCTTTCATTTTGGCAAAAAAAAAAAAAAAGATGAGGGGGCGATTCTCCGTCCTTGAGATTTATTTTTTTTCCCCACAGTTAAGTTGCAACATCCTAAGCTAATATCAGGATACAAAATGGAATGTTAACACTCCAGAGCCCTGGCATCTTGGCTCAGGCAAAGCCTGAATCCACACTGCCAGTATGAGCTCTACAAGGCAGCACTGTGATGTCTCAGAACCCAAGAGCTGGTTCCCTGGGTTAGAGAGCACAGCTACAGCAAGACATGCCAGGGAGCAGGCTACCCTGTGCTGACACCTCAGAAGTTTCACAGTGTGCCTACACTATTATAAGGAAGTGTGATTAAAATTAAGGGAGGTGGAATAACTAGCAGGGAAGTGGAGTACCAATAATAAATATTTTCTGCTAAATATAACTTCTTTATTTTACCTACTCTGCAGAATATTATGTGGTATAACAAGATGTCTGTGGGATGGGAAGAACTGCTGGTGACAGGCTGCAACTGTACATATAAACATTCATATTCATGTTCATGTGTCAAGGTGGGGAGATAATCGTCAGTTAAATCTACTGGAAGACTCATTAGTTATATTAAACTAAAATTTTGGAATAAAGTTGGTTTTAAACCTTTTAAAGATAATGCTGGCTTTATAAATATTTTTCCTTCGAAGATTTAAAAATCAATATTTTCTGTTCTGCTTCCTCCCTCTCCTCTCTACTTCCCCTCCATTATCTCCTGCTTTTTTTTTCCCTCAGTTCAAGAAAAGGTCTTGCAAGAAAGATGAGATGATGGTGCCTATTTTGCAATGGCAGTTTGTTCATATCATTCCCATGTCACAAGTGGGAAAAGAGAAGAAAATTATTATTTTAACAAATAACATGGAAGCATGTCTTACAATGTGAATACTAGTTCTGATTAGAATTAAAAATCCTTAAATCTGTACTAGAACCACATGAGCAAACTCTTATACTTACAACTTCTGCTTACTTTCAGAAAATCAGTTAACAACACTGCTGGTCCAACTAACACGATAACAAAGTACGATTACAGTTCCAGTTCAAATCCACTTTCAGAAAACCATTTCAAGACTAACTCTTTAATCACTGACTTTGTGTGTTGATCTTGTCAATAACAGCAGCATATTCAGTCTTCATCCTTTACAGGCATCAAAAGCAGCACTAGACCCAAATGTTTATCAGGGCCACCAGTATAACTACCAGTCATATCCCTTGATACCATGAAGCCCAGCTATCAGTTATTTTCCAAACCATATTAACAGATTTGGTGCCATGTCATTAGATCGGGTAGGACCTACATTTATTTTCAATAGCTCTTGTTCTGTGATTCTCAGTGAGTCACCCCCTAGAAGAGCAATTTTATGTGGCACTCCCAAGAATTTCCTTGGGAGAATGACATATTCACTTCCAAAAACCAGAGAACCCTTTCTTGATTCACAGGTGTCAATGTCACATTTAAGAGAGGACCACACGTGCCCATTTATTCATTCCATTTAATCTTAGTGAAAACGGGATTTTGGCAGATCAGCGACAAGTGAAAATTCAGGCTGTTTTATACTGCATGGCATACCAGGTACAGTGTAAGATTCCTGTCTATAGTTGCCTCAGAGTTTCATGTTAATCAGTCTTCTTCTGTCAGGCTTTCTTGCCAGCCATTTTTTGCCAGCTGAAGCAAAACCTCACACATTAAATATGGTTAGCAGACTGCCCTAGCACCTTATTGTACACTGTAGAAAACCCAAGAGTACACCCTTTTAATTTATGTTGAGTGATTTTACTCTTATTGCTATTTTTAATAAAACGAACATCGCTTCCCCATATTAGATGTTCTACAGCAGAGTGGTATGCAGACCTGCCCTTCATCGCCTTTAGACTGAGATGAAAAGTTTGGTAACTGGTCATTCCTATGACACATGTAATTATAAGAACCCATTCTCCACTGTATTTTTAGTACAAAATTTAGTCATGTGTATGTGTGTGGAAGACCCTCAGTCTGCAAACAGCTGTGCTTTACTTGGGGAGCATAAGATTTGCTTGGGAACACTGCACTGAGAATAGCTTTTGCTTGCTTCTAAGATAAAGGAGCCGAGACCAGTTCACAGGGCTTTTTGAGGCATGAAAGAAGTAAACATGTGTGGAAGGTCAGTTCTGAACACAGAGCTGAAAACAAGGAATGGTTGTTGATGTTTTGAGTCCAGAACACTGGCTCTTCCCAGAATGGGTGATGAGTGCTTAGTGTGTGAATGTTGATGTTATCTTGAACTGCCTAGTCTGGCTCTTGTATTGTAGCAGTTAAATAGGGTAGTAGCATAACAATAAAAAGCCTTAGGCCTTTCGGCTTCAGGCCCTTGCATCCTCGATCTCAGAGTCTGTGCCTTCCTTGCCGCCCGCCGCAAATGGCGCCCGAACAAGGTTGAAGATTAACGAAGAAGCGGCGGCGACTCTGATCGAAGGATTGTCAGGGGCTAGCGCGCGCCAGGACCGGAGAGTCCCCAGGACCTGAGAGTCCCCAGGATCGGAGAATCCCCAGGATCAGAGAATCCCCAGGACCGGAGAGTCCCCAGGACCGGAGAGTGAGTCCCCAGGACCGGAGAGTGAGTCCCCAGGACCGGAGAATCCCCAGGATCGGAGAATCCCCATGATCAGAGAATCCCCAGGACCGGAGAGTCCCCAGGACCGGAGAGTGAGTCTCCAGGACCGGAGAGTCCCCAGGATCGAAGAATCCCCAGGATCGGAGAATCCCCAGGACCGGAGAGTCCCCAGGACCGGAGAGTCCCCAGAATCAGTGAGTTCCGCGATCGCAATAAACATGGGACAGGCTAGTTCCCAAGAGCATAAGCTCTACACTGAGGTATTACAGCGTATATTACGCGAACAGGGCTATAAGGTCCAATTAGCGAAATTGGTGCAGTTATTAGTATGGATCAAAGACAACTGTACCTGGTTCCCTGTATCAGGGACTTACGATGCAAAGATTTGGGCGAAAGTGGGAGTAGAAATACAAAAACGGAACGCGTTGCAGTCTGATATTCTAAAGGATTTAGAAGCAACGTGGAGGGTTGTTTTTACAGCACTCTCTGCACTCCAGCCTGCAGAGGAGTATTTGCAATCTCTGGCATCCACTCCTATTAACACTTTAGTGGATGTGACGGAGCAACAGGAGCCTGTATATGAAACAGTCTCTGGAGAATCAGACGATCCTTACGATCTTGATTTCACAGATCCAGACATACAGTCCAATTTATACCCAGCATTAACATCGGTAAAAGAAACGGCTGCAGCCGTCCCTTCGGTGCGGGGGGTCTCGCAGCCGGCAGCAGCAGCGGCAGCGGCTACGGGCAGAGCACAGTTAACACCAACAGCTCCTCCGTATCCTGCGTCTTCCGAGCCACCTATTGGCTTTGCTGAAAAGGCATCAGAGTCTCATCCGATGCCGGTAATCTATCGTCCATATCATTCTCCTGAGTATCAATACCTTAGTTATGAAATGATTAAGGAAGTACGGGCCGCGGTGAGAGACTATGGTTTGCACAGTAACTATACTTCAAATTTAGTAACAGTCATTGGGGAATCCTATACTATGACACCAAATGATTGGAAGTCACTTTTACGGATGATTTTAACACCTGCACAATATTCAGTGTGGCTGGCAGAGTACCAGGAGGCAGTTTCTGCAGACACTTTGGAAAATAGGCAAGAATATTTGGGAGTTAATCAGTATGCAATACCAGAGGTACAGGCAGGGTTACCTCGGCAGCGTTTACAACAGATCTCTGCATTGGCTTTAAAGTGCCTGAAACGCATTCCGGAGGCAGGGAAACGCCAGCCCTCTTTTGCGGCAGTCAGGCAAGGAGCTCAAGAACCCTATGTTACATTTATTGATCGTTTACAAACAGCACTGAGCAGGCAGATTGATGATGAAAATACAGTAGAAACGCTGTTATTACAATTGGCTTATGAAAATGCAAATGCAGATTGTCAGAGAATTTTGGGCCCTCTAAAAAACTCTTACAAAAGTATAGCAGAATTTATTAAAGCTTGTCAGAATGTGGGTTCTGAAGAGCATAAAGCTACTTTACTTGCAAGTGCCTTGGCTCAGCAACTCGTTGTGGGACGAGCAGAAATGAAATGTATTGAGTGTAATCAAATGGGGCATATTAAAAAGAACTGCCCAAAGCCGACAGTAAAGAAAAAAGATGAGCAGAAAGGAAGGTTCTCCCACAGGGCATGATGAACAGTCCCACAATTTGTCAGTTAGTGGTCTCTGCTGCAATAGAGCCGACTCGAAGTATTTTTAAACAGTCTCTTATTTACCATTATATGGATGACATTCTCATTGCAGCTTTGACACAGACAGAACTGATGAAAACTGTAAATCATCTAAAAGACTCCTTACAACAATTTGGGCTTCATATTTCCCCAGAAAAAATACAAACAGAACCGCCCTGGAAGTATTTGGGATGGGTACTGTTTACCAGAACCTTACGGCCACAACAACTTCGTTTGGTAAACAATATCTCTACATTAAATGATTTGCAGCAACTACTAGGGACAATTAATTGGATTCGTCCTGTGCTGGGTATTTCTATTGAACAGTTAAGTACCCTGTTTAACACCTTGAAGGGGGATTCAGATTTAACTTCGCCTCGAATCCTTTCTGACAAAGCAAAACAGGAATTGGCATTGGTAATTCAAAAACTTACAGCTTCCCAAGCAGGACGTATAATCTTACACTTGCTTCTTCTATTTTTTGTGATTCACACGAAATTCCAGCCTTATGGGCTATTTGCTCAATTGACAGAATCACAGCAATTAGTTACCCTGGAATGGATTTTCTTATCACACACCTTTACAAAAACAATTACGACTCCTTTGGAGATGGTCATTATGGTGATTCAGAAAGGACGGTTCAGGATACAGCAGCTGACAGGTCGAGACCCTGACATTATTTACCTACCCTTTCATAAGGAAACGCACATTACTCTGATGAGGGACAGCCTTGAATTTCAGGCTGCTCTGGCTGATTATTTGAATGATATCCATTTTACTTTGCCACAGAATAAAATCTTGCAAGCCTTACCTTCCCTCTGTTTACAACCACAGAGAGTGATGGTGCCTCACCCTATACCAAATGCAAAAACGGTTTTTACAGACGGCTCAGGTAAAACAAAGAAGGCCGTAGTAGCCTGGAAAGAAAAGGCACAATGGCAACACACATCAGTTACTGTGGAAGCGTCCACTCAGATTGTTGAATTGTCTGCAATACATTTAGCTCTGACATTGTTTGCAAGCGAACCTATTAATATTGTATCAGATTCACTATATGCTGTTGGCGCTATTAACCGCTTAGAAGCTGCATTTATCAAAGAAATTAGCAATAAAGAGCTGTATAAACTTTTCCTTGCTATTGCAACTCTGCTTCAGCAACGACAGCATCCTTGCTTTATTGTTCATATTAGGTCTCACACTCGCTTGCCAGGACCTCTGGTAGAAGGGAATGCAGTAGCTGATAAGTACACTGTTTTGCCCATAACATCATCCTCCCTTACTCAACGATTTCAACATGCACAATTATCTCACTCCTTTTTCCATCAAAATGCTCGCAGTTTACAGAAAGAATTTGCTCTCACAAAAATGCAGGCTCGTGATATTATTCGGGCATGTAACGATTGTCAACTATATAATACTGCAACTTATCATGATGGTGTAAATGTCAGGGGACTGAAAGCTAATGAAATTTGGCAAACAGATGTTACACATTATCCACCTTTTGGCAGGCAAAAGTATGTTCATATTACTGTGGATACCTTTTCTGGTTATGTTGTTGCTTCTGCAGCTACAGGGGAACGGACTCAGGATGTTAAGAAACATTGGACAAGGTGCTTTGCACTTATGGGCCTCCCTAAACAAATAAAAACAGACAATGGACCTGCCTATGTATCTCAAGCAGCGGCCTTATTCCTACAACAGTGGGGTGTGTCTCACGTTACAGGTATCCCGCACACCCCCACCGGACAAGCCATAATTGAACGGACACATCAAAACTTGAAACACATGTTGCAAAAACAAAAAAGGGGGAGTGTAGCCACAGCTCCTCAAGAACAATTAGATATGGCTGTGTTCATTTTAAATTTTCTAAATCGGTCATCTTCTCGATTAGATACCACGGCAGTGGAACGACATTTTCAGGCTAAAGTTCCCTTTACACAAAATCCTAAGGTTTGGTATAAAGATCTGCCAGGCCCAACTGATTGGCGTGGACCAGTAGAATTGTTGACATGGGGGAGGGGATATGCTTGTGTTTTACTCCCAACAGGTCCTCGTTGGCTACCTGCGAGATGCGTGAAGCCATACCATGAGCTGGAGAAACCACAACCAGAACCCGGTACCAGAAATGCAGACACTGAAAGCACAGGGACCACGCAAGTGACGTAGAACAGTCAACCCGACACCAGGCATTACTTGGGGAATGCTGAAATGACTGGATGAGCACGCAAGTAGCATGCTGCGAGAGGTCTTGGGTGGTCTCTGGTGGTCGTGGTCCCCCCATAGTTGTACTGTCTGCTGTGTGACTTCGCTTCCACGCAAGCGTGGTTAAGGCCTTTCTGTTGACACATGCAGGTGTCTCTGAGGAGAAGATACTGTTTTGGTTCTCACAGCAGTTATCTCTTCTAGAGCGTGTGAATCAAGTAAATTTGGACACTACAGGGATGTTGTTCACAGTCTTGTTTATCTTTGGCCCTTCTTTGTAATTAGTGATGCTACAGCATTATTGTATAGATATCTATGTTTATTCCTTTTTCTATATGTATTTATTGCATGTCTCTGTATATTGCTCTGCTCTACACCCCGCAAGCCAAATGTGCACGTCCAGCTTTGCACTCCCCAGGAGAAGCAGTCTCTTGAGCGAGGGGGTAGAATGTGGGAATATAACGGAAGATGGGCGAGGAGGATTGTAAACACGCTCAAGTGACTTGCACCTGGGGTGTCAAAAAACACATATATCATACTACTAACTGTTATTTAGTCTTGTGTGCTGGACAAGTAGAGCATCTTCATTCAGATAACATAGGCCTGTGATAAGACTCAAGGGCACCTAATTTTTATGCCTGAGATTCCTGCCCTGCTGTGAGAAAGATCAAAGCACAGTGGAAAAATGCCGCCTGCCAGAAATCCCTAATATACAGGCGAAGGCAGCAGGCCCGGAATCTCTTTCACTTTCTCTCTAGCAGGAACTGAACTCCGCGGTGCCTGCGTCCCTGCTTGTGTGCCTTTGCCCCAAGTGCTGCTTCAGAGACCTGGTCTGCAATCAGAGGACTCTGAAAAGCCGAAGCCCACATCATGACCACCCTTGTCATCAAATAAACAAAAAAGGGGGAAATGTGGAAGACCCTCAGTCTGCAAACAGCTGTGCTTTACTTGGGGAGCATAAGATTTGCTTGGGAACACTGCACTGAGAATAGTTTTTGCTTGCTTCTAAGATAAAGAAGCCGAGACCAGTTCACAGGGCTTTTTGAGGCATGAAAGAAGTAAACATGTGTGGAAGGTCAGTTCTGAACACAGAGCTGAAAACAAGGAATGGTTGTTGATGTTTTGAGTCCAGAACACTGGCTCTTCCCAGAATGGGTGATGAGTGCTTAGTGTGTGAATGTTGATGTTATCTTGAACTGCCTAGTCTGGCTCTTGTATTGTAGCAGTTAAATAGGGTAGTAGCATAACAATAAAAAGCCTTAGGCCTTTCGGCTTCAGGCCCTTGCATCCTCGATCTCAGAGTCTGTGCCTTCCTTGCCGCCCGCCGCATATGTGTGTGTACAGTTATGTACTTATGTAAACATAAAAACTAAATTTTTCAATATACATAAAATGTTTACGTATCAGCTGACCTGTACATTTCAGTTGCTCTGCTATGTCAACTATTTACAAAACTTCAAATGAAAATATTTTTATAACTTACATTTTTTGAGTAAAGCAGTATTTGAAGACATGACCCTGGAAGTTAGTATCATTATTTGACTCTATCCTTAATAGTGCATTTGACAGAATGTAGTATTTTTCTTGTATCTTAAATTAATCCCAAGTATAAGCCAACATTTTCAGCTGTTGGAGAAAACCTCTATTATGTGAGTCTATGAAAGAAAGAATCTAAAAATGTAAAATACTTCTTATTTTCTGGCAGAAACCATTGCCTTTTAAGAGTCATAGAGGAGTTTAGTTTGTAAAGAATCTCTTGAGTTCATTTTCTATTATCTTCTGCACAAGGCAGGGCAGGCTTGGATGATTGTGTTCTGCTACGAGTTTTTATATGGGTTGAGGCCTCTAGCATGTATTGTGGATGGAGTGATGCACTTCACTAGTAAGAGAGAAGTAGCAGTATGTTTATTGATATAAAACAGTGATTTAACAAAGTTTGATAGTAATGTGACAGTGGTTTAACAAGATTCGATGGCAAGGTGTGCTTGATTATTTACTGCATAGAGGACAGGGTCCGACAAAACTGTTAGAGAGACTCCTCTGTTGAGTCATGAGGTTCAGAAAGGACACACTTGCTTTCTAAACTCCTACTCAGAGGAGTCTAGATACAGCTGTATCCACTACTAGTCCCAGACTTGGTCAAAGGTCTATATCCAAAGGATTATATGTGCACAGTCAATCTAAGATATAGTCTTAGTGAAGCTTACAAAGTTTATTAAGCTATTAGTCACTTACCGAGTATCTGTGGCAGAAAGAAATCTCTCCATATTGAGAAGTAACGGATCTCTGTGGCAGGCATAACCTTGAGAGGCATCCCTGTTCAAGGGGAGATCCTGTCGTGCAGAAGAGGTCAAAGAGCTCTTGGGCTGCTCATTATTTATGGGGGTAAGATGATCGACTCATAGTCTTATTTGCATACTGACAACAGAAGTTAGTTTCTTCTAAGTTTGGCTTGAATTGGACATTGATCAGCATTGTGGTTCGGTCGGTGCATTGCTCAAATTAGCCCTTGGCTACTGTGCTGTTATCTGTCTCCCCCGGATCCACTCTGAGCAGGATGCAGCCATTATGACCAGATGCATCTGTTGACTGCTAGTTGTGGCTGTTGGTTGAGGAGGGTTACAGGAGATAAAGGTGAGGTTGGGTGGGGGGCTGGGGCACACACCATCACAGCATGCCAGAGGCAGTCAAAGCAAAGAGTGCAGGGCAGCTTCTGTGAATGCAAAGAGTGCAGGGCAGTTTCTGTGGCTTGTCACCACCCTCTTGATGCCAAAACTAGCAGTCACATGCAGTCTTAAGTGACCACTCTGGGCTCCTTTGCACACCATCTAGTTCCTTTGCCCATTTGGTTCAAAGCTCTCCTGATCACTGGCACTCCCTTCATATAGTTAAGTAGAAAGCCAAACATGAGCCTGCTCCACCTCCTCTATGCACCAGCTGCTTAGAAAGCAACTTCTCATACTGTCTTTTGGTTCCTGTTGTGGCTCACTCATCTTGTGAATTCTGGGTCAACTACATGCTCTTTCCACCCACACATTTTAGATTTAAAAAAACCCACCAACCTACTCCAAGCATGGGTTTGGACTAGGTGATCTCTGATGGTCCCTTGCAATATAAATTTTTCTGACTTTATACATTTTCAAAAAAAATATCTTTCTTATTTGTATGCTATGAACAGAGGACAGAAGGATCTGTAGCAAAAAAGGTTCTGGTGATGGTATCATTCTGTTGAAGGAACACATAAAATTTACAGTGACAAATGCTTCATTGCAGAATTTTTGAACTCAAACTGGCTTTATTATGACACAGGTTAGTTCTAAAAGTAAAATAACATCTTTGTTGTTATAAGATTTTAGGATATTCCTGTCATGCTTTCTGCCTTGGTAGTAACTGCAAGTTTTGTTGTGGGTTTCTTTAATTTACATATTCATTTATTAGGGGAGCCATTATGGATAAAAGTCCAGTGGTTTTCATTCTTTTCAGATGTGAAGCAGCAGATGAAACATTGTGAATCACTGTTACTGATATTTTCCAATGAGGACTTGTATCTGATTTAACTAAAGACCAGATTTTCATGTCTGAAAAATGTGTGGATTGGGACCTGAAAAGGAAAAACTTCCTTTCAAAACAGCCCTAACCACAGAACTTATGATCAGCTTTTCAGATCCAAACCTCTTTCCCTTTTGTCTTCCACTCTACTTTTATGAAATAATACAGCAAATAACATTAAGAACGTTATTTTTCTCCTAGGTATAGAGGTCTTCCTCCTCTATAAGTGTATCTGATCATTGAAGTGAAAAACAGTGAGCACAGCTGATGTGAGAAAAGAAACAAAAAGAACAGTAATAGCTGGCTATAGTTAGTTCGTTAGTTGGTCAGTTAGTTAGATGGATGGATAGATAGATGTCTGGTTCATTTAGAACGGGAAAGATTTTTTCAGATAACTTATTTCGTCTCCTTTAAACAAACTTTTCCACTAGATGGATGTGAATAACTTCTGTGACATTTTTGTTGCTGAGCAACAGGCTGGGAGATATAAAAAGACGAGCCAATAAAAGCAAAGTTATACCAGAAGCCAAATCAAAATTTGCATATTCCTTATATAGTTCTTAAAAAATACAGCATAATTATGCAAATCTTCCTCATTCTGTTAGTTAAAATGTTTGTCAACCAATCAGAGTTAATGTGAGGAAGACAAAATATCCATATGGCATTTTTGTAAAACATGATTATTTCAGTCAGAGTGCAGGGATTCCCTTTGTACAGCTTTCTTCCTGCTCTGCCTGGAGCTCGAAATTATCCTTCAGCTGTTTTCTCCTTGTGGTCGGGATGTATGCTTGTGTCTGCCAGAGGGGAAAGTCCTTCCTCAGACTTGGCATCACATCATACAAGGCCCGACATAAGGCATTTATTAACATCTGCACTCCTCAGAAACATCTTGTAATACAAGCCATAAGCTGTACTGGAACTAACACTTTATTTGGCTTCATTGCCTCTGGAGAGATGATGCATCCTAACCTTGCTCACTTTGCTTGATCTGCACCATGTAAACTTACTGTAAATGAAGAGAGTACTTCTAAGGAAGTCTTAGGATACAGTACTCATTATGAGAATAGGTTACAGGTATTGAAAGGAAAACTTCTACCCTGGTCAAGCAGAAAAGCTGGATCCCTTTCAAGTGATTTAGACTGTCTTATATAGTGTCCACCAGCCCTACATTTGAAATTTCTAAAGCCAGACCAGCAGCTGAACACAGCTCTGCAAGATATAACTCTCATAATCGTAGAATCATAGAATAGTTTGGGTTGAAGGTCACTTTTGAAGGTCACATAATCCAATCCCCCCTGCAATGAGCAGGGATATCTTCAACTAGATCAGGTTGTTCAGAGCCCCCATCCGACCTGACGTTGAATGTTTCCAGGGATGGGGCATCTACCACCTCTCTGGGCAACCTGTTCCAGTGTTCCATCACCCTCATTGTAAAAAATTTCTTGCTTATATCTAGTCTGAATCTACCCTCTTTTAGTTTAAAACCATTACTCCTTGTCCTATTGCTACAGTCCCTACTGAAAAAATCTGTCCCCATCTTTCTTGTAGACCCCCTTTAACTATTGTAAAGCCTCAAAAAGGTCTCCCGGGAGCCTTCTCTTCTCCAGGCTGAACAACCCCAATTCTCTCAGCCTTTCCTCACAGGAGAGGTGTTCCATGCCTCTGATCATTTTTGTGGCCCTCCTCTGGACCCCCTCTAACAGGTTCATGTCTTTCTTGTGCCGAGGACTCTAGAGCTGGATGCAGTACTCCGGGGGGGGTCTCACCAGAGTGGAGTAGAGGGACAGAATCACCTCCCTTGACTTGCTGGCCACTGATGTAAGCAAGCCTTCTTGTTGTCATTGAGGAACACATCTATCCCTTTCAATGAAAGTGCCAGTAAATGTAACATCAATCTATCTGGCACACTGAACAAGAAATTGCAGAGCCTCCATGAGCTGTATTAGGAATGCTGTTAGCTTTCTACAAGTGTTTGTGTATATTTCTTAGGCCAATTAATAAAGAGGTATTTTTCTTCTCAAGCTTTTTTCCCTCAAACAATATTTGAAAAGCTACATCAATGTCATTTTTAGGAGATCTTACTCAATTTTGCCATAACAGAGTTCCCCTACTAAAAAGTTTTTCACTGTACAGAATTTAAAAATTGTTAAAAAAAAAGATTTAATCAGGTACCTCTCTTCCTGGCATTAGAAAAAAATATTGATTCCTGTCTTTTTCTATTTGGAATGTTGCTTTGTTCAATAGCGCACATGTAGTCCATATAATTTAATTTTCACTGACAGAACATTAATTGAGCTTTCACTAACAGAATGCATTTGGGCTAATGTGAACTTCCTGTTTTCAGATTAGATATATTGGATAAGATGTTACATATTTAGTAAATATTTCTTAATCACCCTCATCCTTCTCTTTCTACTATTCTTTAAAACAGTGTTAAAAAAAAAATGCACACAGTGGCTTTTTACCGTTCCTCCTTCAAAGAATGTCCCTTACTGACCCAATTGTTTAATGAGATTTTAAAAACAGTACCAAATCACAATAACCATTTTCTTTTTCCACCTTCTTTGCATAGTTTCTCTTCTCCAGTCAGTGCATGTCTGCTGCCATTTCAGCCGTACCAGTAATATCCATAGAATAGTAGAATCTTTTAGGTTGGAAAAAGTCCAACCATTAACCTATCACTACCAAGTCCACCACTAAACCATGTCCCTAAGCACCACATCTACGTGTCTTTTAAATACCTCCAGAGATGGTGACTCAACCACTTCACTCGGCAGCTTGTTTCAATGCTTGATAACCCTTTTGATGAAGAAATTTTTCCTAATATCCAACCTAAACCTCCCCTGGTGCAACCTCAGGCTGTTTCCTCTCGTTCTATTGCTTGTTACTTGGGAGAAGAGACCGACCCCCACCTTGCTAAAGCCTTCTTTCAGGTAGTTGTAGACCATGATAAGGTCTCCCCTCAGCCTCCTTTTCTCCAGACTAAAAAATCCCAGTTCCCTCAGCTGCTCCTTCTAAGACTTGTGCTCTAGACCCTTCACCAACTTAATTTCTTTTCTTCCTCCTAAAGGAAGTGAAGATTATGTTTGCCACAGCACAGTCTTCAGACAAGGTTATTGATAAAAGGAGAAACTTTTAATATGTTATACTGAAATGCTGCTTAGGCATGCACACTTTGATGAGAAAATCACCAGGAAGACTAGCTTGAAGGAAGCACTGAGGTTCTTTCTGTGACTGAAGGCAGTGCACAAAAATGAAAGAGCAAATAGACCTGTGAGATATGACTTGGAAATCTGGGTTTGCTTCTTGGGTCAGACATAGTGTGCTTGTATTGTAATACTCAGAATTTAGGAAGAAAAAGGTTTTCAAATGCAATAAAGTTCGAATTCAAAGTGTAAACTGAAGTTCAGTACTGTCCTGAAAGGTGAGGAAGGCTGGGTGAGCATAGGCATCTTCCAGTGTATAATGTTTTGGGTGATTTTTCTTCATCTTAGTAGCAGTGATTTTCTGGTACAAAGAATTTAAATACAGGTGGGTAGATTTTGATCACTAACTCAGAATGTTACTTAAATTGACTGCATGTATAAGAAATAAATAGCCCAATGCTTATAAAAAAGTTTATGTCCAAATTTAAGAGCATTTTGGAATTCAGGCTGCAGTTTCATTGCATCCATTGCTACTTGGATGGGGAAGTTGCAAAAACTATCTCATTAGCAAGGTCCCAGCATTATATACCATGTCTCACTGGTTCATGCAGCTCTTTTCTGGTACAAGTTGTTATACTTATTTTAGGCACGTACAAGACTGCTAGTGCTGGTCCTACAGTATTGTCATGTGTTTTCTGACATCCCCTCATTCAGTTATACAAATTCCCTATTCATCAAGAAACTGCAGCCAATATCTTGATTGCTCAGTTAGAGGAGATCAACCTTGGAAAACTATCCGGTAGAGAACTGGAAAAGGAAATAGTGGGATGTCAGCTTGCTCTTTGATTTGTGGTCTCAGATCCATTTTAAACTGTCAGCAATGCAGCCAGGGTTGGCAGGGTGTTACAGCACACAGCTGGAGCACATTATCAAAACAGTTAAATCACGTATTTACATGATTCCATGACTTCAGTGGCAGTATGATTATACGTGAGGAAATAAAATACACCAATGAGTTCATAGATGTTGGCATGTGTCTATGGACAGAGGATTTGACACCAAACTGTATTGTATTAAAAAGGTATTTTGGTGTCAGTCTGACAAGGCACGAGTGATATAATGTGGAAACATTATATACAGTATTGTAGATGGTAGGATCTGAGAAATAAAGAATCAAGCAGCCTTTAACAACAGTCGAGGTCCAGACCAATTTAGGAAGTGTCTCATGTAGTCTAGAAGAACCAGACTTGGAGAAAGAGGGTAAGGAACTCTGTTTTTTAGGGGACAAGGTATCCTTCTCTCTTACATTTTATGACTCCTAAATCAACCAAAGATTTTGGAGTCCTGCTACCATGAAAGTGTATGATAAGGCGCATGCATCCAAACACTCAACATGTCTGGATATATCTAGTTATGAATCACAACTTTATTGTAAGACTGCTGTTCAACCCAGTTACTTTAACATGTGCCATCTTTTCAACCATGTTACCGCTGAGCATTTTCATGTGTTCCCAGCTTACTATTAGGATACTTAACCAAAATGACAGACTCTGGATTAGCTTCTGAAATAAATGTATGATTTAACTACTAAAACATCTCACACGATTCTAGGTGGGATTTGTCTTTAAAAAGCTAAGATAAAATAGCATGCAGGAAAAATTATATATTGCTTTACAGAAATTTTCAAAATCTATCAGTAAACTAGCTGTCACGTTCTGTTTTAAACTGCAGGGTTTATTCTCTTGCGCTAGAGACTTAAGATTTTACATAACATTTATCTCATCTAATGTCAATCTAGTATGAGCTAGACTCCAGTAATTTTAGTGGCAAATTCTCTTAGCTTGCAAGTATTTTACAGTGTTTGCATGTTAGTCCATTTGTAGGGTTGTGCTTAATATGCACCATAATAAACTTCTCTTTATGTATCTTTCAGTCATGATAGGAATATATAACTAGACAAAGGAAGCATAAATCTCTGAAAACCACATTCTGCTTAATGTCAACAACTGCTTAGTAGGCTCCTTTATGAGCTTATTTAAATCTTATATTGCAAGGTACAACAGAATTTTTCTGTGAGCTAAGTGGAACTGTCTAATTACTCTTTCTAACTGAGTGCGACAAAACTCCTTGGCATTCTGTGGAGTACTTTCTCTTTCAGACATTTGCACTAGAATTGCCATGGACAGCAGTGTATGTTTGCTACCGGTAGTTTATCATGTTAATTTTTTAAGCCTCCCCTTAAACAGCAGCTGATTCTGTACAAGTAACTCCACTCTGAATTGATTCCAATTTAAGGGCAAGATACCAAGTAGTTTTAAAACAGAAAATGTAATACCTTGTTGTATCTTTTGCTTACCTGTGACTACTTCTGCTGCCTTGCAGTTTAGTTGGCCCATTTGCTTAAATATTTCGTGTTGATTGTAATCACTCATCCTAATTTTTCCTCTATGTACAGAATAGGAAGAAAAGAATTTAAGCTGCAGATGCCCCTCCCCATTGTTTTATGACATCTTGTGGAAAGATTGGTAAGCTTCTCAAAAAGGC
This sequence comes from Nyctibius grandis, assembly GCF_013368605.1. Classification (NCBI taxonomy): domain Eukaryota; kingdom Metazoa; phylum Chordata; class Aves; order Nyctibiiformes; family Nyctibiidae; genus Nyctibius; species Nyctibius grandis. The sequence goes on along the minus strand of NC_090659.1, from coordinate 15,625,406 downwards.
ACGTGTAGTCTGTACGATCTCTCTCTCACCCCCTTCTCTCACCTCACATAGGCATGTTATGTATATATGTGTGTATATATACCTATACACTCCGGTGTATTTTATATGTCCAGGAAAAAGTAAGTGTTCAGGTAGTATAAGCTAGTCCTTAAATACCATAAATAAGTCTATTCTAAATAAATTAAGTCCATTAGTGGTAATGGCCTTAATGTTTTACACTGTCTGAAGTATTGTCCATCATTTAAGTAGAAAATTTATTTATATAAAATGAGAAATGTAGTTTTTTAATGGAATTTTAAAATGACATAAGAACATGTAATTCTTTGACTAAATGTTTTTCAAAATATTTTAAAAATTTTGTAATTTTAAATAACATTTTAAAAACATGTTCTTTTTCAAGCAGAGTTTGGTTTTATTTATTAAAGGAAAAAAGAGGACACGATGTTTCTAATAATTTTTTCTTATACTTTTTATTTTTTAATTATGTGTGCTTTACCTTTTCCCTACTCATTTTTAGGAGAAAATAAACCCTTGCTAGACAAAGGGAATCTCAGAGGATGTAAATGGAAAGAAGGTAAAAGAAAATCTCACATCCATGTTTTGGAAAAATATTGTTTTAAAATTCCACTTCAAAAATAAATCCTCTTTCAAACAAAGGTGAAAGTTTTCACTTATGCATCATGAAAACCGTTTTTCCATCTTCCACTAACAGTGTTTAACATGTTCACAAAACCAACAGTATTTAACACATTCACAAAAATCAGTATTGTAATCCTGAACTGACAAGAAGCTGTGAGGATATTCTTTTTCATCAGTTTTAATGCTGTATATACTAAGCACTTTCCTTTTACTTCAAAAAGTCTTTAAAGGATATGCTTAAATCTAAGCTTCTGATTTCAATTACAGCAATGAAGCAGTATTCATTAATATTATAGCAGTATTTACTGAAGCACACAAACAACAGTATGATGTCAGCAAACACTTCACTGCTTGAACTGAAACCAGTAACACTGCATTTAGATGCTTAAATTTAAGCATGTACAGGAGCTCACATCAGGGATGTCACCAAGAGACTACTGAGCCTTGTATAGTGCGCTGATCGTTACCTGATGCTGATGTTTCACATGAGCACCAGTGATACAGCTAGGAGCAGTCTGAGATGTATCAAGAAGGACCACAGAGCCCTGAGAGCATCAGTAAAGGACTCTGGAGTGCAGGTAGATTTTTCATCTATCCTCCTGGTCAAAGGGAAGGGGTTTGAAAGGGCCAGTTGAATTGGGCAAATCAACAAATGATTACAGGACTGGTGCCACAGCCAGGGGTTCGGCTACTAGATCATTGAACTCACTTTGAGAAACCTGGTCTACTGAAGCCCGATGGGGTCCATCTGACAGAGAAGGGGAAGAACATCTTTGGTCATATTCTTGTCAAGTTGGCGAAGAGGGCTTTAAATTAAATTTGCTGGGGAAGGGGAACCTCAGTCCATTCCAATCCAGCCAGTTTGATGCCAGGGCCAGAAATAGGTTCCCAGAGCCTGGAGAAGGATTGCAGGTCAGCAGGAGAGCGCCTGAAGAGCAGCGCAAAGGAATTCCAGCCTGCAAGTCAGCTTCATCTGGGGCCCAACTTAAATGCCTCTATGCAAACACACTCAGCATGGGGCATAAACAAGAGGAGCTAGAGACGTGCGCATACATGCAGGGATATGATCTTATTGGCATCACAGAGACGTAGTGGGATGGCTCCTGTGACTGGAGTGTTGGAATGGAAAGATAAAGGCTCTTTAGGAAGGACAGGCAGGGGAGACGAGGAGGGGGTGTTGCCCTCTATGTCAATGACCAGCTGGAGTGCATGGAGCTCTGCCTGGGGATGGAGTATGAGCCAACGGAGAGCTTATGGGTCAGGATTAAAGGGAGGGCAGGGAGTGGAGACATTATAGTGGGGGTCTGCTACAGGCCACACAACCAGGAAGACCAAGTGGATGAGGCCCTCTACATACAGATAGGAGTAGCCTAACGCTCACAAGGCCTGGTCCTCATGGGGGACTTCAAGCACTCAGATACCTGTTGGAGGGACAACACAGCAGGGCATAAACAATCCAGGAGGTTCCTGGAATGTTTTGATGATAACTTCCTTCTCCAAGTGACTGAGGAGTCAATGAGGAGAGGTGCCATGCTGGACCTAGTTCTCACCCACAAGGAGGGGCTGGTGGGGGATGTGAAGCTCAAGGGCAGCCTTGGCTGTAATGACCATGAAATGGTGGAGTTCAAGATCCTTGAGTCAGTGAGGAGGGCGCACAGCAAGCTCGCTACCCTGGACTTCAGGAGAGCAGACTTTGGCCTCTTCAGGGACCTGCTTGGCAGCGTACCATGAGATAAACCCTGGAGGGAAGAGGGTCTGAAGAAAGCTGGCTAATATTCAAAGATCACCTCCTCCAAGCTCAGGAGTGATGCACCCCAACAAAGAGAGTCAGGCAAAAATGCCAGGAGGCCTGCATGGATGAACAAGGAGCTCCTGGACAAACTCAGACACAAAAAAAAATTCTAGAGAAGGTGGATGCAAGGGCAGGGTGCCTGGGAGGAATACAGGGAAACTATCTGAGCAGCCAGGGATCAGGTTAGGAAAGCTAAAGCCCTGATAGAATTAAATCTAGCCAGGGATGTCAAGGGCAACAAGAAAAGCTTCTATAGGTATGTCAGTGATAAAAGAAAGACTAGGGAAAATGTGGGCCCTCTCCAGAAAGAAACGGGAGACCTGGTAACCTGAGGTACTCAATGACTTCTTTTCCTTAGTCTTCACTGGCAAGTGCTCAAGCCACACTGTTCAAGTCACAGAAGGCAAAGGAAGGCACTGGGAGGATGAAGAACCGCCCACTGTAAGAGAAGATAAGTTCTGAGACCATCTAAGAAACCTGAACGTGCACAAGTCCATGGGACCTGATGAGGTGCGTCCACGGGTCCTGAGGGAACTGGCCGATCAAATTGTTAAGCCGCTATCCATAATTTTTGAAAAGTTGTGGCAGTCTGGTGAAGTCCCCACTGACTGGAAAAAGGGCAACATAACCCCCATTTTCAAAAAGGGAAAAAAGGAAGACCCTGGGAACTACAGGGCAGTCAGTCTCACCTCTGTGCATGGCAAGATTGTGGAACAGATCCTTCTGGAAACTATGTCAAGGCACATGGGAAATAATGAGGTGATTGGTGACAGCTAACATGGCTTCACCAAGGGCAAATCCTGCCTGACAAATTTAGTGGCCTTATATGAAGGGGTTACAGTGCCGGTGGATAAGGGAAGAGTGACTGATGTCATCTACCTGGACTTGTGCAAGGCATTTGATACTGTCCTAGCATTTTTTTCTTTCTTTTTTTCTGTAACAGATCTAGACTGTATATGTATAGATAATTCTTGAATTATAATATTAAGTATATAATATATACTAATAATTCTTGAATTATACTATTAAGATTTCATTCACACTGACAATAAATTCTTGGCTTTATACACATCTTTTTGTATATATAATGCATGTTTCCTCTTTGCATATAAACAAGATTTTGAGCATAACGACAATGAAGTATTGGACTGTTTGCAGGAAATCTTGGTATTACCAGAACAAAAAATAGTGCTTTGCGGGACTGAAGGCAGCATATTTTATGAGGCAGTATTCTCTCTTTAGAAGATAAATAACCTCAGGGCTATGTCAGAGAGCAAAATCTCTATAAATCTGTTGTTTTGTTCAAGTGAAGATAACACTTAAAAGAAGCAACACTCTCAGACCAAATTTTCATTACAAACTTCTGCTGAAACAGTTTGTTGATTTGGAGTATATGATGAAGTATGATTAACTGCCAAATTAATTATGCTGGGGAAAAAAATACTGATATAGGGTATACAGGAACAACTTCTTAATTTTTTTAACTTTTTAAAGACAAGATTCCAGCTAAGTCCTTTTCACATAGAGGAACATCTGTATATTGGATCCTGAAGATGACTTATCTTCTCCCTAGGCCCTCCTGGGTGACAGGTTTCTCTACTTATCCTGTCAAAATGTTCCCAACCATCAAACTACTCCTTTCTGGTACCTGTAATAGTCTTAGGTGCCTCCATCCCTCTTAGAGCCTGCAAATCACCCTATCTCCTTCTTCTCTAAATGTGAGAAATATGAGTATTTGTTAAGCCCTTGGTACATCAACAACATTGCTCTCTTTTAGATTGTAGTTCCTATCTTCTACAGTTTTTTACCTTTTGCATGTTTTTTTGACTGCCTCTCTCTCCTCATGCACTTATTCTATTCCCACTTCATTGTCTTATTTCTTTTCTCTGATCTTCAGGATGAAACCTTTCCCTACTCCACCATTTTTTTAGTCCTACTTTTTTTTTCTGTTTGGCATATGTCTGCACTTCTGGAGTTGCCTGTGCAGCTTCTGCTGTTTTCTGTTCCATCACGTCATTAAAAATTCTGTGTTCAGACAGACCCACACTAAAGTGTTACTCCAGAAAAAACTGCCATGATTGCAACCTAAGCATTTTCTTGTCTCACAGATTATCAAGGCAGATCAAATTAACTGGCTTTTGGAAAACCTGACCATGAAATGATTAACTACATTAAATACTCATATGGCAAAAAAAAGGAGAGCTTATATTAGATGCACCATCTACTAAAGTCACAGAATCACAGAATCACAGAATGGTTAAGGGTTGGAAGGGACCTCTGGAGATCATCTAGTCCAACCCCCTGCCAAAGCAGGTTCACCTAGAGCATGTGGCACAGGGTTGCCTCCAGGTGGGTTTTGAATATCTCCAGAGAAGGAGACTCCACAACCTCCCTGGGCAGCCTGTTCCAGTGCTCTGCCACCCTCAAAGTAAAGAAGTTCCTCCTCAGTGTCAATGGGATACTGTTCTTTCTTCATACCCCTTAAGTTTAATAAAATTTACATTGTTCTAAATAACAGTAATAAAGAGCTTGTAGCAAAAACATGTTCATATTGAGGGTGTTGTGAGGGCACAGATGGTCTTTATTGCTGTCAGTGGCCTTACCTGGTACCTGGCCCCACACCCCTGCCCATCACTCTAGGAGCACCATTCAAGCTTAAAACCTACAGGCCTGGATTCTTGGAAGCTGTTTTCCAGCAGATGGATCTCAGACGCGAGTTGTAGCGATGTCCCCAGCCCCATCTCCTGCCTCCCCTGGCAGATCTTCCCTGGTCAGGTCCCAGCCCCAGTATGTCCCTTTGCAGTGCCCAGGGCTGCCAAGGGGCCCACTGCCTCACGTGGCTCTGCACGCCATCCTCAGGGGCTACAGGGTGAGGGCAGAGCCCTCTCTGTGCCCAGGTCAATCCTGCCCACTCTGGGGTCAGACTAATCCCACCATGCTTCCTGGCAGGTGTTTATGGTCAGGCCATCTGTTAATAGGAAATGCCATGTTTTCATTTTCTTCTGGTCCTGCCTCCTCAGTCACTCCTGTCTTTTTTCCTCTTCTTGTCTTTGATCACATTAAATGGGAATGTGGGAGAAAACTATACTCTTGAAAATGAATTCTACTATTTCTCTTAAAATGTTTAGAGAGTATGTGGATCGGCAGCTGAAGTCCAGTGGGGAATAGCTCAATTCTCTCTGCTGTTCACCTTGCAAATTAATACTTTATAAAGGATATTTTTAGTGAAGCAAAACTCCAGTTATGGAGGAGAACATAACATTGTGGAGGGGTTTTTCAATAAAAAATAAAGGAAATTTTAAGTTATGTATCCTGTATTTCTTCCAAACTTATTCCTAATACAAAACAGATTTTTTAAACATGTGATATAAATTAAATGCTCATCTAATGTTTATAAATATTAATTCTGGAATGGATCAATGTTTACTATGGTTTTAATTACTGAAAAATCAAATATTAACTGGAATGTGTTAATCCGGGCTTGCTTCAAGGACCTATGACTACCAACTCTCAGTCTTTTGGAACCTATTGCAAGATTTTCTGTACTGTTTGTGCTGTACAAGCTCTTCTCCATGGGGTTTAAAGCTTAAGATTTTTAAAGATCCAGAATAAGAGGAGAGAGGATCTTATAACACAAACCTGCATAAGAGAAAGTAAGCATCTACTTATGCGTGATGAAACGAGGAGCCCCAGAGGTAAAATATATTTTCATATCAACTTTGTGGTTCGAGTATTCCAAGAGTTCCTCAATTTAGAGCTTCTCTACCAGCAAGCTTTTAGGATTTTTCATCCACACAAAATCAAGAGCTTTTTTCTTGGTTTTGATGTGTAGTTTGTTAGAGTTTGTTTGTTAGGCGGGAAGAGGGAGCCTAGATTTAGAAGACAGGTATTGTTTTAAATCTATGTAAAAATCTTTCCAAATTACTTGAACTTTATCACTTCCAAAATTGTATGTCTGGGCAACTCTAGGGAACCTCTTTCCTGTTCCTGAACATTAGCTTACATTGTTGTACTTTTGCATAATTGTGAGAAGGTTAGAAATAGCGTTCCTCTACCACAAGGTATCAATCTCAGCTACAAAAAAAGTCCCCCACGTAGTGGATACCTTGGTCACTCAGTCTTAGTAAGACTGTTTTATACTTTTTAAAATTTTTTGAAGTTAAGTTGCTAAGAAGATTAACTATGGCAGTAAAAGGTCCTGTAATGACGAAAGATACAAGGCAGTATCCTGTTATCAGGTTTCAGCATTTCAGGCTCGTTTGACACTTAAATACTGAACAAACTAAACTAATTTGAAGATAATTGTGGACTGTGCCTTGGGTGTGGATTTGGGAGATGATAAACAGACTAGGACCTGGAGAACTTCTGCATGGGCTGGAGCTGGAGTTGGTAGTTCTGCTGCTTGCTGGCCAGAATAACTGGGACTGCAAAACAGCACCTGCCGTAAGAAGAAATGGGATCCAGTGCTAATTAAATGAATGAATGAAACATGCTATTCTAAGCTATCTAGCTATAAAATAAAAATAGCACAGCAGTATTATCTTCCTCTCTCTTCTGTAATGCCATCATATTATCAACACCTAATTACTTCCAAGCAGAGAGACTATAAAGTATTATCCTAAAAAGCTGACAGATAAATACTCAAGTTTTATCTGTTATTTCTATTACAGCTGAATATTTTTTCCCTGCCATTAATAGGTTCTGTGAATTTGTCAATGAGTATTTTATTCATTAGTGATTCTAGCACTTTCTCTCACAAAGGACAACCTGCCATTTTCCCCAAAAATGTAGATTTAGGACATTAGAGTGTTTTCTTATAGGCTTACTGGGTAAGAATGGACTTTGAAGATTACATGGCATAAATAACGAGGATCATAATTATCTCTTATTTTAGATAAATGTAGAAAGTAACCAAAAACCAATTGCTCAATCATACAAGATCTTTGAAAGGAGAAAAAACCCTACATTTATTGTCTAGTTTCAGGTTTTTGCCCATTCATATTAATGATACAAGAGCTCCATGGGCAAAAGTTAATTACGATTTCACTTAACTGTGCAGATACTTCAAATGCCACTGAATAACCTCTTGAGAGACTGTCCTCTATCAAAAATGTCAGTCTTTTCCTGCCTTTTCCCTGATGTAGATAGCTAAAGCACTAATACACACACAGAACTAATTTATATATATAAATTAAGTATTGCTAGTGATCACTTTTCATAATCATTGGAAAGAATAATTAACATCTGAAAGTGGAATAAAACTACAAATGGTTTATTTTTATGTTATTCTTTGTTATTCCTATAAAATCATTCCAAAATTATCTTGAGTGTGTAAGACATTGTATCAGATACTGGGTCAGGGCAACACCAAAATAATAACAAAAACAAAACAAAAAAACCCCAGCAGTGTCAGATAGAATTCAAAGTCATGTAGACTCCTATTATTTATATGTAAACATAATAAATCATGCATATTCTTTAAGTAAAGCATTTGTTTAATTGCACTGAAGGTTGAAAAATTACTCATGTAAAATCCTTCTAGAAGAAAAGAAAGCCCATTAATAATTTTATTATCTTTTTACATCTTGGTGGCCTACTTCTAATGATGGGATGGGGTGGGCGGGGAAGGTTTAGAAAGTAATGCAATCTACTTAGTGAGCAGTAGCCCATGCAACTCTGCAAAAGAAATGTGAATATGAAGGAAGAGGAGACATAACATTAGGGTTTTGAGGAAATTGAAAAGGAGGGTATCCAGCCTTTTAAAGGAGGAAGACTATTGTGATAAATAGGAAGCTCTGTTGGAGAAGAATGAGGATGAATGTAACAGGAATTTGCTTATGAGCTGGAAGTGCTGGGTACTGTTTCATCTGCAGACATTTTCAAAAACTGTGGGAGTGGGTTTCCTTTCATTGAATGCTAGCCATCAAAACTGGATCTAGACATTTGGTCTAAACTAGTCCCGGCTTCTCCTGTAACCAGTGGAAAAAGAAAATATCTCCACTTGAAATTTCATCCTGACTCCTCTGCCAAAGAGAGGTGGGCTAAATAATTTTCCAGAAGATGTCCCTACTCCACCTTGCCTAAATAGAGTCTAAATGGGTAATCTGGCTTCAACATCTCAACTTGAGATGACTAAGACTGAGTGAGATGGCTTCTATTGGTAGTGTTAAATATATACTGAGAAAAGCAAATTGAAGAATAAATACATTTAGTCAAAACCCCACTAATTTCCACCCAATAAAGCAAATATAAGTGAAAGAGTTTGAAGTCACAGAGTCATTGACCTGTGAGACATCAGCAAGTCTTTTCCCCTGTCCTAGGGTGTGACTTAGATGATAACCTTCTTGTCAGGGTGTTTTCTAGTTTGTTCTTGGCATTTTCCATAAATGAAGATGACTTCCCTTACTTCCAAAGTAGAAAATTGTACATGGACATCCTGTCTTTATAGGTCTTCTTTCTTGTAGCAGCCTTTTTCAGCCTTTGGAGATCTGTACCATGTCCTTTATCAATATTCATCTCTTTTGACTAAAAGACCTAAAGTAGGACATACTTAATTGATGATCAATCATTCTTTTTTTCTCACTTCTGCGATACACCTGGTTGAAACATGGCACATGACCAAAGTAATCCAGGTCAGGTAAGTGTAGGACGCATTTGTTTATTCACAACCTGTCTAATTATTCCTCTATCAGCAGGCAGGTGTTCAGCCTGGAAAGCAGGGCTTCATCATGCATAATAGTTACTTGGAAGATAAACGCCATCACTCCAAACAGCCCTCTTCCCTCTGCCCCCAGCTTTATATACTGAGCATGACATCCTATAGTATGGGATATCCCTTTGGTCAGTTGGGGTCAGTTGTCCCAGCTGTGTCCTCTCCCAACTTCTTGCGCACCCTGAGTCTACCCATTGGCTGGGTAGTGTGAGAAGCAGAAAAGGCTTCGACTCTGTGTAAGCACTTCTCAGCAATAACAAAAACATCTCTGCGTTATCAGCACTGTTTTCAGGACAAATCCAAAATGCAGCCTCATACTAGCTACTGTGAAGAAAATTTACTCTATCATCTCATCCAAAACCAGCACAGAAGGTCACTGTACCACATGCTATGTAAAGATACAGCTCACACCAGGCACACCGAATGTCTGATGGAAAAATAAATCCATAATATTTAATAATTAAAGGCGAAAAAATTGTCCTGAGAACAAAGCATCTGATATTAATTTTGTTGGTAGTTTACAACAAGTCATGCTGAAATATAGAGGAGATTCAAGAACCTACTACAAAATGAAATTATGTGCTAAGGAGTTTTTCTCTTGTCCTTTGTTGAACATTTATGCTAGCAAACTTAGAATCATTGAATCATAGAATCATAGAATGGTTTGGGTTGGATGGGACCTTAAAGGTCATCTAGTTCCAACCCCCCTGCTACAGGCAGGGACACCTTTCCTCTAGACCAGGTTGCTCAAAGCCTCATCCAACCTGTCCTTAAAGACTGCCAGGGAGGGGGCAGCCACAACTTCTCTGGGCAACCTGTTCCAGTGTCTCACTACCCTCACAGGAAAGAATTTCTTCCTAATACCTAATCTAAATCTACCCTCTTTCAGTTTAAAACCATTCCCCCTCATCCTGTCACTACATGACCTTGTAAAAAGCCCCTCTCCAGCTTTCCTGTAGGCCCCCTTCAGGAACTGGAAGGCTGCTACGAGGTCTCCCCAGAGCCTTCTCTTCTCCAGGCTGAACAGCCCCAACTCTCTCAGCCTGTCTTCATAGGAGAGGTGCTCCAGCCCTCTGATCATCTTCGTGGTCCTCCTCTGGACTTTTTCCAACAGCTCCACGTCCTTCTTATGTTGGGGGACCCAGTGCTGAATGCAGTACTCCAGCTGGGGTCTCACGAGAATGGAGTAAAGGGGCAGAATCACCTCCCTCGACCTGCTTAACAAACTTTATCTGTGTATTCCAGCAATATGAGAAAATTGCCCTTAAACAGATGGCTTGGTCATTTGTGTGTAAGTGCATTTAGCCTGCATTTATATAAAGCAGTCAGGTGGACTCTGTTTTTCAGTGTTAACCAGTTGATTATGCATGAGTCAGAAAATCTCAGACATACCTTTATTTTGCCTATTATCTGTCTGACATTTGGCAAATGACTTTTTTTTGTGTTTCTTTCTTCATGCTGCCTTCAAACATTAAGAAGGGAACATAAGAACAGTCCAAAGATCCATCTGGTATTGTGTTCTCCTACTAACAGTGGTCAAAAGCAGATGCCTAGGGAAGAGTATAAAAACAGGGCAAGCATATGGTGACACTTCCCCAAACACTCCTTTTACTGCCAATAATTTATGACTCAAATGCAACTTTTACTTCTTTCTGCCCAAAGACATCACAAAGCATGGTTCTTGCTTCATAGTCACTTTCAGAAATCCTTATGAAGTCAGATGAACAGCCTTAGTTATTGTGCTTGTATATCTTTCTTGTCCTTACCCTTATGTGAACAGCATATAATTTCATTAATCAATTCCACAACTACTTTCTAACCTCACTTATTAGCATGCTCTCATCTCATTTATTAGCAGTGCCCAAGATGGTTTTTGGATTTACAGATTTATCTTCTCTCTCCCACTCTGAATGCTACCTGCAGAAAGGCTCTATTCCAGAATTTCTAGCCACTGACAGAACCGCAAATTTAAAATATTAGGCTGGCAATAAATTGTAGCAAACCACATTTTTTACAGATTGCAGCTTACTTTATTAGGAAGTTGGTCTGATGCTCACACAGTGCCTGATATCCCTATTGCAGATAAAACAATTTTTAGATAAGATTGTAGTGTTAATCATTCCAGTCATCCAATCTGTATTCTTAGACATTTATTTTGTTTTTTACCAAATACGTTTTGAGCAATTTGTCTCTTCAGGTATAACCAAGCAGATTTACAAAAAGTTAGAAAGCTAAGATAAATTTCACTGCACATTATGCATGTACCTTTGAGAATACTTTGACAACCAAAAGTATGGGCTAAATATGACATCAATGTGCAGTCACCATTATTAAAGTTTTTACTGTATGATAGGACATTGGCTGACCTGCATTTTTTTACAATCATTTTCCTTTTTCTTTGTCATCTTTGAGGCCCCTTTATGTATCAATGTGCTTCAGTGCAGTTACAATGAATGTTCCCAGTTGATGATCTTCCAAGAAGAAAGAAGTCAAGAGCATGAAAAACAACCTATAGTTTCACAAAAAGAATTATGATACAGAATTTTGTTTTTCCAAACACCTTTGTTGGCTTTGTTATTGACAATTTATGTTTACCTCCAATTACATATGCATATAGGAAGATTTTCTTTTTATTAAAACATACCCTATGACTTCAATTTTTTTAAAACAACAGCAAATTACAGCACGTATTTTTAATTGCTATACATTTGCCGGACAATGTGACAAAAGCAAGGGGTTGGTATTGATTAAAGGTAATCAAGTCTGGTAGGAGAATCTGTTAATATATAACATTTTCAAAAGTCAGCTTTAAGATAATAGTTGTTAGGAGGTGGGGACAGAATATAATTACAGTATAAATGATCAGATTTGATTTCCATCTAAGCCATTAGTGAAATCTTTAGAATTCATTTCTTGTTGATTACATTCTTTTCTTTGTATAATCCAATTTGATGGCAGCTTTATGCTTTTCAGACATGGATACATGACGTCTGAGTGTCAGGAAAATGCCAATGAAATCAATCTTCTATCTTTCCTATTAAGACTGATATTGGCAGTTTGTAGGCCTAATATTCACTCAATAAATAAATAAAAACCCAACAGCTGGATACAGTGTTGTAAAAACAAGGCATTCAAGTAATACAAATCAGGAGCCTGAATAAAAAAAAAATAAAAAAAGACTTTAGAATAATTAACTAAAATGCATTTTTTTGTGATTTTCACATGCATTGGAAGAGTTAGAATTCATTTTTAAGGTATTTTTCTCCCTAACCTTGAGGAATGGAAATGTCAGTAAGTTATTTTTGTGTAATCAAATGACTGGAGCACCTAGGTACAAATTAAGAGTGGTAGAATATATGGAAAGCAAATATTAAACATTCAAAAAAACCCTGAATTAATTAATTTTCTGCACAGTCTTTTTCTTCTAAACAAAAGACTTTGAGAATGGGCAACTGGCATTGATGAATAAACAGATTGTAAAATTAATGTATTAGTTGCACAGTTTGGATTTTTAGGAAGTAAAGTCCTTTACATTCTGCTTGGGCAGAAATGGAAAATGATTTAAGATTGGTAATTTTTTCTGAGAAAATGAGTGCTGCTACTGATCGTCTCTCCCTCTTCTCCTCTTTAGAGTAATGCTCTTCCCTTAAGTATTAATGTTCCAAATGAAACTTCAGTTTCTGAGTTTCTGTGCAGCTCCAAGCACAAATCAGGCAGTGACTCATAGGAAAATGTGACATGAGGCCAGCAGAGCCCGGGGTCTGAGGAGGAAAATGCTCATAGCATAGAGGAGTGTCAGGGCCCGAGTTAGATTCTGGGCTCTGAGAAGATTCTTTGAGATCCCAGAGAGTGACATTAAGACACAAACGAGGTCAGATGCTGCCACTCAGACTGCTTTATTGAACCAGAGGGCAGAGAGAAAACGAAGCGATAGGAAAGGTAGGAAGTGAGAGGAGAAAACTAAGCAGGAGAGAGCAGCAGGGTTAGTCACCACCACGGACCCAGCAGTGTTCCATTTCTCAGTGAGCGGTACACATAAAAAGAAGAAGCAGAAGTAGGCGTCGCAGCGGCAGGGAGCAGCCGCCACTGAGCAGGGGTCGTTGCAGCAGCAGCAGCGATCAGGGGAGGAAGCAGGGAGGAAGTAAGGACCCTGAGGCTGGTCCATGGGGTCCTTTTTGCACAGAGAGGGCGGGCGTGCGCGCGTGCTTCATCCAATGGGCAGGTGTCTCCATGCTGCCTCATCCAATAGGTGCGTGCCTCGATGCAGGTCTCCTCCAATGGATGTGTGTCCACGAGCCTCAGCAACAGAGCTTGTCACTGGCAGATAGAACATGCGCGCTTATTCGGAAACAAAACACCCCTGCTGTCTGCCCCAAAAGAGTAACAAATTCGATTGACAGGTGCAGGTAGTCGTGTACATGATTGCAAACTTTGAGACATTTATCTGCCATTTTGTGGTCCCCCACAAGGAGATGAGCATGACAGACAGGCTTGGGAATGTGTGGCTTGCTGTGAAATAAGTCTTATCAAGTAGTTTGAATATTAGTAGCAAATGGCAACCTAGACCTTTCTGACACTTAAACTAATTTGCATTTGGGTTTGTACTTAGTCCTTTGACATAGACAGAAGGTGGAAGTGGTGAGAAAGTATATAGAAGGCGGAAGCATGGACAGGTAACCTGGGAGGAATACAGAGACAGTGTCTGAGCATGCAGACAGAGGATTGGGAAAGACAAAGCCCAACTGGAATTGAATCTGCCAAGGGATGTCAAAGACAACAAGAATGGCTTATATAAGTACATAGGTGACAAAAGGAAGACTAGGGAAAATGTGGGTCCACTGTTGAATGAGACAGGGGACCTGGTTACACAGAACATGGTAAAGGCTGAGGTATTGGATGCCTTTTTCATGTCAGTCTTTACCAGCAAGACCAGCTTTCAGGAATCCCAGGCTCCAGAGACCAGGGGGAAAATCTGGAGCAAGGAAGAACATACCTTTGGTCAGAGAGGATTGGGTCAGGGAATACTTAAGCAAAATAGACGTTCATAAGTCCAAGGAGCCAGATGGGATGAGTGCTGAGGGAGCTAGTTGATGTCATTGTGAGGCCATTCTTGATAATCTTAGAATGATCATGATGACTGGGAGAGGTGTCTGGAGACTGGAGGAAAGCAAATGTCACTTGTATCTTCAAAAAGAACAGAAATGAGGGCTTGAGGAACTACAGGCCATTCAGCCTAACCTCGATACTTGGGAAGGTGATAGAGCAACTAATCCTGGGAACCATTTCCAGGCACATGAAGGACAAGAAGTCCATCAGGAGTAGCTGGCATGGATTCACCAAGGGGAAGTCATGCTTGAACAAAGTGATAACCTTCTACAGTGAAATGACTGGCTTGGTAGATGAGGGGAGAGCTGTGGATATTGTCTACCTCGACTTTGGTAAGACTTTTGCATTGTTTCTCTTCAGATCCTCACAGAGTAGCTGGTGAAGTATGAACTCGATGAGCAGATGGTGAGGTGGACTGAAAACTAGCTGAATGGCCAGACTCATTCTGGTGATCAGTGGCATGAAGTCTGGTTAGAGGCCAGTAACCAATTGTGTAACCCAGGGGTCAATACTAGGTCTGATCCTATTTAACATATTCATTAACGATCTGGATGGTGGGGCAGAGTTTACCCTTAGCAACTTTGTTGATGACACAAAGCTGGGAGAAGAGGCTGATATGGCAGAAGGCCAAGCCTGGACAGGCTTGAGAAACTGGCTGAAAGGAACTTCATGAAGTTCAACAGGGGGAATTGCGAAGTCCTGCACCTGGGAACAACTACATGCACAAATATGTCCTGGGGGCCACTCAGTCACAAAGCAGCTTGGCAGAAAAGCCCCTGGGGGTCCTAGTGGACAACAGGTTGAACATCACCCAACAATGTGCCTTTGAGGCAAAGGCAGCTAATGGTATTCTGAGCTGCATGAGGAGGAGTGTTGCTAGCAGGTGAAGGGAGGTGCTCCTTCCCCTCTACTCAGCACTGGTGAGACCACACCTGGAGTACTGTGTCTAGTTCTAGGCTCCCCACTACAAGAAAGACATGGAGCTTCTGGAGGGAGTCCAGTGAAGGGCCACGAAGATGACTAAGGGACTGGAGCATCTCTCCTATGAAGAAAGGCTCAGAGAGCTGTGAGATCTCAAGGGAGGATCTTATCAACGCATTGAAATACCTGAAGAGATGGTTTAGAAGTAGCCAGGCTCTTTTCACTGGTATCCAGTGACAGGACAAGAGGTAATGAGTATAAACTGAAACAAGGGAGGTTCCAACTTAACATAGGGAAACGTTTTTTTCAATGTGAGGATGACTGAGCACTGGAGCAGATTTCTCAGAGAGGTTGTGGAATATCCTTGGAGATATTCAAAAGCTGTCTAGACATAGTTATGAGCAACCTGCTCTAGGTGATCCTTCTAAAGCAGGAGGCTTGGACTAGATGACCTCCAGAGGTCGCTTCCAACTTCAACCATTTGTGATTCTGTGACTGATATGCAGATAATCACAGAGCAAGAGAAAACAGTTCCTCACTTGAGTATTATGGATTACGCAGGATAAAAGACTCACATTTCCCTTCCTCATAAGAAAGAGAAATGAGACACTGAAGAAGTTACTCAGCTAGTATCTGAGCATGGCATGTGTCTGCCTTCCATGTAGATGGAGATTAAGTTCTGGAGGCAGATACCTGACAGCTTCGCTTGTCTCTCAGCCATAACGCTGACTTTACCCAAGCGTTACTCTCCAGAATCCTTGCCCAAGGGACACAGCCGAATTATCTTTGAGAGCAGTCAGAGCAGATTTTTTTACGTGTATATCTATATACATTGCTGTTATTATTATTAAATCATGTTTACTACAGCAATGCCAAAGCACCTGTCAAGACTGAATTCTCATCATTCTAAGTAATATAAGTGCAGACATTTAGACAATCCCTAGTGTGAACAATTTATAATTTGCAGAGCACCGTTGTAAAATATATACCTACTAAGTGTGATACACATTTCTCCCTTTATTTTCACAAAGAATAATGAAGTATTCAAATGTCTGCAGAGAAAAATACAAAATTTAGCTCTCTGGACCATAGAAATTACAGCATTTAAATTACATAACATGATATTATATGAACACTGCTGTGCTTTCTGAATATTGAATTTTGTGTTATCCTAGATTCAACTGTGGTGGAATATATATAGCACTTCATTTGTGAATTTATGACTACCTGAGTTTTCCCCATACTAAGACAAGCTATCTTTTATTAATGGGCTAAATAGTCAGTTCCAAATCCTTGAGCTGCAAGGTTCAAGTAATCTCATTTAGGCACAGACAGAAGCCTGATTTGATAAAAGCAAGAAGAAATTATATTGAGGCCTTTTGTGGGAAGATTGTAAAGGTCACATCTTCAAACCTTGAGAAAACAACTCTCTGTCTTCTAATTTGATATTGATCACACGAATCTCAGAGGTCTATTTGCCAAACAACAAATTATATGAGCTAAAATAAATGAGAATATAATTTCACTTTTTTTTTCTTTTTTCTTTTTTTTTTCATTTAGATGTTCCATCCCATCTTAGGATAAAGAAGTCTTTCCACTGTGAAGAATCTAGTCAACTGCGGAGTGACATGACAAAGATTTCAGGGAAAACTGCGTATGAACGTGAGTCATATAAAGTCAAACAGGATAAAAACTCATTTCTATGGAAACAAGTGCAAACATATTGTATTTACCTAGAAAATATGACAGAGAATATTCAGAGAAATGCATGCAAACATTTTTTTTCCAAGTCTAGACACTAGTGTTTCTCATAAAATAATGTAATACATAAAAGAAAACCTATTTTTTTTCTTATAAACTTTTGTCACTCTTGGTAAACAATACTTGACAGTTCACATCAAGAACTATTATACTATAAACTAGATTTAACTGATTGAGTATTTTGGGCCACAGATGGACACTTAGGCTTGGATTTTCATTTTTCCAGTAACTCCTGTTGATGCTTGCAGCATTGCCATGGGGAAAAGAAGTAAAACTGTCTGTTTTTAATAGCTCTTGCCAGCAGCTATTCAAGGAACTAGAAGCCTGGCTTGTAAATGTTGTCAACCATGATTTCCATTCTCACTCTTAGTTACAATATTAATGTAGTAAAAAATCATGATATTAAGATTTAAATTATTATAAGTAGCTAACATATTGACAAAAATTATTTTGTACAAAAACATACTGAGAGTGAATATTTTGTATGACTTGATAGTGATAGTCCTGAACAATAATCCTTTTTACTCTTAAAATGAAGTCAGGAGGTTAAGATAAGCAGATTAATCAGTGACACAATGAAAGAGCTGCAGTAGAAGCTGGATCTCTTGAAACACTATTTTATGTTTATATCCTCCTGAAGATGCAGTTTCCTGACTGATGCTGAAAGTATGGGCTTCAGCATGAACATTTGAATACAGGAGCAAACTTTTTGTCTTCTATTTTGTGTGTGTGTGAAGCCTAACTCCATGTAAGACAGACAGCATATCATGTATGAGAAACAGTGAACTTGGCATTACTCCCATCAGATTCTAACAATATTGTGAGGTTCAATATTCTTAGAGCTAAATCCACACAAGACTCAATCTCTGCTCAACTATCAGCCTATACACTAAGGATACTTACTTTACTGACACTGAAACAGGCACCAAAAGTTCTACTTTTGTCTTTGTCTTTGTAATTCTTACTGTCTCTTCATCTGAACTCCACCAGAAGTGAGGAAGGATCAGGCCAGTACACATGGCTAGAAGTTTATCCCACTTTTACACAAATGATAGCAGGGGCTTGACCTCCATTTTTTGTACGAGTATGATGTAACCCTCAATTGAAAGCGAGTTCCAGGTATGGTACTGCAGAAGTAATACACTATGCCTGGAATAATAAAAAACAAGGAAAGGTTGTTTTAACACCTGACCAGAGGATTAGGGTATGGGGTGTGTCCTAGGACAGGAGAAGCATTACAGCCCTTACTCCACTGACTGCTTAATAAAAATAATGCAATCAGGGCAGCATGATAAGCCTTTCAGTATAGTCCCTTAATTGAATGTTTCTGCAATGTAGACACAACTGCCTCTCCTGCACATTATAAACATCTCAGATTTTCACGACTATGTAATGTCAAGCTCCAACCTGGATGCCTTTTCATGAAGAACTCTATTACAAGTTGGAATTATTCACTGTGGAATTACTGGGAAATGTGCAGTGAAGGCAACAGTGGAGAACTACTGGCCTCTTAGTAAAGGCCAGCAAATGATCCATATTCTCTTGGATCATTTCTTTAGTATCCTTCCTATCTAATACATTCTCTAAAATACCTTACCTAGCACCAATACTTTGCATTTTCACTGGGCTTTTTTGGCATTCACAGAAGGATTCAAAATATTTTCAGAGACTTTTCAATTCTCTTGATCCAGCACTTACACATTGCAATGTTTATGCAAATCAGGAAGCAAGCAATCTTTTAGATAAATGACTTTACCCTCTTCTATTCCTTGTGTTATCTTAAGTGCTGGGAAACATTGCAGATTTTTTACATATGGAAATTTGTATAAGCTGAGCTGAATGCCTGGTGGCTGCAAGGAGTAATAATGCAGCCCAGCTGGAAAAGTTAAATCAATTATTTGACTCCTGGTACATAAAGTTAAGAGTTTGTAGGACTGAGACTCAATATAAAAAACATTGTTGAAGTGCAAATTATGAACATTGACTTCACGTGAAGCACTTTTAAAGAAAAGGTAATTTATGTTTTGCATCTTTCCTTAGCATTGTATAAAAAAATAAATGTGTTTCTCAGCAAAGTTTGTTGTATAATCAGTCAGGACAGTAGGTAAGGTCTGAAAGAGACAATTGATATTTAAACTCACTATGCTATTTAATGGAACTCCCAGGATTATATATGACAACTTTGTGAGGTTTAGTTATCGTCTCAGTTTAATCACAAAATAAGAATGCATTTTGTGTCCCGAAGTCTAGT
Organism: Nyctibius grandis; assembly: GCF_013368605.1. Taxonomy (NCBI): domain Eukaryota; kingdom Metazoa; phylum Chordata; class Aves; order Nyctibiiformes; family Nyctibiidae; genus Nyctibius; species Nyctibius grandis. Next base: position 15,606,224 of record NC_090659.1, on the reverse strand, counting down.
ATTCTTGGGGAGAGCCACTATTTTCACTACAATTATAGGAAAACCATTAAAACTATTTAGTTTTGAAACATTCCAGACTTAAAGGAAAGAAAACAAATAAAACAGCTATTCCTAAATTCTGGGGTAGGCACTATGTATGCATGCTATTAAAAAGTGATATTCACAAAAGCCACTTCAATAGATCATTCCACCCCACTCTTCTTGTTCCAGACTTGTGTTCATACTCAGCTTTATGCTTCCTTACATTTCTCCTGTAATACCCATTCCAATCATAGTCAATCAATCACAGTCACCTGCAATTACATTATTCCTTCCTTGTTCATCACCAAGATTTCACAGCATGCTGCTGTGGTACAGAAGAGTGCCTGTTGTCCTGATCTGTTGGTTATTCGAAGTGGCAATACACCAGACATCCTGCGTTTCTCATATTAGTCATACCTGATTTTTCTATACTAAACATACAGTGAATGTTAGGGGATATTGTTGTAGCTAACGGAAAGAATCAAGAGCTGAAGTCAAAAAGCCCTCCAAGCAAGGACACAGGCTTATCTCCTGTGTGATTCCCACGGAGCCTCTGCGTACTTGACAGTAGACTTCACTGTGAACAGTGCCGGACTTGGCACGTGCAGGATCATGGTAAAGCACAGGGAGATGGTGAAAGGACTGACCAATGGGAGGTTGCAGGGGGGCGCGTGGACAGCGAGTGGCAGAAGCAGGGCGACCAATCGGGTTTTGCATGGACAGTGCCTGGCTGCAAGTACAGAAGCAAAGGTGTTATAAAAGGGGTTTTTTTTGTAATAAATGGCTTATGCTTGATGCACATTGGATTGTGTACTATTGTTACTGCCACACCAAGGGGAGCACGGCACTGCACCAATATTGCTCCAAACACACCTTTCTAATCTGGGCCACCCACGTTGCTGGGGACCTCAGCCTCAGCCCCAAGTTCCCGGTACTCTTAGGGTTAGGGTTAGGGTTAGGGTTAGTGTTGAGAGAGACAAAAAGCCTACAGCTGCAGGGACACTGCGCCTGGGAAAGGCATGCCAAGGGGAGCACGGCACTGCAACAACATTGCTCCCTACACACCTTTCTAATCTGGGCCACCCACCAAGCTGGGCACCTCAGCCCCAAGATCCTGGTATTCTTAGGGTTACGGTTAGGGTTAGTGTTGAGAGAGACACAAAGCCTTCAACTCCAGGGACAACGGGGATGGGAAAGGCATGCCAAGGGGAGCACGACACTGCACCAACGTTGCTCCCTACACACCGTTCTAATCTGGGCCACCCACACTACTGGGGACCTCAGATCCGAGATCCCGGTACACTTAGGGTAAGAGTTAGTGTTGAGAGAGACACAAAGCCTACAGCTGCAGGGACACTGGTGCTGGGAAAGGCATGCCAAGGGGAGCACAGCACTGCACCAGCATTGCTCCCTAAACACCTTTCTAATCTGGGCCACCCACGCTGCTGGGTACGGCAGACCCAAAATCCAGGAACTCTTAGAGTTAGGGTTAGGGTTAGTGTTGAGAGAGAAACAAAGCCTACAGGTGCAGGGACAATGTGGGTGAGAAAGGCATGCAAAGGGGACCACGGCACTGCACCAATATTGCTCCCTACACACCTTTCTAATCTGGGCCACCAACGCTGCTGGGGACCTCAGCCCCAACATTCCGGTACTCTTAGAGTTAGGGTTAGTGTTGAGAGAGACACAAAGACTACAGCTGCAGGGACACTGGTGCTGGGAAAGGCATGCCAAGGGGAGCAGAGCACTGCACCTACATTGCTCCCTACACACCTTTCTAATCTGGGTCACCCACGCTGCTGGGGACCTCAACCACAAGATCCCGGAACTCTTAGTGTTAGGGTTAGTGTTGAGAGAGCCAAAAATCCTACAAGTGCAGGGACACTGGGGCTGGGAAAGGCATGCCAAGGGGAGCACGGCACTGCACCAACATTGCTCCCTACACACCTTTCTAATCTGGGCCACCCACGCTGCTTGGAACCTCAGCCTCAGCCCCAAAATACCGGTACTCTTATGGTTAGGGTTAGGGTTAGCGCTGAGAGAGACGCAAAGCCTACAGCTGCAGGGACACTGGGGCTGGGAAACGCATGCCAAGGGGAGCACGGCACTGCACCAACATTGCTCCCTACACACCTTTCCAATCTGGGCCACCCACGCTGCTGGGGACCGCAGCCCCAACATCCCGGTACTCTTAGGGTTAGGATTAGTGTTGAGAGAGACAAAAAGCCTACAGCTACAGGGACACTGGGGCTGGGAAAGGCATGCCAAGGGGAGCACGGCACTGCACCAACATTGCTCCCTACACAACTTCCTAATCTGGGCCACCCACGCTGCTGGGGACATCAGCCTCAGCCCTAAGATCCCGGTACTCCTAGGGTTAGGGTTAGGGTTAGTGTTGAGAGAGACACAAAACCAACAGCTGCAGGAACTCCGCGGATGGGAAAGGCATGCCAAGGGGAGCAGAGCACTGCACCAACATTGCTCCCTACACACCTTTCTAATCTGGGCCACCCACGCTGCTGGGGACCTCAGCCGCAACATCCCGGTACTCTTAGGGTTAGGGTTAGTGTTGAGAGAGACACAAAGCCTACAGCTGCAGGGACTCTGGTGCTGGGAAAGGCATGCCAAGGGGAGCACGGCACTGCACCAACATTGCTCCCTACACACCTTTCTAATCTGGGTCACCCACTCTGTTGGGGACATCAGCCTCAACCCCAAGATCTTGGTACTCTTAGGGTTAGGGTTCGGTTTAGGGTTAGTGTTGAGAGAGACACAAAACCTACAGCTGCAGGGACACTGGGGCTGGGAAACGCATGCCAAGGGGAGCACGGCACTGAACCAACAGTGCTCCCTACACACCTTTCTAATCTGGATAACCCACACTGCTGGGGACCTCAGCCTCAGACCCAAGATCCCGATACTCTTAGTGTTCGGGCTAGTGTTGAGAGAGACACAAAGCCTACAGCTGCAGGGACACTGGGGCTGGGAAAGGCATGCCAAGGGGAGCACGGCACTGCACCTACATTGCTCCCTACACACCTTTCTAATCTGGGCCACCCACGCTACTGGAGACCTCAGCCCCAAGATCCCGGTACCCTTAGGGTTAGGGTTAGGGTTAGTGTTGAGAGAGACACAAAGCCTAGAGCTCTAGAGACATTAGGGCTGGGAAACGCATGCCAAGGGGAGCACGGCACTGCAACAACATTGATCCCTACACATCTTTCTAATCAGGGCCACCCACGCTGCTGGGGACCGCAGCCCCGAGACCCCGGTAATCTTAGGCTTAGGGCTAGGGTTAGTGTTGAGAGAGACACAAAGCCTACAGCTCCAGGGACAACGGGGATGGGAAAGGCATGCCAAGGGGAGCACGGCACTGCACCAACATTGCTCCCTACACACCTTTCTAATCTGGACCACCCACGCTGCTGCTGACGGCAGACACAAGATCCCAGAACTCTTACGGTTATGGTTAATGTTGAGAGAGACACAAAACCAACAGCTGCAGGGACACCGCGGATGGGAAAGGTATGCCAAGGTGACCACAGCACTGCACCCACATTGCTCCCTACATACCTTCATAATCTGAGCCATCCACGCTGCTGGGCACCTCAGCCCCCAGATGCCGGTACTCTTAGGGTTAGGGTTAGTGTTGAGAGAGACACAAAGCCTACAGCTTCAGGGACAGCGGGGATGGGAAAGGCATTCCAAGGAGAGCACAGCTCTGCAGCAACATTGCTCCCTACACACCTTTCTAATCTGGGCCACCCACGCTACTGGGGACCTCAGCCTCAATCCCACGATCCCGGTTCTCTTAGTGTTAGGGTTAGTGTTGAGAGAGACAAAAAGCCTACAGCTGCAGGGACACTGGTGCTGGGAAAGGCATGCCAATGGGAGCACGGCCCTGCACCAACATTGCTCCCTACACACCTTTCTAATCTGGGCCACCCACCAAGCTGGGGACATCAGCCCCGAGATCCCGGTAAACTTAGGATTAGGGTTAGTGTTGAGAGAGACACAAAGCCTACAGCTGCAGGGACACTGGTGCTGGGAAAGGCATGCCAAGGGGAGCACAGCACTGCACCAACATTGCTCGCTACAAACCTTTCTAATCTGGGCCATCCCCGCTGCTGGGGACCTCACCCTCAACCCCAAGATCTTGGTATACTTAGGGATAGGGTTAGGGTTAGGGTTAGTGTTGAGAGAGACACAAAGCCTACACCTGCAGGGACACTGGGGCTGGGAAATGCATGCCAAGGGGAGCACGGCACTGCAACAACATTGCTCCTTACACACCTTTCTAATTTGGGCCACCCAAGCTGCTGAGGATCTCATCCCCAAGATCCCGGTACTCTTAGGGTTAGGGTTAGTGTTGAGAGACACACAAAGCCTACAGCTGCAGGGACAATGGGTCTGGGAAAAGCATGCCAAGGGGGCCACGGCACTGCACCAACATTGCTCCCTACACACCTTTCTAATCTGGGCCACCCATGCTGCTGGGGACCTCACCGCAAGATCCCGGTACTCTTAGGGTTAGGGTTAGGGTTAGTGTTGAGACAGACACAAAGCCTAAAGCTCCAGGCACAACTGGGCTGGGAAAGGCATGCCAAGGGGAGCAAGGTACTGCACCAACATTGCTCCCTACACACCTTTCTAATCTGGGCCAACCACACTGCTGGGTACGGCAGACCCAATATCCCGGACTCTTAGGGTTAGGGTTAGGGTTAGTGTTGAGAGAGACACAAAGCGTACAGATGCAGGGACACTGGGGCTGGGAAACGCATGCCAAGTGGAGCACGGCACTGCACCAACATTGCTCGCTACACACCTTTCTAATCTGGGCCACCCACGCTGCTGGGGACCTCAGCCCCAAGATCCCAGTACTCTTAGGGTTAGGATAATGTTGACAGAGACAAAAAGCCTACAGCTGCAGGGACACTGCGCCTGGGAAATGTATGCCAAGGGGAGCACGGCACTGCACCAACATAGCTCCCTACACACCGTTCTAATCTGGGCCACCCACGCTGCTGGGGACATCAGCCTCAGGCCCAGGATCCTGGTACTCTTAGGGTGAGTGTTAGGGTTGGTGTTGAGAGAGACACAAAGCCTACAGCTGCAGGGACACTGCGCCTGGGAAAGGCATGCCAAGGGGAACACGGCACTGCACCAACATTGTTCCCTACACAACTTTCTAATCTGGGCCACCCATGTAGCTGGGGACCTCAGCCCCAAGATCCCGGTACTCTTAGGGTTAGGGTTAGGGTTAGTGTTGAGAGAGACACAAAGCCTAAGGCTCCAGGCACAACGGGGCTGGGAAAGGCATGCCAAGGGGAGCAAGGTACTGCACCAACATTGCTCCCTACACACCTTTCTAATCTGGGCAACCCACACTGCTGGGTACGGCAGACCCAATATCCCAGTATTCCTAGGGTTAGGGTTAGGGTTAGTGTTGAGAGAGACACAAAGCCTACAGCTGCAGGGACACTGGAGATGGGAAAGACATGCCAAGGGAAGCACAGCACTGCACCAACATTGCTCCCTACATACCTTTCTAATCTGGGCCACCCACACTGTTTTATAAGGCAGACCCAATATCCCGGACTCTTAGGATTAGGGTTAGGGTTAGTGTTGAGAGAGACAAAAAGCCTACAGCTGTAGGGACACTGGGGCTATGAAAGGCATGCCAAGGGGAGCACGGCACTGCAACAACAGTGCTCCCTACACACCTTTCTAATCTGGGCCACCCACGCTGCTGGGGACCTCAGCCACAAGATTCCGGTACTCTTAGGGTTAGGATAGTGTTGAGAGAGACAAAAAGCCTACAGCTGCAGGGACACAGGGCCTGGGAAAGGCATGCCAAGGGGAGCACGGCACAGCACCAACATTGCTCCCTACACACCTTTCTAATCTGGGTCACCCACGCTGCTGAGGACCTCAGCCTCAGCCCCAAGATCCTGCTACTCTTAGGGTTAGGGTTAGGGTTAGTGTTGAGAGAGACACAAAGCCTACAGCTGCAGGGACACTGGTGCTGGGAAAGGCATGCCAAGGGGAGCACGGCACTGCACCAACATTGCTCCATACACACCTTTCTAATCTGGACAATCCACGCTGCTGGGGACCTCAGCCCCAAGGTCCCTTTACTCTTATGGTTAGGGTTAGTGTTGAGAGAGACACAAAGCCTACAGCTGCAGGGACAGTGGGGCTGCGAAAGGCATGCCAAGGGGAGCACGGCACTGCACCAACATTGCTCCCTAAACACCTTTCTAATCTGGGCCACACACGCTGCTGGGGACCTCAGGCCCAATATCCCGGAACTCTTAGGTTTAGGGTTAATGTTGAGAGAGACAAAAAGCCTACAGCTCCAGGGACACTGCGCCTTGGAAAGGCATTCCTGGGGGAGCACGGCACTGCATCAACAAAGTTCCCTACACAACTTTCCAATCTGGGCCACCCATGCAGATGGGTATCTCAGCACCAACATCCCAGTACACGTAGGGTTAGGGTTAGTGCTGAGAGAGACACAAAGCCTACAGCTGCAGGGACACTGGGGATGAGAAAGGCCTGCTAAGTGGAGCACGGCACTGCACCAACATTGCTCCCTACACACCTTTCTAATCTGGGCCATCCGCTGCTGGGGACCTCAGCCCCAATATCACAGAACTCTTAGGGTTAGGGTTAGTGTTGAGAGAGACACAAAGGCTACAGATGCAGGGACACTGGGGCTGGGAAAGGCATGCCAAGGGGAGCACGGCACTGCACCAACATTGCTCCCTACACCTTTCTAATATGGGCCACCAACGCTACTTGAGACCTCAGCCTCAGCCCTAAGATCCCGGTATTCTTAGGGTTAGGGTTAGTGTTGAGAGAGACACAAAGCCTACAGCTGCAGGGACACTGCGACTGGGAAAGGCATGCCAAGGGGAACACGGCACTGCACCAACATTGTTCCCTACACACCTTTCTAATCTGGGCCACCCATGCTGCTGAGGACCTCAGTCCCAAGATCCCGGTACTCTTAGGGTTAGGGTTACGGTTAGTGTTGAGAGAGACACAAAGCCTAAAGCTCCAGGCACAACGGGGCTGGGAAAGGCATCCCAAGGGGAGCAAGGTACTGCACCAACATTGCTCCCTACACACCTTACTAATCTGGGCCACACACACTGCTGGGTATGGCAGACCCAATATCCTGGTATTCCTAGGGTTAGGGTTAGGGTTAGTGTTGAGAGAGACACAAAGCCTACAGCTGCAGGGACACTGGAGATGGGAAATACATGCCAAGGGGAGCACAGCACTGCACCAACATTGCTCCCTACACACCTTTTTAATCTGGGCCAACCACGTTGCTTGATAAGGCAGACCCAATATCCCGGACTCTTAGGGTTAGGGTTAGGGTTAGTGTTGAGAGAGACAAAAAGCCTACAGCTGTAGGGACACTGGGGTTATGAAAGGCATGCCAAGGGGAGCAAGGTACTAAACCAACATTGCTCCCTACACACCTTACTAATCTGGGCCACCCACGCTGCTGGGGACCTCAGCCCCAATATCCCGGTACTCTTAGGGTTAGGATAGTGTTGACAGAGACAAAAAGCCTACAGCTGCAGGGACACTGGTGCTGGGAAAGGCATGCCAAGGGGAGCACGGCACTGCACCAACATTGCTCCCTACACACCTTTCTAATCTGGGCCACCCACGCTGCTGGGGACCTCAGCCCCAACATCACGGAACTCTTTCGGTTAGGGTTAGTGTAGAGAGAGACACAAAGCATACAGCTGCAGGGACACTGGGCCTAGGAAACGCATGCCAAGGAGAGCACGGCACTGCACCACCATTGCTCTCTAAACATCTTTCTAATATGGGCCACCTCCGCTGCTGGGGACGGCAGACCCAAGATCCCGGAACACTTAGGGTTAGGGTTAGGGTTAGTTTTGAGAGAGACACAAAGCCTACAGCTGCAGGGACACTGGGGCTGGGAAAGGCATGCCAAGGGGAGCAGAGCACTGCACCAACATTGCTCCCTACACACCTTTCTAATCTGGGCCACCCATGCTGCTGGGGACCTCAGCCCCAAGATCCCGGTACTCTTAGGGTTAGGGTTAGTGTTGAGAGAGACACAAAGCCTACAGCTGCAGGGACACTGCGCCTTGGAAAGGCATTCCAAAGGGAGAACGGCACTGCATCAACACAGTTCCCTACACACCTTTCCAATCTGGGCCACCCATGCAGATGGGTATCTCAGCCCCAACATCCCAGTACTCGTAGGGTTAGGGTTAGTGCTGAGAGAGAAACAAATCCTAGAGCTCCAGGGACACTAGTGCTGGGAAAGGCATGCCAAGGGGAGCACGACACTGCACTAACATTGCTCCTTACACACCTTTCTAATCTGGGCCACCCATGCTGCTGGGGACCTCAGCCCCAAGATCCCAGATCTCTTAGGTTTAGGGTTAGTGTTGAGAGAGACACAAAGCCTACAGATGCAGGGACACTGGTGCTGGGAAAGGCATGCCAAGGGGAGCACGGCACTGCACCACCATAGCTCCCTACAACCTTGCTAATCTGGGCCACCCACGCTGCTGGGGACATCAGCCTCAGGCCCAAGATCCTGGTACTCTTAGGGTGAGTGTTAGGGTTGGTGTCGAGAGAGACACAAAGCCTACAGGTGCAGGGACACTGGGGCTGGGAAACGCATGCCAAGGGGAGCATGGCACTGCACCAACATTGCTCCCTACACACCTTTCTAATCTGGGCCACCCATGCTGCTGGAGACCTCAGCCCCAAGATCCCGGTACTCTTAGGGTTAGGGTTAGGGTTAGTGTTGAGAGAGACACAAAGCCTACACCTGCAGGGGCACTGGGGGTGGGAAAGGCATGCCAAGGGGAACACGGCACTGCAACAACATTGCTCCCTACACCTTTCTAATCTGGGCCACCAACGCTATTTGAGACCTCAGCCTCAACATCCCGGTACTCTTAGGGTTAGGGTTAGGGTTAGTGTTGAGAGAGACACAAAGCCTACAGCTGCAGGGACACTGGGGCTGGGAAAGGCATGCCAAGGGGAGCACGGCACTGCACCAACATTGGTTCCTACCCACCTTTCTAATCTGGGCCACCCACACTGCTGGGGACCTCAGCCTCAGGCCCAAAATCCTGGTACTCTTATGGTTAGGGTTAGTGTTGAGAGAGACACAAAGCCTACAGCTGCAGGGACACTGGGGCTGGGAAAGGCATGCCAAGGGGAGCACGGCACTGCACCAACATTGCTCCCTACACACCTTTCTAATCTGGGCCACCTCCGCTGCTGGGGACGGCAGATCCAAGATCCCGGAACACTTAGAGATAGTGTTAGGGTTAGTGTTGAGAGAGACAAAAAGCCTACAGCTGCAGGGACTCTGGGGCTGGGAAAGGCATGCCAAGGGGAGCAAGGCACTGCACCAATATAGCTCCCTACACACTTTCTAATCTGGGCCACCGACGCTGCTGGGTACGGCAGACCCAATATCCCGGACTCTAGGGTTAGGGTTAGGGTTAGTGTTGAGAGAGACACAAAGTCTACAGCTGCAGGGACTCTGGGGCTGGGAAAGGCATGCCAAGGAGAGCACAGCACTGCACCAACATTGCTCCCTACACACCTTTCTAATCTGGGCCACCCACACTGCTGGGGACCTCAGCCCCAAGATCCCGGTACTCTTAGGGATAGGGTTAGTGTTGAGAGAGACACAAAGCCTACAGCTCCAGGGACACAGGGCCTGGGAAAGGCATGCCAAGGGTAGCATGGCACTGCACCAACATTGCTCCCTAAACACCTTTCTAATCTGGGCCACCCATGCTGCTGGGGACCTCAGCCCCAAGATCATGGTACTCTTAGGGTTAGGGTTAGCGTTAGTGCTGAGAGAGACACAAAGCCTACAGCTGCAGGGACACTGGGGCTGGGAAACTCATGCCAAGGGGAACACGGCACTGCACCAGCATTGCTCCCTACACTTTCCAATCTGGGCCACCAACGCTAATTGAGACCTCAGCCTCAACATCCTGGTACCCTTAGGGTTAGGGTTAGAGTTAGTGTTGAGAGAGACACAAAGCCTACAGCTGCAGGGACACTGGGGCTGGGAAAGGCATGCCAAGGGGAGCACGGCACTGCACCAACATTGCTCCCTACACACCTTTCTAATCTGGGCCACCCACACTGCTGGGGACCTCAGCCCCAAGATCCCGGTACTCTTAGGGATAGGGTTAGTGTTGAGAGAGACACAAAGCCTACAGCTGCAGGGACACAGGGCCTGGGAAAGGCATGCCAAGGGTAGCATGGCACTGCACCAACATTGCTCCCTACACACCTTTCTAATCTGGGCCACCCATGCTGCTGGGGACCTCAGCCCCAAGATCATGGTACTCTTAGGGTTAGGGTTAGCGTTAGTGCTGAGAGAGACACAAAGCCTACAGCTGCAGGGACACTGGGGCTGGGAAACTCATGCCAAGGGGAACACGGCACTGCACCAGCATTGCTCCCTACACCTTTCCAATCTGGGCCACCCACGCTGCTGGGGACCTCAGCCCAAGATCCCGGTACTCTTAGGGTTAGGGTTAGTGTTGAGAGAGACACAAAGCCTACAGCTCCAGGGACACTGGGGCTGGGAAAGGCATGCCAAGGGGAGCACGGCACTGCACCAACATTGCTCCCTACACACCTTTCTAATCTGGGCCACCCACGCTGCTGGGGACCTCAGACCCAATATCCCGGTACTCTTAGGGTTAGGGTTAGGGTTGAGAGAGACACAAAGCCTACAGCTCCAGGGACACTGGGGCTGGGAAAGGCATGCCAAGGGGAGCACGGCACTGCACCAACATTGCTCCCTACACACCTTTCTAATCTGGGCCACCCACGCTGCTGGGGACCTCAGCCCCAAGATCCCGGTACTCTTAGGGTTAGGGTTAGTGTTGAGAGAGACACAAAGCCTACAGCTGCAGGGACACTGGGGCTGGGAAAGGCATGCCAAGGGGAGCACAGCACTGCACCAACATTGCTCCCTACACACCTTTCTAATCTGGGCCACCCATGCTGCTGGGGACCTCAGCCCCAAGATCCCGGTACTCTTAGGGTTAGGGTTAGTGTTGAGAGAGACACAAAGCCTACAGCTCCAGGGACAATGTGGTTGGGAAACGCATGCCAAGGGGAACACGGCACTGCACCAACATTGCTCCGTACACATATTTCTAATCTGGGCCACCAACGCTACTTGAGACCTCAGCCTCAGCCCTAAGATCCCGATATTCTTAGGGTTAGGGTTCGTGTTGACAGAGACACAAAGCCTACAGCTGCAGGGACACTGCGCCTGGGAAAGGCATGCGAAGGGGAGCACGGCACTGCACCAACATTGCTCCCTACACCTTTCTAATCTGGGCCACCTCCGCTGCTGGGGACTTCAGCCTCAGCCCTAAGATCCCGGTATTCTAAGGGTTAGGGTTAGTGTTGAGAGAGACACAAAGCCTACAGCTGCAGGGACACTGGTGCTGGGAAAGGCATGCCAAGGGGAGCACGGCACTGCACCACCATAGCTCCCTACAACCTTGCTACTCTTGGCCACCCACACTACTGGGGACATCAGTCTCAGGCCCAAGATCCTGGTATTCTTAGGGTTAGGGTTAGGGTTAATGTTGAGAGAGACACAAAGCCTACAGCTGCAGGGACACAGGGGATGGGAAAGGCATGCCAAGGGGAGCACGGCACTGCACCACCATAGCTCCCTACAACCTTGCTAATCTGGGCCACCCACACTGCTGGGGACCTCAGCCTCAACATCCCGGTACTCTTAGGGATAGGGTTAGGGTTAGTGTTGAGAGAGACACAAAGCCTACAGCTGCAGGGACACTGCGCCTTGGAAACGCATGCCAAGGGGAGCACGGCACTGCACCAACATTGCTCCCTACACACCTTTCTAATCTGGACTATCCACGCTGCTGGGGACCTCAGCCCCAACGTCCCTGTACTCTGAGGGTTAGGGTTAGTGTTGAGAGAGACACAAAGCCTACAAGTGCATGGACACTGGGGCTGGGAAATCCATGCCAAGGGGAACACGGCACTGCACCAACATTGGTTCCTACCCACCTTTCTAATCTGGGCCACCCACGCTGCTGGGGACCTCCGCCCCAAGACCCCAGAACTCTTAGGGTTAGGGTTAGTGTTGAGAGAGACAAAAAGCCTACAACTGCAGGGACACTGCGCCTTGGAAAGTCATTCCTGGGGGAGCACGGCACTGCATCAACACAGTTCCCTACACAACTTTCCAATCTGGGCCACCCATGCAGATGGGTATCTCAGCCCCAACATCCCAGTACTCGTAGGGTTAGGTTTAGTGCTGAGAGAGACACAAATCCTAGAGCTCCAGGGACACTGGTGCTGGGAAAGGCATGCCAAGGGGAGCACGGCACTGCACCAACATTGCTCCCTACACACCTTTCTAATCTGGGCCACCCGTGCTGCTGGGGACCTCAGTCCCAAGATCCCAGATCTCTTAGGTTTAGGGTTAGTGTTGAGAGAGACACAAAGCCTACAGATGCAGGGACACTGGTGCTGGGAAAGGCATGCCAACGGGAGCACAGCACTGCACCAACATTGCTCCCTACACTTTTCTAATCTGGGCCACCAACTCTACTTGAGACCTCAGCCTCAGCCCTAAGATCCCGGTATTCTTAGGGTTAGGGTTAGTGTTGAGAGAGACAAAAAGCCTAGAGCTGCAGGGACTCTGGGGCTGGGAAAGGCATGCCAAGGGGAGCAAGGCACTGCACCAATATAGCTCCCTACACACTTTCTAATCTGGGCCACCGACGCTGCTGGGTACGGCAGACACAATATCCCGGACTCTAGGGTTAGGGTTAGGGTTAGTGTTGAGAGAGACACAAAGCCTACAGCTGCAGGGACTCTGGGGCTGGGAAAGGCATGCCAAGGAGAGCACAGCACTGCACCAACATTGCTCCCTACACACCTTTCTAATCTGGGCCACCCATGCTGCTGGGGACCTCAGCCCCAAGATCATGGTACTCTTAGGGTTAGGGTTAGCGTTAGTGTTGAGAGAGACACAAAGCCTACAGATGCAGGGACACTGGTGCTGGGAAAGGCATGCCAACGGGAGCACAGCACTGCACCAACATTGCTCCCTACACTTTTCTAATCTGGGCCACCAACTCTACTTGAGACCTCAGCCTCAGCCCTAAGATCCCAGATCTCTTAGGTTTAGGGTTAGTGTTGAGAGAGACACAAAGCCTACAGATGCAGGGACACTGGTGCTGGGAAAGGCATGCCAACGGGAGCACAGCACTGCACCAACATTGCTCCCTACACTTTTCTAATCTGGGCCACCAACTCTACTTGAGACCTCAGCCTCAGCCCTAAGATCCCGGTATTCTTAGGGTTAGGGTTAGTGTTGAGAGAGACACAAAGCCTACAGCTGCAGGGACACAGGGCCTGGGAAAGGCATGCCAAGGGGAGCATGGCACTGCACCAACATTGCTCCCTAAACACCTTTCTAATCTGGGCCACCCATGCTGCTGGGGACCTCAGCCCCAAGATCATGGTACTCTTAGGGTTAGGGTTAGCGTTAGTGCTGAGAGAGACACAAAGCCTACAGCTGCAGGGACACTGGGGCTGGGAAACTCATGCCAAGGGGAACACGGCACTGCACCAGCATTGCTCCCTACACCTTTCCAATCTGGGCCACCAACGCTAATTGAGACCTCAGCCTCAACATCCTGGTACCCTTAGGGTTAGGGTTAGAGTTAGTGTTGAGAGAGACACAAAGCCTACAGCTGCAGGGACACTGGGGCTGGGAAAGGCATGCCAAGGGGAGCACGGCACTGCACCAACATTGCTCCCTACACACCTTTCTAATCTGGGCCACCCACCCTGATGGAGATCTCCGCCCCAAGATCCTGGTACTCTTAGGGTTAGGGTTAATGTTGAGAGAGACAAAAAGCCTACAGCTGCAGGGACACTGCGCCTGGGAAACGCATGCCAAGGGGAGCACAGCACTGCACCAACATTGCTCCCTACACACCTTTCTAATCTGGGCCACCCACGCTGCTGGGGACCTCAGCCCCAAGATCCCAGATCTCTTAGGTTTAGGGTTAGTGTTGAGAGAGACACAAAGCCTACAGCTGTAGGGACACTGGTGCTGGGAAAGGCATGCCAAGGGGAGCACGGCACTGCACCACCATAGCTCCCTACAACCTTGCTAATCTGGGCCACCCACGCTGCTGGGGACATCAGCCTCAGGCCGAAGATCCTGGTACTCTAAGGGTGAGTGTTAGGGTTGGTGTCGAGAGAGACACAACGCCTACAGGTGCAGGGACACTGGGGCTGGGAAACGCATGCCAAGGGGAGCACGGCACTGCATCAACATTGCTCCCTACACACCTTTCTAATCTGGGCCACCTCCGCTGCTGGGGACGGCAGACCCAAGATCCCGGAACACTTAGGGATAGGGTAAGGGTTAGTGTTGAGAGAGACAAAAAGCCTAGAGCTGCAGGGACTCTGGGGCTGGGAAAGGCATGCCAAGGGGAGCAAGGCACTGCACCAATATAGCTCCCTACACACTTTCTAATCTGGGCCACCGACGCTGCTGGGTACGGCAGACCCAATATCCCGGACTCTAGGGTTAGGGTTAGGGTAAGTGTTGAGAGAGACACAAAGCCTACAGCTGCAGGGACTCTGGGGCTGGGAAAGGCATGCCAAGGAGAGCACAGCACTGCACCAACATTGCTCCCTACACACCTTTCTAATCTGGGCCACCCATGCTGCTGGGGACCTCAGCCCCAAGATCCCGGTACTCTTAGGGTTAGGGTTAGTGTTGAGAGAGACACAAAGCCTACAGCTGCAGGGACACTGGTGCTGGGAAACGCATGCCAAGGGGAACACGGCACTGCACCAACATTGCTCCCTACACCTTTCTAATCTGGGCCACCAACGCTACTTGAGACCTCAGCCTCAGCCCTAAGATCCCGATATTCTTAGGGTTAGGGTTCGTGTTGACAGAGACACAAAGCCTACAGCTGCAGGGACACTGCGCCTGGGAAAGGCATGCGAAGGGGAGCACGGCACTGCACCAACATTGCTCCCTACACCTTTCTAATCTGGGCCACCTCCGCTGCTGGGGACTTCAGCCTCAGCCCTAAGATCCCGGTATTCTAAGGGTTAGGGTTAGTGTTGAGAGAGACACAAAGCCTACAGCTGCAGGGACACTGGTGCTGGGAAAGGCATGCTAAGGGGAGCACGGCACTGCACCACCATAGCTCCCTACAACCTTGCTACTCTTGGCCACCCACACTACTGGGGACATCAGTCTCAGGCCCAAGATCCTGGTATTCTTAGGGTTAGGGTTAGGGTTAATGTTGAGAGAGACACAAAGCCTACAGCTGCAGGGACACAGGGGATGGGAAAGGCATGCCAAGGGGAGCACGGCACTGCACCACCATAGCTCCCTACAACCTTGCTAATCTGGGACACCCACGCTGCTGGGGACCTCAGCCTCAACATCCCGGTACTCTTAGGGATAGGGTTAGGGTTAGTGTTGAGAGAGACACAAAGCCTACAGCTGCAGGGACACTGCGCCTTGGAAACGCATGCCAAGGGGAGCACGGCACTGCACCAACATTGCTCCCTACACACCTTTCTAATCTGGACTATCCACGCTGCTGGGGACCTCAGCCCCAACGTCCCTGTACTCTGAGGGTTAGGGTTAGTGTTGAGAGAGACACAAAGCCTACAAGTGCATGGACACTGGGGCTGGGAAAGGCATGCCAAGGGGAGCATGGCACTGCACCAACATTGCTCCCTACACACCTTTCTAATCTGGGCCACCCATGCTGCTGGGGACCTCAGCCCCAAGATCCCGGTATTCTTAGGGTTAGGGTTAGTGTTGAGAGAGACACAAAGCCTACACCTGCAGGGGCACTGGGGCTGGGAAAGGCATGCCAAAGGGAACACGGCACTGCAACAACATTGCTCCCTACACATCTTCTAATCTGGGCCACCCACGCTGCTTGGAACCTCAACCCCTACATCCCGGTACTCTAAGAGTTAGGGTTAGTGTTGAGAGAGACACAAAGCCTACAGCTCCAGGGACACTGGGGCTGGGAAAGGCATGCCAAGGGAGCACGGCCCTGCACCAACATTGCTCCCTACACACCTTTCTAATCTGGGCCACCCACGCTGCTGTGGACCTCAGCCCCTAGATCCCGGTACTCTTAGGGTTAGGGTTAGTGTTGAGAGAGACACAAAGCCTACAGGTCCAGGGACACTGGGGCTGGGAAAGGCATGCCAAGGGGAGCACGGCACTGCACCAACATTGCTCCCTACACACCTTTCTAATCTAGGACACACATGCTGCTGGGGACCTCAGCCTCAGCCCCAACATCCCGGTACTCTTAGGGTTAGTGTTGAGAGAGACACAAAGCCTACAGCTGCAGGGACACTGGGGCTGGGAAAGGCATGCCAAGGGGAGCACGGCACTGCACCAACATTGCTCCCTACACACCTTTCTAATCTGGGCCACCCACGCTGCTGGGGACCTCAGCCCCAAGATCCCGGTACTCTTAGGGTTAGGGTTAGTGTTGAGAGAGACACAAAGCCTACAGCTGCAGGGACACTGGGGCTGGGAAAGGCATGCCAAGGGGAGCACGGCACTGCACCAACATTGCTCCCTACACACCTTTCTAATCTGGGCCACCCACGCTGCTGGGGACCTCAGCCCCACGATCCCGGTACTCTTAGGGTTAGGGTTAGTGTTGAGAGAGACACAAAGCCTACAGCTCCAGGGACACTGGGCTGGGAAAGGCATGCCAAGGGGAGCACGGCACTGCACCAACATTGCTCCCTACACACCTTTCTAATCTGGGCCACCCACGCTGCTGGGGACCTCAGCCCCAATATCCCAGTACTCTTAGGGTTAGGGTTAGGGTTAGGGTTCAGAGAGACACAAAGCCTACAGCTCCAGGGACACTGGGGCTGGGAAAGGCATGCCAAGGGGAGCACGGCACTGCACCAACATTGCTCCCTACACACCTTTCTAATCTGGGCCACCCACGCTGCTGGGGACCTCAGCCCCAAGATCCCGGTACTCTTAGGGTTAGGGTTAGTGTTGAGAGAGACACAAAGCCTACATCTCCAGGGACACTGGGGCTGGGAAAGGCATGCCAAGGGGAGCACGGCACTGCACCAACATTGCTCCCTACACACCTTTCTAATCTGGGCCACCCACGCTGCTGGGGACCTCAGCCCCAATATCCCGGTACTCTTAGGGTTAGGGTTAGTGTTGAGAGAGACACAAAGCCTACAGCTGCAGGGACACTGGGGCTGGGAAAGGCATGCCAAGGGGAGCACGGCACTGCACCAACATTGCTCCCTACACACCTTTCTAATCTGGGCCACCCACGCTGCTGGGGACCTCAGCCCCAAGATCCCGGTACTCTTAGGGTTGGTGTTGAGAGAGACACAAAGCCTACACCTCCAGGGACACTGGGGTGCGAAAGGCATGCCAAGGGGAGCACGGCACTGCACCAGCATTGCTCCCTACACACCTTTCTAATCTGGGCCACCCACGCTGCTGGGGACCTCAGCCCCAAGATCCCGGTACTCTTAGGGTTAGGTTAGTGTTGAGAGAGACACAAAGCCTACAGCTCCAGGGACACTGGGGCTGGGAAAGGCATGCCAAGGGGAGCACAGCACTGCACCAACATTGCTCCCTACACACCTTTCTAATCTGGGCCACCCACGCTGATGGGGACCTCAGCCCCAAGATCCCGGTACTCTTAGGGTTAGGGTTAGTGTTGAGAGAGACACAAAGCCTACAGCTCCAGGGACACTGGGGCTGGGAAAGGCATGCCAAGGGAGCACGGCACTGCACCAACATTGCTCCCTACACACCTTTCTAATCTGGGCCACCCACGCTGCTGAGGACCTCAGCCCCAAGATCCCGGTACTCTTAGGGTTAGGGTTAGTGTTGAGAGAGACACAAAGCCTACAGCTCCAGGGACACTGGGGCTGGGAAAGGCATGCCAAGGGGAGCACGGCACTGCACCAACATTGCTCCCTACACACCTTTCTAATCTGGGCCACCCACGCTGCTGGGGACCTCAGCCCCAAGATCCCGGTACTCTTAGGGTTAGGGTTAGTGTTGAGAGAGACACAAAGCCTACAGCTCCAGGGACACTGGGGCTGGGAAAGGCATGCCAAGGGGAGCACGGCACTGCACCAACATTGCTCCCTACACACCTTTCTAATCTGGGCCACCCACTCTGCTGGGGACCTCAGCCCCAAGACCCCGGGACTCTTAGGGTTAGGGTTAGTGTTGAGAGAGACACAAAGCCTACAGCTCCAGGGACACTGGGCTGGGAAAGGCATGCCAAGGGGAGCACGGCACTGCACCAACATTGCTCCCTACACACCTTTCATATCTGGGCCACCTCCGCTGCTGGGGACCTCAACCTCAGGCCCAAGATCCTGGTACTCTTATGGTTAGGGTTAGTGTTGAGAGAGACACAAAGCCTACAGCTGCAGGGACACTGGTGCTGGGAAAGGCATGCCAAGGGGAGCACGGCACTGCACCAACATTGCTCCCTACACACCTTTCTAATCTGGGCCACCTCCGCTGCTGGGGACGGCAGACCCAAGATCCCGGAACACTTAGGGTTAGGGTTAGGGTTAGTGTTGAGAGAGACACAAAGCCTACAGCTCCAGGGACACTGTGGTTGGGAAAGGCATGCCAAGGGGAGCACGGCACTGCACCAACATTGCTCCCTACACACCTTTCTAATCTGGGCCACCCACGCTGATGGGGACCTCAGCCTCAGACCCAAGATCCCGTTACTCTTAGGTTTAGGGTTAGTGTTGAGAGAGACACAAAGCCTACATCTCCAGGGACACTGGTGCTGGGAAAGGCATGCCAAGGGGAGCACGGCACTGCACCAACATTGCTCCCTACACACCTTTCTAATCTGGGCCACCACGCTGCTGGGGACATCAGCCCCAAGATCCCGGTACTCTTAGGGTTAGGGTTAGTGTTGAGAGAGACACAAAGCCTACAGCTCCAGGGACACTGGTGCTGGGAAAGGCATGCCAAGGGGAGCACGGCACTGCACCAACATTGCTCCCTACACACCTTTCTAATCTGGGCCACCCACGCTGCTGGGGACATCAGCCCCAAGATCCCGGTACTCTTAGGGTTAGGGTTAGGGTTAGTGTTGAGAGAGACACAAAGCCTACAGCTGCAGGGACACTGGGGCTGGGAAAGGCATGCCAAGGGGAGCACGGCACTGCACCAACATTGCTCCCTACACACCTTTCTAATCTGGGCCACCCATGCTGCTGGGGACATCAGCCCCAAGATCCCGGTACTCTTAGGGTTAGGGTTAGGTTGAGAGAGACACAAAGCCTACATGTCCAGGGACACTGGGGCTGGGAAAGGCATGCCAAGGGGAGCACGGCACTGCACCAACATTGCTCCCTACACACCTTTCTAATCTGGGCCACCCACGCTGCTGGGGACCTCAGCCCCAAGATCCCGGTACTCTTAGGGTTGGTGTTGAGAGAGACACAAAGCCTACAGCTCCAGGGACACTGGGGCTGGGAAAGGCATGCCAAGGGGAGCACGGCACTGCACCAACATTGCTCCCTACACACCTTTCTAATCTGGGCCACCCACGCTGCTGGGGACCTCAGCCCCAAGATCCCGGTACTCTTAGGGTTAGGGTTAGTGTTGAGAGAGACACAAAGCCTACATCTCCAGGGACACTGGGCTGGGAAAGGCATGCCAAGGGGAGCACGGCACTGCACCAACATTGCTCCCTACACACCTTTCTAATCTGGGCCACCCACTCTGCTGGGGACCTCAGCCCCAAGATCCCGGTACTCTTAGGGTTAGGGTTAGTGTTGAGAGAGACACAAAGCCTACAGCTGCAGGGACACTGGTGCTGGGAAAGGCATGCCAAGGGGAGCACGGCACTGCACCAACATTGCTCCCTACACACCTTTCTAATCTGGGCCACCCACGCTGCTGGGGACCTCAGCCCCAAGATCCCGGTACTCTTAGGTTAGGGTTAGTGTTGAGAGAGACACAAAGCCTACAGCTGCAGGGACACTGGTGCTGGGAAAGGCATGCCAAGGGGAGCACGGCACTGCACCAACATTGCTCCCTACACACCTTTCTAATCTGGGCCACCCACACTGCTGGGGACCTCAGCCTCAGGCCCAAGATCCTGGTACTCTTAGGGTTAGGGTTAGTGTTGAGAGAGACACAAAGCCTACAGCTGCAGGGACACTGGGGCTGGGAAAGGCATGCCAAGGGGAGCACGGCACTGCACCAACATTGCTCCCTACACACCTTTCTAATCTGGGCCACCCACGCTGATAGGACCTCAGACTCAACCCCTACATCCCGGTACTCTTAGGGTTGGTGTTGAGAGAGACACAAAGCCTACATCTCCAGGGACACTGGGGCTGGGAAAGGCATGCCAAGGGGAGCACGGCACTGCACCAACATTGCTCCCTACACACCTTTCTAATCTGGGCCACCCACACTGATGGGGACCTCAGCCGCAACATCCCGGTATTCTTAGGGTTAGGGTTAGGGTTAGTGTTGAGAGAGACACAAAGCCTACAGCTGCAGGGACACTGGTGCTGGGAAAGGCATGCCAAGATGAGCACGGCACTGCACCAACATTGCTCCCTACACACCTTTTAATCAGGGCCACCCAAGCTGCTGGGGACCTCAGGCCCAAGATCCCAGTACACTTAGGGTTTAGGTTAGGGTTAGTGTTGAGAGAGACACAAAGCCTACAGCTGCAGGGACACTGCGTCTTGGAAAGGCATGCAAATGGGAGCACGGCACTGCACCAACATTGCTCCCTACACACCTTTCTAATCTGGGCCACCCACCCTGCTGGGGACCACCGTCCCAACATCCCGGTACTCTTAGGGTTAGGGTTAGTGTTGAGAGAGACACAAAGCCTACAGCTCCAGGGACACTGGGGCTGGGAAAGGCATGCCAAGGGGAGCACGGCACTGCACCAACATTGCTCCCTACACACCTTTCTAATCTGGGCCACCCACGCTGCTGGGGACCTCAGCCAGCCAAGATCCCGGTACTCTTAGGGTTAGGGTTAGTGTTGAGAGAGACACAAAGCCTACAGCTCCAGGGACACTGGGGCTGGGAAAGGCATGCCAAGGGGAGCACGGCACTGCACCAACATTGCTCCCTACACACCTTTCTAATCTGGGCCACCCACGCTGCTGGGGACCTCAGCCCCAAGATCCCGGTACTCTTAGGGTTAGGGTTAGTGTTGAGAGAGACACAAAGCCTACAGCTGCAGGGACACTGGGGCTGGGAAAGGCATGCCAAGGGGAGCACGGCACTGCACCAACATTGCTCCCTACACACCTTTCTAATCTGGGCCACCCACGCTGCTGGGGACCTCAACCCCAACATCCCGGTACTCTTCGGGTTAGGGTTAGGGTTAGTGTTGAGAGAGACACAAAACCTACAGCTGCAGGGACACGAGCTGGGAAGGGCATGCCAATGGCCTCATGGCACTGAACCACCATAGCTCCCTACACACCTTTCTAATCTGGGCCACCCATGCTGCTGAGGACCTCAGCCCCAAGATCCCGGTACTCTTAGTGTTAGGGTTAGTGTTGAGAGAGACACAAAGCCTACAGCTGCAGGGAAACTGGGGCTGGGAAAGGCATGCCAATGGGAGCACGGCACTGCACCAACATTGCTCCCTACACACCTTTCTAATCTGGGCCACACACGCTGCTGAGGACATCAGCCCCACGATCCCTATACTCTTCGGGTTAGGGTTAGGGTTAGTGTTGAGAGAGACACAAAACCTACAGCTGCAGGGACACTGGAGCTGGGAAGGGCATGCCAAGTGGAGCACGGCACTTCACCAACATTGCTCCCTACACACCTTTCTAATCTGGCCACCCACGCTGCTGAGGACATCCGCCCCAAGATCCCAGTACTCTTCGGGTTAGGGTTAGGGTTAGTGTTGAGAGAGACACAAAACCTACAGCTGCAGGGACACTGGAGCTGGGAAGGGCATGCCAAGGGGAGCACGGCACTGCACCAACATAGCTCCCTACACACCGTTCTAATCTGAGCCACCCACGCTGCTGGGAACTCAGCCCCAACATCCCGGTACTCTTAGGGTTAGGGTTAGTGTTGAGAGAGACACAAAGCCTACAGCTGCAGGGACACTGGGACTGTGAAAGGCATGCCAAGGGGAGCACGGCACTGCACCAACATTGCTCCCTACACACCTTTCTAATCTGGGCCACCCACCCTGCTGGGGACCTCAGGCCCAAGATCCCGGAACTCTTAGGGTTAGGGTTAGTGTTGAGAGAGACACAAAGCCTACAGCTGCAGGGACACTGGTGCTGGGAAAGGCATGCCAAGGGGAGCACGGCACTGCACCAACATTGCTCCCTACACACCTTTCTAATCTGGGCCACGCAGGCTGCTTGGGACCTCAGTCCCAACGTCCCGTTACTCTTAGGGTTAGGGTTAGGGTTAGTGTTGAGAGAGACACAAAGCCTACAGCTGCAGGGACACTGGGGTGGGAAAGGCATGCCAAAGGGAGCACGGCACTGCACCAACATTGCTCCCTACACACCTTTCTAATCTGGGCCACCCACGCTGCTGGGGACATCAGCCCCATTATCCCAGTACTCTAGGGTTAGGGTTAGGGTTAGTGTTGAGAGAGACACAAAGCCTACAGCTCCAGGGACAATGTGGTTGGGAAAGGCATGCCAAGGGGAGCACGGCACTGCACCAACATTGCTCCCTACACACCTTTCTAATCTGGGACACACACACTGCTGGGGACATCAGCCCCATTATCCTAGTACTCTAGGGTTAGTGTTAGGGTTAGTGTTGAGAGAGACACAAAGCCTACAGCTCCAGGGACACTGGGGCTGGGAAAGGCATGCCAAGGGGAGCACGGCACTGCACCAACATTGCTCCCTACACACCTTTCTAATCTGGGCCACCCACGCTGCTGGGGACATCAGCCTCAGCCCAAGATCCCGGTACTCTTAGGGTTAGGGTTAGTGTTGAGAGAGACACAAAGCCTACAGCTGCAGGGACACTGGGGCTGGGAAAGGCATGCCAAGGGGAGCACGGCACTGCACCAACATTGCTCCCTACACACCTTTCTAATCTGGGCCACCCACGCTGCTGGGGACATCAGCCCCAAGATCCCGGTACTCTTAGGGTTAGGGTTAGTGTTGAGAGAGACACAAAGCCTACAGCTGCAGGGACACTGGGCTGGGAAAGGCATGCCAAGGGTAGCAGCACTGCACCAACATTGCTCCCTACACACCTTTCTAATCTGGGCCACCCACGCTGCTGGGGACATCAGCCCCAAGATCCCGGTACTCTTAGGGTTAGGGTTAGTGTTGAGAGAGACACAAAGCCTACATCTCCAGGGGCACTGGGGCTGGGAAAGGCATGCCAAGGGGAGCACGGCACTGCACCAACATTGCTCCCTACACACCTTTCTAATCTGGGCCACCCACGCTGCTGAGGACATCAGCCCCATTATCCCAGTACTCTAGGGTTAGGGTTAGGGTTAGGATTGAGAGAAACACAAAGCCTACAGCTCCAGGGACACTGGAGCTGGGAAAGGGCATGCCATGGGGACCACGGCACTGCACCAACATTACTCACTACACACCTTTCTAACCTGGGACACACACGCTGCTGGGGACATCAGACCCATTATCCCAGTACTCTAGTGTTAGGGTTAGGGTTAGTGTTGAGAGAGACACAAAACCTACAGCTCCAGGGACACTGGAGCTGGGAAAGGCATGCCAAGGGGAGCACGGCACTTCACCAACATTGCTCCCTACACACCTTTCTAATCTGGGCCACCCACGCTGATGGGGACCTCAGCCCCAAGATCCCGGTACTCTTAGGGTTAGGGTTAGTGTTGAGAGAGACACAAAGCCTACAGCTCCAGGGACACTGGGTCTGGGAAAGGCATGCCAAGGGGAGCACGGCACTGCACCAACATTGCTCCCTACACACCTTTAGCATCTGGGCCACCCACGCTGCTGGGGACCTCAGCCCCAAGATCCCGGTACTCTTAGGGTTAGGGTTAGTGTTGAGAGAGACACAAAGCCTACAGCTCCAGGGACACTGGGTCTGGGAAAGGCATGCCAAGGGGAGCACGGCACTGCACCAACATTACTCACTACACACCTTTCTAATCTGGGACACACACGCTGCTGGGGACCTCAGCCTCAGCACAACGATCCCGGTACTCTTAGGGTTAGGGTTAGTGTTGAGAGAGACACAAAGCCTACATCTCCAGGGACACTGGGGTTGGGAAAGGCATGCCAAGGGGAGCACGGCACTGCACCAACATTGCTCCCTACACACCTTTCTAATCTGGGCCACCCACGCTGCTGGGGACCTCAGCCCCAAGATCCCGGTACTCTTATGGTTAGGGTTAGTGTTGAGAGAGACACAAAGCCTACAGCTCCAGGGACACTGGGGCTGGGAAAGGCATGCCAAGGGGAGCACGGCACTGCACCAACATTGCTCCCTACACACCTTTCTAATCTGGGCCACCCACGCTGATGGGGACCTCAGCCTCAGCCCCAAGATCCTGGTACTCTTAGGGTTAGGGTTAGTGTTGAGAGAGACACAAAGCCTACAGCTGCAGGGACACTGGGCGGGGAAAGGCATGCCAAGGGGAGCACGGCACTGCACCAACATGGCTCCCTACACACCTTTCTAATCTGGGCCACCAACGCTGCTTGGGACATCAGCCCCAAGATCCCGGTACTCCTAGAATTAGGGTTAGTGTTGAGAGAGACAAAAAGCCTAGAGCTCCAGGGACACTGGGGCTGGGAAAGGCATGCCAAGTGGAGCACGGCACTGCACCAACATTGCTCCCTACACACCTTTCTAATCTGGGCCACCCACGCTGCTGGGGACCTCAGCCTCAGCCCCAAGATCCCGTTACTCTTAGGGTTAGGTTTCGTGTTGAGAGAGACACAAAACCTACAGCTCCAGGGACACTGGGGCTGGGAAAGGCATGCCAAGGGGAGCACAGCACTGCACCAACATTGCTCCCTACACACCTTTCTAATCTGGGCCACCCATGCCGCTGCGGACCTCAGCCCCAAGATCCCGGTACTCTTAGGGTTAGGGTTAGTGTTGAGAGAGACACAAAGCCTACATCTGCAGGGACACTGGGGCTGTGAAAGGCATGCCGAGTTTTTGTGGATATTTTTGCAGCTAACAGAATGGATCAAGAGCTCAAGTCAAGAAGTTCTCCAAGTAAGAACACAGGCCTGTCTCCTGTGTGCTTCCCACGGAGCCTCTGTATACTTGACAATAAACATCACTTTGAACAGTGCCGTACTTGGCACCTGCAGGATCATGGTACAGCACAGGGTGATGGTGAAAGGACTGACCAATGGGAGTTTGCAGGGGGGGCTTGTGGACAGCGAGTGGCAGAAGCAGGGCGAACCATCGGGTTTTGCATGGACAGTGCCTGGCTGCATGTACGGAAGCAAATGTGTTATAAAAGGGGGCTTTTTTGGTAATAAACGGCTTATGCTTGATTCACATTGGATTGTGTACTGCGTCCTTTTCTCTGCAAGTGAACCAGGGATGAGGAAGAAAAGGTGTACCTGGATTTTTCTACATATATAGATGATGTAACTGAGGAAGTGTGTTGGGTTTGTGTGGCAAGGTTTTGGTAACAGGGGAGGCTACAGGGGTGGTTTCTGTGAGAAGGTGCTAGAAGCTTCCCCCATGTCCAATAGAGCCAATGCCAGCCACCTCCAAGATGGGCCTCCTGCTGGCCAAGGCCGAGCCCATCAGCCTCTGTGATAACATATTCCAGAAGAGGAAAATAAAAAGCCCTGCACTACACCAGCAGTGGTTAAAAGGTAGAAGTGAGAATATGTGAGAGAAACAACTCTGCAGACACCAAGGTCAATGAAGAAGGAGAGGGAGGAGGAGCTGCAGGCGCCAGAGCAGAGATTCCCCTGCACTCCATGGTGAAGACAATAGGGAGGCAGGTTGTCCCCCTTGCAGCCCATGGAGGTTAACAGTGGAGCAGAGATCCACCTGCAGCCCATTGAGGACCCCATGCTGGAGCAAGTGGATGCGCACAAAGGAGGCTGTTACCCTGTGGGAAACCCACACTGGAGCAGGCTCTTGGCAGGACCTGTGATCCATGGAAAGAGGAGTCCATGCTGGAGCAGATGTTCTGGCAGGACTTGTGACCCCGTGGGGGACCCATGCTGGAGTAGTTTGTTCCTGAAGGACTGCACCCCATGGAAGGGACCCATGTTGGAACAGTTCATGAAGAACTGCAACCCTTGGGAAGGATCCACGTTGGAGAAATTCATGGAGGACTGTCTCCTGTGGGAGGCACCCCACGCTGGAGCAGGGGAAGAGTGTGAGGAGTCCTCACATTGAGGAGGAAAGAGCAGCAGAGATGACACATGATGAACTGACCGCAACTCACATTCCCTGTCCCCCTGTGCTGCTGGCAGGGGAGAAGGTAGAGGAAACTGGGAGTGAAGTTGAGCCTGGGAAGAAGGAAGGGGTGGGGGGAAGGTGTTTTAAGATTTAGTTTTTGTTTCTCCTTGCCCTACTCTGATTTGATGAGTAACAGTCGAGTCTGTTTTGCCCACGACAGTAATTGATGAGTGATCTCTCCCTGTCCTTATCTTGACCCACAAGCCTTTCGTTATTTTTTCTCTCCCCTGTCCAGCTGAGGAGGGGGGTGATAAAGCAGCTTGATGGGCACCTGGCATCCAGCCAGGGTCAACCCACGACAAGAAGACTCCTCCACAGACACACAAATGAAAAACACACAGGAATACTTATATGTATAAGTATATGCATTTACAAGGACAGTGACTTTAACTCTGACAATATTTCAAGGTGACTTTATCTCCAACAACGTTTTAATAACTGGTCTCTTGAAGAGGACTTTTCTTCTCCTACTTGCATTACAGAACCTCAAATACTTTATAAAATTCTAAAGAAGTTTCTCCCAAGCTATATTTGAGAGTTTACACTTATCCTGTTTCATTCCACACAGCTGAATCTCTCTCTTCTGTATTAGATACAAAATGCTTGCCAAATTCAAATTAAATATAAGCAGAATCATATTGACTTTATTTAGACTTCACATATGAGGAAAAATTTTCATTTTCAATTCCCATTGCAGCAATATTCATCACAAAAAGTGTAGGTGAGTATTTATGGTGATGTTTATGCTATTTTTTGGCTACATTGTAAAAAAGTGGTCCGGTACCAAGGGTAAGGTAAGTATTTCAAGAAGCTGCATGTGAATAGTCACAGCTTTGAGGACAGAAAATAATCTGAAGTTTTCTGAATTTTCTCAAGCTTAGTCTAGTAATGCTCTTCAGATTCACACACAGACTCCTCGCCTTCTCCTATCTTCTCTTTTCTTTAGCAATAGCTTGTTAAAATTGATAGAAGCAGCTAAGGTCATCTGTTAATGTTTAATAGCCTTAGACCATTAGATTTTCTTTTAAATGACACCTTTTATCTTTCTAAATTCAGTCTACAAACTTTACGAATAATTATGCTAAGTGGTTAGACATCACAGAAGCTTTGCGTTCATTGTCATCATCTGAGAAACTGTTAACTGTTGTCCCCAATATTGCTTTGGAGACGAAGAAATGAAGTCCAGTGACTTGTCCAGGGCCTATGAGGTGGCAAGTCTCTCATAAGAACTTCAGTGTCAAATAACCTCCTTCAAATTTATCTCTCTAGGTATCTCTTGATAGCCCACATACCTTAGCAGATGAATTTATTTACAATAAAATACAATTACTTGAATTACTATGTCATTCTTTAGCTATTCTGATTCACATAGCTGTGAATCACAGAGATGTAGATACACTTTATCTTCATCATTATTGTGCAAAACTCCTAATTAATGTATCCACCTGCTATTATTTCCTACAGTGATAATGGTTTCTGAATACAGCAGTGCAGTGTGAGAATCCGCAACCAAGCAGTACAATTTAAATGTCCTGCTAGCAAGAAAACAAAGCTTGTCATCACTGTAGAGACAGCTTATATTTACAAGTCTTCCATTTGTGACACCTTATTTGGGAGAAAAATAACTACTCAGAAACACATCTATATTAAGCAGTAAGTTGAAGAACCTGAAGTGGTGACAATTTGGGGTGCTGGTTTTGCCAGTAAGCTAAGCAGGCTGAGGATCAGTGTAACAAATCGAACTGAATGGGAGGCGAGGCTGTAAAAGTGTCCAGAAAGCCCATTCAGTGACTGCACCTGACATGTTGCAGGAGGACCTACCCCAGAAGTGTTGCTATATGTTGCAATTTTACTGCCTGTATAATTTGAAGCTTCTCAAAGGGGAGTGATGTTATCATGTTAGAATCTCTATTATCTTGCCTTCATTCAATTGAAGAAAAAATAGAAAATATGAAACCTATACCAAAAAAAACATAAAGACACAAACAACAACAGCAAAATCTCGAAGATATAAAACATCTCCCTAGCTTAGATACACACTGTCATATTTAAATTTGGTCATATTGGTACTGCCATGCTTACGTTTCAACACCAGAATTCAAGTTGAGAGCCCTGTAACTGATTCTGTAATCAGAAAAGATAAAAATAGAGGTGAATTTATAATAAAGTTGGTATTATAACACAGGGGTGATTTGTGTAGCCCTTCGTTACCTGCCTTGAACAGCGCACAAAGATGAAAGTATACTGACTGTGCAAAAAGAACAACGTCATTTAGACGCATATGAATATATATGGGTTTGATTCAGGGCTTCTCAGTGATTATAAGGAATTTGATGTGTGCTGGTTGTTCTCCAGTAAAACAGAGAAGTATCAGAGTTAATGGGAACAGGCCACAAAGACCTTTTAATCTAAATGCACACTACACATGGATAGAAACTTTTTATTTTATTACCTTTATTTGATGACAATATTGTTACACAAAGAAAGGTAACGATTAATTTAATAATCTCACTTTTTCCTCCCTTTAGTGCTGTGGAAGTGTACATACCTTTTAAAACATGTTATAGGGTTGGTTTTGTATTTCATCCCTAATTATATAACTTCTACTTTAGTATTCTAAATTCATTTGAATACTAGTTAGTGTGGAATCGCCTTTCTATTATCCTGCTTTCACTGCTTTGGATTTGGGACTTTTTCAGTGCAGTTCTCTATGCAGCAAGCCTGTACAATTCTAATGAGGTGTTTCTTTTGGCCTTTTAGTAAAACAGGTAAACACATAAACTAACGTATTCCAAAAATTTGACTGGAGCATGTTCTTGTGCTATTTGTGGCCCTCGAAGAAGTTTTCACTCAAACCATTATTCTACATAAATGCATAGTTGGCAAACACACATTATTTACTCCCTATATTCTAATGAGTCCTTTGGGCACATTTTGCTTTGTCAGTGACTATATTCAATTCAAAGTCTCAACATTTTATTGCTAAAAACATGAGATGGAAAGTACTCTAAGAAAAACCCCATACAGCTGCTACTACTCCATTACAGGCTCTACACAAATCTCTCTTAGATCAAGGATCATTGACCTGATAAACTGCAACAGAGTTGATTGCACTTGCTTTCCATGTCGATGTCATGAAGGTGCATTAATTAAGAAAATGTACTAAAGCTGTGTTTCTCTGTTGAAGGGTAGGTGATTAGTGTGGGCCTGACAAAATAAGTCCATTCGTATTATTATTAGGCTTAAAACCACCTAATTCAGGAGATCATTCCTTGAATGACACAGCTGAAGGTGTTCTGCTCACAAGGGAACATGTCCTGTGACTAAAAAGGTAGTCCTACTGAAGTTTGCACAAGCTGTAGAGCTGGATATCTTCCTCTGAATTAACAGGATAGAAATAAGCCAACACTGAATCAGATCATGAATGCAGACATTGTTCTCATTGGTGCTCATATTGCTTGTTAAAATTTGATTGTGATTTCCACCATTTCTGTTCTTCAGATTTGGGGAGAGGGGGTGTCATCCCTGGGATTCTAACCCTCTCTCCATCAGTCTTCCACTCAAGAATCCAGTTTCTTCTGTGTAACAGACTATGTGCTGCAGACACAGCACACAGAATGGTCTTGCTGCCTTTGGCATGTTTGACAGCAGAGAGCCAGGAGCAGTA
This sequence comes from Nyctibius grandis, assembly GCF_013368605.1. Lineage (NCBI taxonomy): Eukaryota > Metazoa > Chordata > Aves > Nyctibiiformes > Nyctibiidae > Nyctibius > Nyctibius grandis. Next base: position 15,575,991 of record NC_090659.1, on the reverse strand, counting down.
GCAGCATTTTGTGGAGAAAGTAGTTACACCCAACAGCTCTGTAGCCTGAGAGAACTTTCCTGGACCCACTTACCATAATAATACTCCTGTCTGGAGAAATTTTTACCTGTCCAAGATTGAATTTGAAGTTAGGACTATAGCCAACTCAATGTCTATGATTAGTCCCATTATTTATTGCAAGTGAATAACCTTGCTGTTAGGACTGTATTTTCTTCTGTTAACATAAGTTAAAGCTTTGTTTGAGTTTACCAAAGCAAGTGGAGTGATCTTCAAGGAGACTTGAATATCTTGAATACAGACAGAGGATTATATGAGGCCAAATTCTAAATAACAGGACTTAAAGAAGGTAATGTAATGCTTTTCCATGGAAGCAAACAAGACTTACTCTAAACCAAAAATATTACAAGGCAAACTTAAAATAAGAGTTTAAAATGTAGTTATTCAAATAAAATCAGGAATTCTTAATTTCTTTTCCATTAATTTCTCATCCAATGATCTGTTAGCAAGTGAATTTTGGCATAATTTTTATGAAAAAACATTTACATAAACATTGTTGAAAACAGTGAAAGTTAATTTGGGGCAGGGGGAGGAAACCTTGAATTTAGATAAAAAGCACAATAGAGCACATCTAGTAAAAGGTTAATCAACCCTGTATTTAGCACAAGCCTATTGATTTGGTCTAATTTCAAAACAGGGCTGAAAGAACAAATAGTAAAAATATTGTTACTAACAAAAAAAAAAAAGATATCAGATAAGTGCAAGCTGTAGTGAAGGCTGTGCTACTCTTCACTATCTGCTTAAAGAATCTCAGTCCTTTAAATCTGAACACAATTAAACTAGCCTAAAAATAATAACACCTGTTATTAAAGGTACTTTTCAGCAAAAACAAAGGTCATATCAAGCATGTAGAGCAGTTGTAGTTGGGAGTCTGGGCTGAACATAGACTAGTTTAGCTTATTACACAAAAAATCGTATATATAAAGTTTCAGTAACATTTTTGAGTAAATGTAATAATGGCATATTTAATTGTAATTTTTCTTATAAAATATAACGTGGAAGTTTAATATCCGAATCTGATCATGGTCTCCATAAAGTGTATCATCTCAGACACAAAAAGGGACAGACATTTTGGTCAGATATAGATAGGGGAGATTCATGGTAATAAATAATAATGAAGAAGCTTAGACAGAGCGCTGAGATATTTCCCCTGATAATTCACAAAGGGCAACAATAACTCAGCTAAATTAGATAAAGTATGTGGGGTTTCAGAAAGCAAGATATTAGGACAATGGTTGAGTGTACCACTGAAGAAACAGTTACAATAGATGCAGAGGCCAGTATGTGTAGTCTTATAAACATGAATTATATGGAGTAAAAGAAAGCTGCATTTTATTAAGTGTGAGAAGAGAGTAAGTACTGGCCACAATGTTTTGCCTCACATGAGTATTTTAAATAAAAATAAAAATTTTGCTTGGCCTGCTCAGTGAAAAAGGAATGCAGTACAAGCGATAGCTATATAAAAACTATAATCTTAATTAAATATCTAATTACAGTACTCATTATTTTAAGGGACTCAAGTGTTGTGAGTGACATCTGAATTGAACTGAGAAAGACAAATAAGAGATAGTAATGAGGTCAAAGACTAATGGAGAATAACTGCTGAAAAGGGGCAACATTCATTAATTATACAGTTTTGAGCCTGGGAAACTCTCAGGTGTTTTTCTGACAGTGCCATGATGTCCAGACTCCTGTGCTGACTGTGTAGACAACAGGCAGTCTGTCCTGCAGCAACATACCCCAGAGCACTCAAACATCTTCACGTCCCCTGTCTGCATATCTTGCATATGACAGGTCAAGATCTCTGTTTTAGGCTCTCACATGCCTTCTAGACTTTAAATGTGCTTTGCTTGACATGGGTCCTGTGAAGCAAGAGATGTTCTTGCCCCTTCCTACCTCTAAGGCAGCGGGACAGTGAGACTTATGGGATCTACTAGTATTAAAGTATTTAGCTTCATACTCAGAGTAACCATGTAGAGGCACTTGCCTTTCTCTATTTACTATGCAGGGATTTTTCTTAAGTATTATATCTAGCTTCGACGTTAGACACTTGTTACAATCTTAAAGTGTGTCACCAGGCTTATAAATTATACCAGATTTTTCTATTTTTTACCAGTGCCATGAACATGTTCCAGTGCTTTCTGTGCCATCATTAAGACTATTAATAGTGATATGCAAGTTTATCTAGATTTCTACTACTGGTGTATCCATTTGCCTTTCTTCTGGAATGAGGTATGTTATTTATTCAACGTATTTCCATGTTGTCCATAGAATTTAAATACGTTTTTCAAAGAGAAGATTAAAGTCATGATCACAGAATCACAGAATCATCTTGGTTGGAAAGGACCTTTAAGATCATCGAGTCCAATCATTAACCTAACACTATCAAGTCAACCACTAAACAGTATCCTTAAACAATATCCCTAAGCACTACATCTGCTCATCTTTTAAATACCTCCAGGGATGGTGACTACACCACTTCCCCATGCAGCCTGTTCAAATGCTTGATAATCCTTTCTGTGAAGAAATTTTTCCTAATAACCCATCTAAACCTCCCCTGGTGCAACTTGAGGCCACTTCCTCCAGTTTTATCGCTTGTTACCTGGGAGAAGAGACTAACACCTGCCTCACTACAACCTCATTTCAGGTACGTGTATACAGCAATAAGGTCTCCCTCAGCCTCCTTTTCTCCAGGCTAAACAACCCCAGTTCCCTTAGTCACTCCTCATAAGACTTGTTCTCCAGACCCTTCACCAGCTTCCTTGCCCTTCTTTGGACTCGCTCCAGCATCTCAATACCTTTCTTGTAGTGAGGGGCCCAAAACTGAACACAGTACTCAAGGTACGGCCTCCCCAGTGCCGAGTACAGGGGCGTGACCACTTCCCTTGTCCTGCTGGCCACGCTATTTCTGATACAAGCCAGGATGCTGTTGGCCTTCCTGGCCACCTGGGCACACTGCTGGCTCGTATTCAGCCACCCATCTATCAACACCCCTAGGTCCTTTTCTGCCAGGCAGTTTTCCAGCCACTTTTCCCCAAGCCTGTAGCATTGCATGGGATTGTTGTGCCTCAAGTGCAGGGCCTGACACTTACCCTTGTTGAATCTCATACGGTTGGCCTGGGCCCATTGATCCAGACTGTCGAGATCCCTCTGCAGAGCCTTCCTAACTTCCAGCAGATCAACATAAGCTTTTCTTTTCTTTTTTTTTTTTTTTTTTCAGATAGATTATTTTATTATGTTTTCCATATATATTTCAGCATGTCAAATGGGATGTAAGTTTTAGCTTTGCCTCAAGAGTTACATTACGGTTTCGGCATTACAAAACAGAGAACTAATTTTAGAACTAAAAGAACCACAAAACTTTTAAGCATGCTCTGTGTAAAGCTCTTCATCAGTAATGATTGTTGCTTAACATCTCTTCTACAACTTATCCTGAAAATGTCTGCCTTACTGGGAAATTGAGCAAAATGCCTTTATTGTGTATTTGTTTTAATTGCCTTGTCCATAAAAAGCAGCAAATGTTAAAATATTCCATTCTCATTACTGTGTCTCTAAAGTTTGTTGGTCAAAATATTAGAAACATCAGTGTATTTTTATAAATCACCATAATATTTTATTCTCATTAAATGTAGCAGACCAGCTATAACCTAACTGTTTCAGTCTATGGAAAACATCATGTCACTTTTAGTCATTATTAAAAGCATGTTCTGTACAGAAAATTAGGCAGTCTTTCCTAGGTAATGAAAGAGCCAGGTTCAGAGTTGTTGTGGATAATGTATATTTTGTATTCTGGTTGTGATGTGGTTGTAATGTATAGTTTGGTCCTTATCTTTTTGTGTCAATGTTTTTTGTGGTTTCTATCAGTTACATTATCAGTAGAGCAATTCTAGCTGCTTCAAACATATAATTATTATGTATTTTATATATTTTATCTGTTTGCATAACATATAAATATATACCTCCTAAAAACATATACGACAAGAGGTAAACCATGGCTATTTTGCACAATCAGAACTATTCAGACTATAGAGAAATGCTCCATGGAATGATAGTTGGCTGGATTTTATGCCACTTGCAATGCTAAGGCAAAACAAAGCAAGCTGTACTCTACCATTGCATCGATCTAATTCTGACAGACACACATTGTGTGCTTAAATATTCAAATGCTGGAAAAGTGTTGAAATGATAGTTACATATGCAGGTCATTTTATTCAGGAGCTGTCACTAGAAGGACTGACATTTCATAGACACTAGAGTGAAGAGATCAAGTACTGGTCCATAAAATCAGAGCAAATGAATTGAAATTGATGGACCCCAAAAGGTTCAGTGCTTCTGCCTTAACACTTTCCAATGACTTTTTGCTTAGAAAGTACATTGACTTTAGTACCTACTGTAAGTAGACTGGATTTAAATTTTAATCATTATATCTATTTCATAGTTTTATGCTGTCAAATTCTGTTAGACAGTAAAGCTAATGATTAATCTAAACGTTCCTATTCTTGCTTTCAGAGCTACCCTCAAAGTCAATGATTACTTACAACAGAACAGACAAAACTGAGGTACGCAAGAGTACTTAAAAATCTGAAAACCTACCATGGGACACACTTGAAATAAAATCTCTAACACTCAAAGTAGTGACTCCAATTCCTTTACCTGAGTATCAAGTTCTGACATCAGTAACAAGTATTTATGCAGCAGATATCAGTGTGTACATACACATACATAAGGTATGTACATATATATGTGTATGCATATAAGTTTTACCAAAGCATACAGTAGAAAACAAATGTGCTTTGGCTCAAACTAGAGTTTGGTCAGGACAGTGTGTAAAGGTTCATTCAATCAAATTTCTTCAATCTAGTTAACATTTAATAATACCTAAGTACATTTCTAAGTGAAGCATTTAATTCAGGAAATGCCAAATTGAAATGTCCTTTTTTTTTTTTTCCAAGTCAAACAACCTAATGAAATTTTTTATTGAATCTGAATGTATCCTTCTCAAACCATCTTTACATTTTTCATGGAAAATAGGCTTTCCAAAATGTGTACAAAGCTCTACTCTAAACCTCTAAGGTTAAGAAATCACAAGAGGGCAATATAATACATCACAACCTCTCATATGTCGAATTGAATTTCTCTTCACATGTACATCACTGGAAACAAAATTACATCAGTGAGACATAAATAGTATGATGAATGTTTCTTTTACTCTAACCAGGTAAAAAAAATCACATGGTGCACAAATATTTTTTTACCTTTTTTTCATTTGAAACAACAAAATGAGATATAGTGTAAAAATATTTTTCACTAACTCTATCTGGTCTGTCTTCTGAGACTCAGAGGAAAAATCCAGAAATACAGATCTAGTGCCTCTGTATACATAAATTACCTGAAATAAGTGAGATGTCAGAGATTAGATGGGTATCTAATGGCTAACAGAGGACAAAATTTTCTTCAGTTCAGTCATATAACTGAATAAACTATATGTGCCAAATATTTTATTACTATTGTTTTCTCTTGACATAAGGACTTTTTTTCATATCTTGAGAAAGTGTAAATTTTTTCAGCATTCATCTTAGTTTTAAATAAGAGAACCTGATACATATTGTGTGAGCAATTTTAAAATACGGAGTTTGGCACTGTTCTGTGCCACTATTCTGTGCCTGTTTTCTGTGCTTTTCAGCCCGTACGTGTGATTCCAAGCAACATTCCCCAATTTGTCTTGAAACTGAAAAATTTATTTATTCCCTTGCCTGTTCAAATAACATGGCAATTTGAATAGTTTCTTATAAATCCACAGTCTGAAAAATGTGATACTAAATGTTTTATTTTTACAAAATTTATAATACTTACCGTGTTGTTAACTGATTAACTCAGTCAAAGTAGAAATGACATATTATTTCAACTGGTTATTCTTTACAGACTTGTTTGTATTACAGTTAAATACAGGATCACAGGTGACATTGAACCTACCATAAATTTGAAAGTGACAGGAAAGAATTTTTTGTTAACTATGTAAGAACTTCACACATATTTTTCCCATCCTCAGGAAATGAGGAAGGGAAACTAGAAAGTAAATCTTCAGAAGATCATAGAATCATAGAATCTTTTTGGTTGGAAAGGACCTTTAAGATCATCAAGTCCAACTGTTAACCTAACACTGTCAAGTCCACCACTAAACCATGTCCCTAAGCACCACATCTACACATCTTTTAAATACCTCCAGTGACTCAACCACTTCCTTGGGCAGCCTGTTCCAATGTTTGGTAACCTTTTTGGTGAAGAAATTTTTCTTAATATCCAGCCTAAACCTCCCCTGGCACAACTAGAGGCCATTTCCTTTTGTCCTATCATAGAATAAAATATCATAGAATAGCACAGGTTGGAAAGGGACCTCAAAAGATCACCTTGTCCAACCTTTTGTGGGAAAGGGAGCCTAGATGAGATTGCCCAGCACCCAGTCCAATCACATCTTGAATACCTCCAGTGATGGGGACTCTTACCACATTCCTGGGGAGGTTGTTCCAGTGAACAATGGATCTCACTGTAAAAAATTTCTTTGGTATGTTGAGATGAAACCTCTTCTGGTACAACTTGTACCCGTTGCCCCTTGTCTTCTCCATGTGGTCCTTGTAAAGAGAGAGCCTCTATTCTCTTTGTAAGCACCCTTTAAGTACCGGAACACTGTGATAAGGTCCCCGCCCTGAGTCTTGTCTTCTCCAGGGAGAAAAGACCTAACTCCTTTGATTTTTCCTCACAGGGTAAGTCCCCCAGCCCTTTGATCATCTTCATGGCCTTCCTTCAGACCCTCTCCAGGGTCCAGGTTATTACTGTTAAACTAGCCTTTCTAAAAACTCTAAAGCTTCTGAAATTAAGAATAAGGAAGAAAACTGTACCTGTCAGAGAAAAGATAAATATCTATTTCATTTTAATTAAACTCAAAATGGGGTATCTTATAAAGAATTTTAGTGAGTTGGGAAACAGTTTTTCTAGTAAAATTGGGAAATCAGCAAACTCAAGTCCTTAATAAATTGTTTCTTCCCCAAATTCACCATTATCTAGTTAAAAAAAAGTTTTCACAAATTCCTTACTAGATCTGATTTAAAATTTTAAAAAATGACTGAAACAGAACTGCAAATTCATATAAATGACTGGGGAAAAAAATAAATTTTACTATTCCCTTTTACATTAAAAGGAATAAATGCACTTACTTAAATATAAATTGATTGTGCAGCACCCCATGAGAAGCCTAACAGAAGCAGGAATTTAACCTACATTTTAGTTTATGTCCTTAAAAGTAAGAATACAGTCTTGAAACTGTATAATTATTAATACAAATGACAAGTTAATTACAACTATACTGTCCTCACTAGAGTCATCCTTTTGTTTCTCCATTGAGAGGAAAAAAGCTAGTTGTCTCTCTGAGAATGCAATTCACTTTTATGGACTGTTATTTCCTCTGCATTTTTTAAATCTAATTGTCAAACAGCTCCAAGTCTCTTTTGTTGAGAACCTCAAAAGCAGTTTGAATGACACTATCAAGTGCAGCAGCAACAGTTTAGCTGTTGTAGTCTATATTGTGCTGCATACCCGTGACTGGAGACTAGGCTGAGAAAAAAAAATGTATTCTCTTTCAAATAAACTCATCTTTGATTTTACAAGTAATTTCTTTCTTCTCCTTTCAGATACAGAAAACATAATTACGCAATGAGAGTTAATTGCTACACATGGTTTTGCTTCCACTTGAGTTGGTTTAACAGAGCGCTGTAGATTACTTTGGGTAGAATGACCACAATGTTGGGAAAAAGACATAGCCGGTATTACACTGTGTCTAGAGAACATGTTACAGAGCACCATGAGCAATAAGAAGTGACAAGAACAAGTACATATTCCTGTAACTTTCATGATGGCTGACTCCAGTTGTTCTTTCTCTAGTGTATATGATGTTCTGTATGCATTATAGACTGGATAAGCACACAGCACCAAGGGGAGCATTTGAGGACATTGCTGTACTATGCAGAGATGGCTCAATATAATACATTTCAAAGGACTAAGAGTAGTAAATAGCTAGGTTTCTGAAAGTCAGGATTCAACCAGCACTCAGTGCTTTATGGCTTCTGGTTTCTTCTCCTGCATGTTTACCCCACTTCCAGCAGGACTGACATCTTGGAAGAAAGGCACCACGGATGTTTCATGTGACTCATCTGTGCTGGAGTCTATCATTCAGTTTTCAACTGCAGCAGTTCTTTCTTAAGGTGACGAGAAAAGACGTTTCTTCTCGAGTGCTTCTGAACAAAAGAAATCCCAAAAGGAAATCCTGTGTAAGCAAGTGGCACTTTATAAATTAATTTTAGGAAGAACTTTCAAGGAGAACACACTCAGAACTGGAAGAGGTTGCACTTAAGAAAACAGAGTCAGAAAGTCTACTTCTCAGAAGATGGAGAGAAATATGGACAAAAATATTTGGGGGCACTGTATGAAGTTCAGATAAGATTCAAATTATTTCAAGTTAACCTCTATAGAAAATTAAAGCAGTCTACATTAACTGCCTGAAACATCAGGCATGAAATCTTATGTGTGGCTTCAGTCATGCATTGATTCTTGGTCATTGTCTCACTCTCCAATACAGAATTTCTACACTCGTTACTAGTGCTTGTTCTATTATGGTCAATGTTTTGATTATATTGTTTGTGATTTTACACAGAATCACAGAATGTTAGGGATTGGAAGGGACCTCGAAAGATCATCTAGTCCAATCCCCCTGCCGGAGCAAGACTACCTAAACCATATCACACAGGAACGCATCCAGGCGGGTTTTGAATGTCTCCAGAGAAGGAGACTCCACAACCTCTCTGGGCAGCCTGTTCCAGTGTTCGGTTACCCTCACTGTAAAGAAGTTTTTCCTCATATTTAAGTGGAACCTCCTGTGTTCCAGCTTGCACCCATTGCCCCTTGTCCTGTCAAGGGATGTCACTGAGAAGAGCGTGGCTCCATCCTCATGACACTTGCCCTTTACATATTTATAAACATTAATGAGGTCACCCCTCAGTCTCCTCTTCTCCAAGCTAAAGAGACCCAGCTCCCTCAGGCTCTCCTCATAAGGGAGATGTTCTATCCCCTTAACCATCTTTGTGGCTCTGCGCTGGACTCTCTCTAGCAGTTCCCTGTCCTTCTTGAACTGAGGTGCCCAGAACTGGACACAATATTCCAGATGCGGCCTCACCAGGGCAGAGTAGAGGGGGAGGAGAACCTCTCTTGACCTACTAACCACACCCCTTCTAATATACCCCAGGATGCCATTGGCCTTCTTGGCCACAAGGGCACATTGCTGGCTCATGGTCATCCTGTTGTCCACTAGGACGCCCAGGTCCCCTTCCCCTACGCTGCTCTCCAACAGGTCTGCCCCCAACTTGTACTGGTACATGGGGTTGTTCTTGCCCAGATGCAGGACTCTACACTTGCCCTTGTTATATTTCATTACATTTCTCCCTGCCCAACTCTCCAGCCTGTCTAGGTCTCTCTGAATGGCAGCACAGCCTTCTGGTGTGTCAGTCACACCTCCTAGTTTTGTGTCATCAGCGAACTTGCTGACAGTGCACTCTATTCCCTCATCCAAGTCATTAATGAATATATTGAATAGTACTGGTCCCAGTACCGACCCTTGAGGGACTCCACTAGATACAGGCCTCCAACTGGACTCTGTCCCATTGACCACCACTCTCTGGCTCTTTCCTTCAGCCAGTTCACAATCCACCTCACTATCCGATCATCCAGACCACACTTCCTCAGTTTAGCTGCGAAGATGCTGTGGGAGACCGTGTCAAACGCTTTACTGAAATCGAGATAGACCACATCCACAGCTTTACCATCATCTATCCATGGGGTTATGTCCTCATAAAAGGCTATCAAGTTGGTTAAGCATGACTTCCCCTTGGTGAAGCCATGTTGACTGCCCCTAATGATCCCCCTATCCTTGATGTGCCTAGAGACAGCACCAAGGACAAGTTGTTCCATCACCTTTCCGGGGATGGAGGTGAGGCTGACCGGTCTATAGTTACCCGGGTCCTCCTTCTTGCCCTTTTTGAAGACTGGAGTAACATTCGTTTTCCTCCAGTCCTCAGGCACCTCTCCCATTCCCCATGACTTAGCAAAGATGATGGAGAGTGGCCTAGCAATGACTTCTGCCAGCTCCCTCAGCACCCGCGGGTGCATCCCATCAGGGCCCATGGATTTATGGACGTCCAGATTGCTTAATTGGTCCCTGACCCAGCCCTCATCAACCAAGACAGACTCCTCCTCTATCCTGACTTCCTCTGGGGCCTCAGGGGTCCGGGGCTCCTCAGGACAGCCTCCAGCAGTATAGACAGAGGCAAAGAAGGCATTCAGTAACTCCACCTTCTTTTTATCCTCTGTCTCCAGGGCCCCCACCTCATTCATCAGTGGGCCTACGTTGCCTCTAGTGTTGGTTTTACCTGCAATGTATTTGAAGAAGCCCTTTCTGTTGTCCTTGACCTCTCTTGCAAGGTTTAATTCCAAGGAGGCCTTAGCTTTCCTAGTTGCCTCCCTACATCCTCTGACAACAGACTTATATTCCTCCCAAGTGGCCAGCCCCTCCTTCCATGATCTGTACACTCTCTTCTTCCACTTGAGTTTGCCCAGCAGTTCCCTGTTTAACCATGCAGGTCTCCTGGTACCCTTCCTTGACTTCCTACTTGTTGGGATGTTCTTATCTTGAGCTCGGAAGAAGCAGTCCTTGAATGCTAACCAACTATCTTGAGCCCCCTTACCTTCTAGTACCCTGTCCCATGGGATTTCCCCTAACAATTGCTTGAAAAGGCCAAAGTTGGCCCTCCTGAAGTCCAGGGTTGTGATTCTGCTAGATATTCTGTTCCTGCCACATGAGATCCTGAACTCTACCATCTCATGGTCACTACAGCCAAGGCTGCCCTCAACCTTCACCACTCCAACCAGACCCTCCTTATTAGTGAGGATAAGATCCAGCAATGCTCCTCTCCTAGTTGGCTCATCCACCATTTACATCAGAAAGTTATCATCAATGCACTGGAGGAACCTCCTGGACTGAGGATGGCTGGCTGAGTAGGCCTCCCAGCAAATATCAGGGTAGTTGAAATCCCCCATGACAACAAGGCCCTGTAATTGTGAGACTGATTTAGTGGTAGTACTAGCTATATCACATGGGAAAAAGGTTGCAGAAAGTGGTTGCTGGAAAGAAACTTTCTTCAGTGAGGAAACATGTAAATCACTCTGTGTCTGTGGCTTTATGTATAAATTATTACAATCACAATCTAAGCAGTCTCGTACTTTGGATATTTTTCAAAAGCCAATTTCATTTATCTCCTTTACTTCTTAAATAATCTGTCAGGGTTTTAGGAAGATTGATCTTTGTATCTTTAAAGAAAAACTAAAACACATAAAGTGCTCCATTTTGCGCTCATTATTCAGGTAATACTCGGTTATCAGAAGGAATTCTAAAGGATAAAAAAAAAATGTCAGGGAAAAAAAGTGAACAGTAATGTGGTTGTTATTATTATACCCGTGTCTGTTTATATTTAAGATTAATTGAACTATACACATTTCGTTTGTATTTCATGAGAAAATCAAAAGCTTGTTTTCCCATTTTGCATAGATGTACCTTTGTTCTAGATTAAGAATCTGCTCTGTAAAATATTTTCCATTTGTTTCTGAGGTTCTTGTAAAAGCACACAGAAAACATACCATAAAGAAAAGTGGATGTCAGCCCTTGAAAATCTGTACTCTTTTCCTCACTCTGTTTTAAATAGCATTGTACAGCCTATTTAAACATCTCAGTAACATATAAGACGAAATCATAACAAGTAAAGAACTTTATTTCCATAGCATTTTGGATTTATCAGAGCAAAACATCGATAGACATTATTACAGCCATAAACATATTAGGACTGGCAAAGCATTTATCCAAACTAGCACACAGTGTATATGAGTTTTCACGGCAATTAACGTAGTCATTCCTATATCAATATAAAATTGCATTCTTTTATTAATATGAATTTCCCATCCCAGAAATATGAAATCTACCTTTATAAACTGACCATCTTATGTGATATGTAACTGTAATTACATAAACTTGAATCATTTAAATATCTTTTCAATCAAATTTGCTTCCTATGCCAAAATCTCATCCAATAACGGGGCAGAGGGAGTGGTTTAGGGCTTTGTTTATTTGTTTAGAAGCTAGCTTTTGCGACTTCTTTTTAAGGGGAAAAGTAGGTTGTAATATTTGTAATTTATTTCACTACATCATTGATCAGACGCTAATATCATTCTGGTTTTTCACTGTTTTTTTTAGCATTTTTAAAAATTACATAGCATGTATGTAACATCTTATTACATCGGACACTACTTATCTCAGCTTACTGATGTAGAGAAATGACTGAATTAGAAACTCCTGACTGTTAAGATGACTAGTCATAATTAAAAATATTGCTTTACTTCTTCAAAGGCTATATGACCCATTTTCTTTTCCCCAGAAGTCTTTGAAGTAGTTTTTTGAGTATGTTTAATTTTTAGCATCTGATACCATCAGGTAATAATATAGTTTATCAGCTTGAGATTACATTCTAAGATAAACCTTCAGATATTTAAAAAAATACAGTCCCCTAATCCTTCCTCATGTTCTTTTCTCTTAACTTTTCCCCTCCATTTTAATTTGCAATGTAAATGTTCTGATCAGAACAAGCTAACACTTCTGAAGAAAAAAATCACTTAACTACCGACTCACAGCCTGGTAAAAATATTTTTTTAAAAAAAGGTGGACTCTGCCACTTTGAAAATATTTTAGACTTATAAAACATTTGAATGGTCAATTTAACTGAAATCTTACTGTTTCTGATTTGTGTGGGATGGAATAGTAGGATTCTCTCTATTAATGCCTGGCTACGAGACTGGTGCTACAGGCAGGGCTTTGGGTTCTTTGATAATGGCTGGTTTTATAAGACACCAGGCGTGACCGTAATACATGGGAAAGGTTTATGTCGTAGGGGCAAAAGGGTGCTGGGACAGGAATTAGCAGGGCTCATTCGGAGAGCTTTAAACTAGATTTGAAGGGGGATGGGGTAGTAGCTGGGCTTGCACCACTGGGGCAACGCTCTAGTGTTGAGGTAGACCAGGAGGCCTCCCATCCCCCTGGGGTGAAATCGGTGTGCTCAGCTCGCTCCCTGAAATGCCTGTACACCAATGCGCGCAGCATGGGGAATAAACAGGAGGAGTTAGAAATCCGTGTTCGGTCGAGGGGCTATGATCTAGTGGCAATTACAGAGACTTGGTGGGACACCTCGCATGACTGGAATGTGGTCATGGATGGCTATGTCTTGTTCAGGAAAGACAGGCCGCTAAGGAGAGGTGGTGGAGTTGCTCTTTATGTGAGTGAGCAGCTAGAATGTATTGAGTTCTGTCCAGGGGCGGATCAGGAGCGAGTTGAGAGTTTGTGGGTGCGAATTAAGGGGCAGGCTGGCAGGGGTGATACTGTTGTGGGTGTCTACTACAGGCCACCGGATTAGGATGAGGAGGGTGATGAGGCCTTCTACAGGCAGCTGAGAGCAGTCTCGCAATTACAGGGCCTGGTTGTCATGGGGGATTTCAACTACCCTGATATTTGCTGGGAGGCCTACTCAGCCAGCCATCCTCAGTCCAGGAGGTTCCTCCAGTGCATTGATGATAACTTTCTGATGCAAATGGTGGATGAGCCAACTAGGAGAGGAGCATTGCTGGATCTTATCCTCACTAATAAGGAGGGTCTGGTTGGAGTGGTGAAGGTTGAGGGCAGCCTTGGCTGTAGTGACCATGAGATGGCAGAGTTCAGGATCCCATGTGGCAGGAACAGAATATCTAGCAGAATCACAACCCTGGACTTCAGGAGGGCCAACTTTGGCCTTTTCAAGCAATTGTTAGGGGAAATCCCATGGGACAGGGTACTAGAAGGTAAGGGGGCTCAAGATAGTTGGTTAGCATTCAAGGACTGCTTCTTCCGAGCTCAAGATAAGAACATCCCAACAAGTAGGAAGTCAAGGAAGGGTACCAGGAGACCTGCATGGTTAAACAGGGAACTGCTGGGCAAACTCAAGTGGAAGAAGAGAGTGTACAGATCATGGAAGGAGGGGCTGGCCACTTGGGAGGAATATAAGTCTGTTGTCAGAGGATGTAGGGAGGCAACTAGGAAAGCTAAGGCCTCCTTGGAATTAAACCTTGCAAGAGAGGTCAAGGACAACAGAAAGGGCTTCTTCAAATACATTGCAGGTAAAACCAACACTAGAGGCAACGTAGGCCCACTGATGAATGAGGTGGGGGCCCTGGAGACAGAGGATAAAAAGAAGGTGGAGTTACTGAATGCCTTCTTTGCCTCTGTCTATACTGCTGGAGGCTGTCCTGAGGAGCCCCGGACCCCTGAGGCCCCAGAGGAAGTCAGGATAGAGGAGGAGTCTGTCTTGGTTGATGAGGGCTGGGTCAGGGACCAATTAAGCAATCTGGACGTCCATAAATCCATGGGCCCTGATGGGATGCACCCGCGGGTGCTGAGGGAGCTGGCAGAAGTCATTGCTAGGCCACTCTCCATCATCTTTGCTAAGTCATGGGGAATGGGAGAGGTGCCTGAGGACTGGAGGAAAACGAATGTTACTCCAGTCTTCAAAAAGGGCAAGAAGGAGGACCCGGGTAACTATAGACCGGTCAGCCTCACCTCCATCCCCGGAAAGGTGATGGAACAACTTGTCCTTGGTGCTGTCTCTAGGCACATCAAGGATAGGGGGATCATTAGGGGCAGTCAACATGGCTTCACCAAGGGGAAGTCATGCTTAACCAACTTGATAGCCTTTTATGAGGACATAACCCCATGGATAGATGATGGTAAAGCTGTGGATGTGGTCTATCTCGATTTCAGTAAAGCGTTTGACACGGTCTCCCACAGCATCTTCGCAGCTAAACTGAGGAAGTGTGGTCTGGATGATCGGATAGTGAGGTGGATTGTGAACTGGCTGAAGGAAAGAGCCAGAGAGTGGTGGTCAATGGGACAGAGTCCAGTTGGAGGCCTGTATCTAGTGGAGTCCCTCAAGGGTCGGTACTGGGACCAGTACTATTCAATATATTCATTAATGACTTGGATGAGGGAATAGAGTGCACTGTCAGCAAGTTCGCTGATGACACAAAACTAGGAGGTGTGGCTGACACACCAGAAGGCTGTGCTGCCATTCAGAGAGACCTAGACAGGCTGGAGAGTTGGGCAGGGAGAAATGTAATGAAATATAACAAGGGCAAGTGTAGAGTCCTGCATCTGGGCAAGAACAACCCCATGTACCAGTACAAGTTGGGGGCAGACCTGTTGGAGAGCAGCGTAGGGGAAGGGGACCTGGGCGTCCTAGTGGACAACAGGATGACCATGAGCCAGCAATGTGCCCTTGTGGCCAAGAAGGCCAATGGCATCCTGGGGTGTATTAGAAGGGGTGTGGTTAGTAGGTCAAGAGAGGTTCTCCTCCCCCTCTACTCTGCCCTGGTGAGGCCGCATCTGGAATATTGTGTCCAGTTCTGGGCACCTCAGTTCAAGAAGGACAGGGAACTGCTAGAGAGAGTCCAGCGCAGAGCCACAAAGATGGTTAAGGGGATAGAACATCTCCCTTATGAGGAGAGCCTGAGGGAGCTGGGTCTCTTTAGCTTGGAGAAGAGGAGACTGAGGGGTGACCTCATTAATGTTTATAAATATGTAAAGGGCAAGTGTCATGAGGATGGAGCCACGCTCTTCTCAGTGACATCCCTTGACAGGACAAGGGGCAATGGGTGCAAGCTGGAACACAGGAGGTTCCACTTAAATATGAGGAAAAACTTCTTTACAGTGAGGGTAACCGAACACTGGAACAGGCTGCCCAGAGAGGTTGTGGAGTCTCCTTCTCTGGAGACATTCAAAACCCGCCTGGATGCGTTCCTGTGTGATATGGTTTAGGTAGTCTTGCTCCGGCAGGGGGATTGGACTAGATGATCTTTCGAGGTCCCTTCCAATCCCTAACATTCTGTGATTCTGTGATTCTGTGATTCTGTGATTCTGTGTTTGAGTATAGGATCTACCTACAAAAATGTTTAGCTTGCATTAACTCAGAGGAAGACAGACAGAAGTACCTAAAATTTTGTTTGCTTCCTCTTCAATAAAAAGTATTAGAAGAAGTATTCTACATTGCCACGAAACAAATTGACTTTTGAACTTTTCTGACTTGGTTTTTATTGGCAGTCAGTTTGAATCCAGTTAATGTACTATGTAATATAATGGAGTGTAATATTATGAAGTATAATATAAAAGGATATTTCTGCTATTTCATCTGATTCAATACATAGTTTTGGCCATAAAGGATTATGCTTTCAGAGAAACAGAGTGTGAAAAAATAGTATCAAAGGGATGCATTTTGAAAATCAAAAATAACGAAATACTGCTCTCGTGAGACCCCACATGGAGTACTGCTTTCAGCTCTGGGGTTCCCAACATAAGAAGGACATGGAGCTGTTGGGACGAGTACAGAGGACGGCCATAAAGATGATGAGAGGGCTGGAGCACCTCTCCTATGAAGACAGGCTGAGAGAGTTGGAGCTGTCCAGCATGGAGAAGAGAAGGCTCCAGGGAGACCTTCTATCAGCCTTCCAGTACCTGAAGGGGGCCTACAGGAAAGCTGGAGAGGGAGTTTTTTACAAGGGCATGTAGTGACAGGACAAGGGGGAATGGTTTTAAACTGAAAGAGGGTAGATTTAGATTAGGTATAAGGAAGAAATTATTTCCTGTGAGGGTGGTGAGACACTGGCCCATAATACCATGCTGATCATTTACTTTTGTGAAGTAATACAACTCTGCCTAGTTGTATGCAATCTGTTCATTTCAATTTTCTTGTTATACTGGGAGATAGAAGAGATTTCTGAATGAATATTTATGATACTTTTGCTCCTCATGAATTGTCTTTATCCATTTTCACACCGCCATAAAATAAGTCAATGACAGTGACAACAAGTTTGGAATTTTTTGATGAAAAATTTTACAGCTTGTCAATGTAAAAATTCATGTCAGTCACTATTTTTGCATGTTCCTATTATTTTGAAAACATTAAAACTTGAGCGGGTGTTCCCATCTTTTTTTTTTCCTGAACAAGAAGAAATTAATATCAACACAAAACACTTTTGAAAATGCATGAGATATAAACCTCATGCCTTAACCGCTATATCTGCCTCAGCCTCTTACACATACCAGCTGCTGTCTGTGCATATTTACAAGAATGGTAGAAAATAAGCCTAGCCAATACAGATAGAATACTTACGGGGAAAAAAAATACAATTGCTAACAGTGTTTGTTTGCATTACTGGGAAAATTACATGCTTTTGGTGTGCTACTTGAAGGAATGACTGCTCTCAGTTCTGAATGATTTTTACCATGTGGAACATCTGCTTTAACAGACATCAGTTTTACCAGAATTGTTTATAAAAAGATGGATCAAATGTTCTGTGAGTTAGGATAGGGAGAGGAGGTGCTGATCTATATACATATTAGAGTTTCAATGTTACTATCACAACACTGTCATGAAGAGGTGACTGCACAGTGAAAGGAAAAAATGCAACAGCAGAAGTCCAGGAACAGGTGAGGCATGTGGAGTGTGTGAAATGGATGTACAGAGACCATAGCAGCACTCAGGCCTTGGTGGCCACAAGGACTACTCCATAAAAGGTGCCTTGAAAGGATTTCTATTTCCCCTGTGAAGCTTATGGGGGAAGTATTACTCTTTGCTAAACTTTTTGTGCCTTGTTTTTCTCCCATATTTTCTTTAGTGGTGTTAAATTAGATATAAAACCTCATCTAGAGCTATGCTTGACTGCTTGAACAAAAAATATAGGCAGGCAACCCATGATTCTAAGGTGGCTTATGAAGTTGAGTTTTCACCTAAGACAACTGAACTTGGATTCCCTTATCCCAAGAAAGTGGATGGCCTAGAGTGTTGGATCTGGCACTGTTCCTAACAGGTCCAGGATTGGACTCAGTAACTAAACTTTTTCTAATCCGAGTTGGCCTAAAACAAAATTAACAATAAACTGGTGTTTGAAGAGGAATTTCTAAATGTTAGTCTATAGAAGACTGCACCAAATATAACTCCATTTTATGTCTTAACATTACAACTAAGTAAATTTGACTCTTTTGTTTGTGGTGATTTTCAAATTTTCTGCCAAAATATTTCTTTGCCGGTGAAAGTCTCCTGGCACCTGTAGTCCCAAGTTTATGTGGGTTTTTTAATAAAAATATATGGCCCTCTACTACCCTTGTAGATTTTTGTCCGTTTGACAGATGATAAGTCTTGCTATTTAATTTTGCTGGGCCCCAGAATGACCAGCTATCAGAAGACTATTGTTATGAACCAGCTATCAGAAGACTATTGTTATGAACCAGCTATCAGAAGACTTTGGGTCATTTGATCTCTTGATCTCTGAGTTGAACATCTCAGTCTTACCTACAATTCAAACTGTTTCTCATGTTGCAGTGCTAGTATTCACATTTTTCCTGTAATACTTCATTTTCAGAACCTCTTAACCTTGTAAGACAAATTCTGTAATTACTTTTTAGTGAAAATGAGAAGGTTAGACTCTTGCTCACATCTACGTCATCTTCACACCAATCTTACAGGACCTGAAGGTGATCATAATAGTGAAGAAGAACATCTGATGAGTAAGTAGACCTTCTCTGTAATGCACAGATTGTGATGCTTAGGGAAGGTGGAGGCAAAACCATCCAAAAGTACATTCTCCAGATACACTAATTGCAGGTGGTCTGCCCCCCTTCCCTAAAGAAGCAGAGTTCTTTCAAAGCTGCATTGTTGTTTTTCTCTGAGGTAGAGCAGCCTACCTGTGACTCAGCAGGGCAAGTCCCTGGTACCACATGGGAGGACCCATAACCATCCCACAGTAGTTCCTGCAAGTGAAGGTACTTTTTCTCTGGATTCCAGTTCCATACTTAGTGAGTAAGTCTGACTTCAGATTAAGGGGTCAACATAGATTTTTTTACATAGGACCTGCTACTCCTTCCCCTCAAAGGTAAGATACATTGTGTCTCATATGAACGTGGTATGCACTTGTGCTACATTAATGAAACAACCTGATAATATGAAAATGTTCATTGTACAACTTTTTTGTATGTTGTTCTGCTGTGCTGCGTGTTGCCAAAATGATTTCTCCTAGTGTGCAGCTTAGAATATATTTTTCTTTCACTTTCTATTTTAATAAAGTAAAAGTTGGTGAACACTTGTTTTCAACAGAAGTTGATAAAGTTGGACTCTGGACAGACACTGAGTGCTTTTGCAATAATACCTCAGTGTTATGTATAGCTTCTGCATGCTACATAGAACATTTCTGAAGTGTATGGGTGCATAAACAACACCAATATCCTTCTGCCATTTGACAGGATGTGTATGGGGGGAATGGTTATTCTCTAACCTTTTATGTCCTGATAAGAGTCTGGACCTTACATTATCAGATATTGCACAAACATATAGTTTGACATGAATTCCAGGAAAGAAATAAAGTTATCTTCATGAAACTAATCTGTCTGGCTGTAAGGGATTAAATGAGACGATTGATAGAAGAAGCAAAAAGGAACAGAATCAGTAAGGAAGAAATGCTCAAGGCAACAAGGTTGGGGAGAACTGCATGCCTCCCACAAGCCTGGCATGATGTCAAAACTCCTAAAATTTAAAGATGCTGGAAGAGATCGGACCACCCACAAAGTATCAGTGAAAGCTCTCAGGCACACAAAAAGGCATAGGGAGATAGAAGGAACATGCTGAGACCATGCTGAGACAGTCTGTTTCCTCCAGAAGCAATAAAGGAGGGGAAGTAAGGCAAGCAAGGCAAATTCGCAAAACCATGCAAGGAAATACTGAAACACAGAAGTGCAGATAAGGTGTGGGGTTCCCACGGGACAATGGTGGGAACGAGGTACTGAACGAGCTATGTCCAGGCATGTCCAGGGGGTGGTAATGGGGTGGTAATGAACTAGCCAATCATAATAAAGAACAAGGACTTTGGCTATGAGAAAAATAAGATATGGGGAAGCTGAAAAATAAGAAAGAATGCTGCACCTGCAAGATATAGCTTTTTAGCATAAGCCAATCAGAACTAATATAGAGGCGTGTGAACAAAGCATACTAACCAATCATAATAGAAATGACATGTACACAGAGTGTGTACAAAACCAGAATAGTATAAATGTACCCTCAGATACGTAAATAAACGAGATCTGCTTAACGATCATATTGGTCTGCGTGCATTTACTCCGTGCCCTCTCAACAATAAGGAGAAATATATATATAGGGATTATTATGCTTTGCTCCCTCTGCTATTTACCCTGGATAAAATAATACATATACAATCATTTGTTCTGTAGCTTCTTTTTCTATGTCAGTACAAATTTACACTATTAAAGGTTCCTGCAGAGAATGCCTCACAAATGGCAGATGCAGGATAGCAGGTCACGTCAGGTTTACAAAAAACAGAGATTCGACTTTGAAGTACTGTACAACTGGATGAACTGCATTATCCCAGTCTGAATAAGAGGGGAGAACTCTGGAATGTCAACAAAAAAAGTCTGAACTTAAATAAATATAATAACAGATGTCATCTGAATAAACACTACCTGAACCCTAACTGTCAGCTTGGTCCCCATCTCTCATTAGTATTTTTGTATGCTGTAAGATTTAGATGAGTTTTCAATGGGAAGTTGCAGTCTATTCCACCTCAGTGCTCCCCCCAGTCCCAGCAAAAGACCTTATGGTTCTCCACCACTCTGCCCAAGTATTTAAACACGTAATGAAGCAGCACTTTAGAAATACCTTGGCCATAATGGATTGAGTGGAAAATTCCTAGTTGTCTGTTTTTTTCCTAATAAAGTGAAACAAATAGTAATTTTGAAAGATTGCATGTCTACCCACATTTTTGGCAGTGCTGGGGAGTTTCACTGATGCAGCATTCTGCACAAGTCCAGACTGCGAGAGCTGCTTGGGCTGGAAGGGCCCTCAGAAGGCCTCCAAGTCCAACCTGCTGCCCAAATCAGGGCCAACTCTGGCATCAAACCAGGCTACTCCGAGCTTGAAGAAGTGGGCTTGCATGACCTCTCTGGACAGCCAGCTCAAATGCTTCGTTGCCCTAAGGGTAGAAAATCTTTTCCTTATACCCAGTCAGAATGTCCCCTGTTTCAATTTATGCCCTTTTTTTTTTTTTTTTTTTGTCCTCCCACCAGGTATAACTGTAAAGACTCTCTCTGGGTCTTCTTGGTACCCTCTTTGTAGGTACAGGCAGGCAGGCAGCTGTCCGACTTCCCAAAGTTCTCTCTTCTCCAGGCTTAACAAGTCCCACGCTCTCAGCCTCTCATCACAGGGCAAGTGCTCCAGCTCCACACACCTTGATAGCCCTCCACTGAACTTGTCCTAGTTTATCAATGTCTTTTTTATACTGGGGAGCATGGATGTGGAGCATGCAGTGTACTGAGTAGACAGGGATGATCCCTTCCCTTGATCTACTGGCTGTTCATACAGCCCAGGGCAGAGCTGCCTTTCTTGGCTGGCTCATTCTCATCTTGCTGTTGACCCAGACCCTCCAGGACTTTTTCAGCAGATCTGCTTCCTAACTGGTTAGTCCCCAACCTGTATTATTAAAAAAATATTACTGTTCCTTCACAGGTAGAGAATTTTTCATTTGTCCTTGTTGAATTTCATGAAGTTCACTCCTCCAGCCTGTCTACATGCACAGAAACATTTTGGAAACATTTATCCTTATGATTCACACCTGCATAATGAAATTGCAATGCATATTTGAAGTCATTTTGCAAAAATAGTTTTGACAAGAACCTGAAGTTTATTGAGACTCTTTCAGAGCTTGGTGTTTTTCCTGAAATTCAAACTCAGAAATGCTTATGAGGTTTATGCACATGCAGAAAAACACCTTTTTATTTCAACCAGTTCTAAATCACTTTGTTTCACAGTCAAAAGGATATCTTAGAGTCTGAGGAGCAGAACTATTTTTCTAAAATTCCTAGTGATAGTTTTATTAGAGTTTATAACTAGGAGGAGAAATTGAGCCAGTCTATGACTTCTGAGTGTTTGAAATAACAGTGCAGGCTTGGGTTTAAACTAAAGCACATTGGTGTCAGTGGGTTTTGATTCAGACTCGCAGAGTGCACAGCTGGCAAAAACAACATTTGAAACAGTCTGTCACCACCCCTGGGGAAGACAGAACTGTACAGAAAGCCAGAGGTGTGCCAAAGAGCACTAAGTCCTAAATCCAACTGTATCATCATTACTATCTCTTTTAGACTTTATTAGCTGGTTTTTTAATAGATTTGCTTATGCTTTTGCTGTTAAGAGCTTTTGCCCAGCTGGAGTGTGAACATATGGCCAGAAGAGGTTTATTCAGCAAAGAGATAATAATGGCACTTTATGCTCTTAGCATTTGATCAAATACTTGTTATGTTCAGTTCTTCTGTTTTGTCTTTAAAAAGAAAATATCCAAATCAAAATTGGGTTTGCCTTCAAATGGGTTTGATGATTACTTTCTTTTCTGTCCATTGTTCAGGTCTGATCCCTGAAAAAAAGGCAATTGAGTATGATGCTTACAGATTACATACGCTTTTGCTGTTCCCTAAACTGATCTAAAGTTTGTCTCACTAAGAGATCCAACGCCCTGCAAACACAGACAACATTTAAGCTTGTATTCCTAATTACTATTAAAGTTATAATATAACTATGAGAGGGAGCATAAAATCTGAAGGATCTAAATTGGTAAGTCCAATGGTCCAATGCTGCAAAAAGCACATTTTTTATTGTACTGAGCATGTATCTATGTCACTGTGTGTCTCAGTCTGTCTCTCCCCCTCTCTCTCCCTTTTATGTGTATGCACACACAGAGACTCAGTTTTCTCTGGAAGGATGACCCTTACATGACAAATATCATCCACACTGTTTGGGAACCAATCCAGCAGATTTGCTTAACATTTCCAGCATGAATAGCTCCACTGATTTTACTAGGACAACTTGTGGCAATAAAACACATGTGGGAGTTTTCAAGGCTGTCTATTACTGAAGCACTTGGATCCTTCAGCAAAGAAAAGGAAACAGAAGCAGGTGAGAAAGTGCTCTAGTATCCTCTGCTGCCACTTGTGGTAACTGACATCTTTACAGGGCTTTTCGTTAAAAAAATATTTTCTAGGGAAATGTATGTGTTAGGAGGGGGGAGAGGAAGGATTTAGTTGCCATCTGTGATCACAGCACATGCAAAGAGATCAGAAATAAAACACTGGCCCTACTCTGCTCCTTTAATAGATCAGTACTGACTTAATACAATTACTCCCACCCTATAGTATCATAAAATGAGACTCATTGAAGCTCAGGTCTCTACCTCTAACTTCATTATAATTTCATCTTTGTGCAAACCCAGAAATTCTCCTTGGTAAATCACTGTAACAGCAGATCTAACCTATGTACGACGTAATTGGACCCTGGAAACATTTTTTTTTACCCCAAACTTTACGTTCATTCAGAACCTTTTAAAAACAAATGTTTTGGAACTTATTGAATAAATTTATATGCTAACATGTTCCTATTCTTTTGATTTCAAATGGCCTATCAATGTTAACGGAAAAGTGAACTTTTTGACATTACAAACTTCATTGTCATTTTCAGGAGTTCTCGTACTGTCTAGCTACTAACTGGACATTTTATGCAATTCTCTAAATTTAGCCTCTAGATGGAATAAGGAGGTAGAAAACAAATGATAGCGTTTAGCTCTGTGGAGTTATTTACTGTATTTAAATGTAATTCTATGAATGCATCTTGAACGCAATTAAATAAAACTACTAGAAAACATTAAAGTGAATGCGACTTAATAAATGAAATTACTTTGCTGCTTCTCTGTAATCTCATTTAACTGAAAGTTTTCAAATTATTTCAGTAGGGTATTGTACAGCACACATACCCACAGCTCCCAAAACATTTCTGCTAGTTTAGTTATTAATTTGGTAAGTTAATATGTTTTTAATTACATTGCAGTAAAGCGCATTCACCTTGCCATGTTTGAAGGGTTTTTATTTAAAAAAAAAGGAGAAAATAAAATGTCTTAATTTCAAAACAAACCATGCATGAATGAAGTTCTGATGGGATATCACTATGCACAGAGATTTATTACCAGAGCTAAGGAAAGATTTCTGAAAAGACATGAAAATTCACCTGGATATAACTTGTTTGTTCATATATTCTTATATTCACTTTCAGCAAGTATACTGGAGACTAAGTTTTCAGAAAAGAATATTTATGGTAGAACATATTTAAAATTAATATTACAGAATGTGCACAGGAAGTGAATGTTAGATTAATGTATTCTGATTTTATACAGGGCAAATGATTCTATAAGTTAGAACATTACAGCCTAGCAATTCAAATATGTCCAATCAAAACTAGACAATCTGTCCTGATTGTAAAAAGCACGTATCTGCCAATGGACTGTGAACCACCTACAGTCTAATGGCTTTCTGTAAATTAGTTCAGAAATAATTTAGTACAAAAAATACACTTGATAAAACTCTCAAATTCTCACAGACAAAAAGAGAGACTAGTGGGATTTTTTTAGAAAAAAAAAGAAAATTTTATCACAAAATTCTCCATTGCACTAAATTTCTGTCACTAACAGCAGTTATGAATTCTTTGACTAATCTATGTGTTCTGAATTTATCCATCCATTTTTCTTCCACCAACTTTCTAGTCTCCCACAGCATTCTCGCAGCTAAACTGAGGAAGTGTGGTCTGGATGATCGGGTAGTGAGGTGGATTGTGAACTGGCTGAAGGAAAGAAGCCAGAGAGTGGTGGTCAATGGGACAGAGTCCAGTTGGAGGCCTGTATCTAGTGGAGTCCCTCAAGGGTCGGTACTGGGACCAGTACTATTCAATATATTCATTAATGACTTGGATGAGGGAATAGAGTGCACTGTCAACAAGTTCGCTGATGACACAAAACTGGGAGGAGTGGTTGACACACCAGAAGGCTGTGCTGCCGTTCAGAGAGACCTAGACAGGCTGGAGAGTTGGGCAGGGAGAAATGTAATGAAATATAACAAGGGCAAGTGTAGAGTCCTGCATCTGGGCAAGAACAACCCCATGTACCAGTACAAGTTGGGGACAGACCTGTTGGAGAGCAGCGTAGGGGAAAGGGACCTGGGGGTCCTAGTGGACAGCAGGATGACCATGAGCCAGCAATGTGCCCTTGTGGCCAAGAAGGCCAATGGCATCCTGGGGTGTATTAGAAGGGGTGTGGTTAGTAGGTCAAAAGAGGTTCTCCTCCCCCTCTACTCTGCCCTGGTGAGGCCGCATCTGGAATATTGTGTCCAGTTCTGGGCACCTCAGTTCAAGAAGGACAGGGAACTGCTAGAGAGAGTCCAGTGCAGAGCCACAAAGATGGTTAAGGGGATGGAACATCTCCCTTATGAGGAGAGGCTGAGGGAGCTGGGTCTCTGGAGACATTCAAAACCCGCCTGGACGCATTCCTGTGTGATATGATTTAGGTAATCCTGCTCCGGCAAGGGGATTGGACTAGATGATCTTTCGAGGTCCCTTCCAATCCCTAACATTCTGTGATTCTGTGATTCTGTGACTTCTCACATATATTTTAATCTTATTGGTGTAGTTAGAGTATATTTATACTCTGGGCAGATACCAGTAATGTCTTTCCAATTACAGAATGTAACAAGCATCTGACTGAAAGCAAGACTTCTATTTTGATTAGGACACTAACTTTCACCCCAGGATGAATAACCTGCTTCAGTACAGGTCTTGGACTCCTCTGTACCACTTTCACACATGTTTGTAGAATGGGGAAAGTAGCAACACCTCCCTGCAAGAAACACTGTGAACCAAATTTTATCCTTAATCTAATGCGAGGAAGAAACTTCTCATTTCGATGTTCTGTTAAGATCCCATTGGATTTGCAAATATATCAGAATGCCTTATCTCTTTGTGAATAGACATGTCTTCATTTCAAAACATATTAAATGAATAGTGATTTCATCGTAATTACTACTTTTCCTCTAGGCCTACTGGCTTCAGAAATTTTGATAAGTATTACTTTAGAAGCTACAGTAAAAGTAAAATTATAGTAAGGAATGTTAAAGAGATTTTAAATGCTGATCTTTACACTAACTTTTTTTCTTCCTTCCTGTGAAAAACTTCCATAATTCATCATTAAACCTAGTGGGTCAATTTTTGCCGTAAGTACACAGTAAATGTAAAAACAAAATTGTAGCAAATCTCATTTTTTATCCAATTATATTAAAAATAAAAACTAAATATTAGCTTCTGTTTCTCCATATATATAAAAGCATATGTATACACACATATAAATAAATGTTTGTATATCATGCATATATGCACATACATATATAATAATATTTGTATATGTCAGTCTTATAACTCTGAAATATTATGTTGCCTCTCCTAACTGGATTTATAATACTTGGAAAATAATCATCTATATTTGTAGAAAGTGCAATTAATATTCTATACAAATTATTACAGAGATGTTTCTGCTGCAATTTATAAAATTCTGCAATAGAAAAATGTCTAGACACCATGGGAAAATTTGAGTTTCCATTTATCTTATTTTTTCTAATTTAAATAGTTCTGAAACAATGGCTTTCTGGATAGTAGCTGGCAGTTAAGATAGCCTTCTTTCCCAGGAAATAGCAGTAGTACTAATTAACGTGTTTTCAAAAACCAGACTGTTGACAGTGAGCTACAAGAGCAGAAAAAGGTTGCTAGGTACCTGCACTCACAAGACCTGAATTTTTTATTCTTTGGGAGAGAACATATTGCAAAGGTTTTGGCACTGACAGCTTTCCCTGCTAAGAAATTTATTCTTCAGTGACTAGAAAACATTAATTTAAATCTTTTTAATGAACTAATGAGTCATGTAAAATACCTTATACTTTAACAACATCATTTTTTAATAAAATGTTATAGGTTTAATTGGTTAATATTTGAGCTACACTTTGTACATCGAAAACTGATCACTAGTATTACCACACAAATGGTAGCAATTGCAGCTAAATGGATAGGGTTGAAAAATTTATTGCAGTTTTCTCATTGTTTTCTCAATCATGACACCTTCTGTTGGTGTATTTTCAGCCTAGCTTCTGCCCAAGGCAATGTCCATTAAAGGTTCCGTATACAAATACATATTTCTACATTAGAGCATTGGAATTTTGTGTACATGTACACATGTTATGAAATGGTGGGATTCTTGTTATAACTTATCATCATAGAGACACCTAAAGAGCATATCGAGTTTGTAAAATAGGCTGAGATATGTTCAAGATTTCAAAAATCATGGACTTTAATATGAATGAGATGTAGGTTCATTTTATTTGTTAAAGCTACATCTTGAAATAGCAACCTGTTCATGCATACTATATGTTCTTCATGCATATTCATTTGCTCTCTGCAGGAACCTTCATGCAGGATAGTACGCCAGAAAGTCTCTCCATTTTGTAAAGATCTCTAGTTCATCAGCATTTATATAGCTGTTATAAAATTATACACAGAGAGAAGAATCTCAGCAGGTGAGACGAAACTTATCATTGACCAAAAAAAGCCCTATGTGGTGATGTTCAGCCAGTGAAAATACAGATTTTCAGCAAAATCTGCCTAACATCAGAAAGTGACAATAGTGTAGTTAAAACAAAAGTCTGTTTTTTGTTGTTTTTTTTATTTTTTTTTCTCTTGGGACTGAGAAGGTGGAAGGTTTAGCAAAGAGGATATGAGAACAGGGCATGATTACAACAATATGCGCTTCCATTATGCTCTTTCCAACACTTGAATAATCAGCCATAGTTCACCACTAATTAAGCTGATGAGTAATCCACACCAATTAACATCACTCTATGGTAATCACCAAAAAACTTTTACTTAGTTTATTTTTACTACTCTAGAAACACAATTTAATTGGCCACCATTGCATGGCTGTGTCTCACCACACTGTGGGGTTGGGAAGTCTAAGAACAAGTTAATTGACATCAGCATTTCACATGGAGAACAGAAGCAAGGTATCCTGCTAGTTAGGTATGTCCCCAGGGCAGTGTGTCCCTAAAGCAATTCCTAAGGGGGTGGAACATCTCCCTTATGAGGAGAGGCTGAGGGAGCTGGGTCTCTTTAGCTTAGAGAAGAGGAGACTGAGGGGTGACCTCATTAATGTTTATAAATATGTAAAGGGCAAGTGTCATGAGGATGGAGCCACGCTCTTCTCAGTGACATCCATTGACAGGACAAGGGGCAATGGGTGCAAGATGGAACACAGGAGGTTCCACATAAATATGAGGAAATACTTCGTTACGGTGAGGGTGACCGAACACTGGAACAGGCTGCCCAGAGAGGTTGTGGAGTCTCCTTCTCTGGAGACATTCAAAACCCGCCTGGACGCGTTCCTGTGTGATATGGTCTAGGCAATCCTGCTCCAGCAGGGGGATTGGACTAGATGATCTTTCGAGGTCCCTTCCAATCCCTAACATTCTGTGATTCTGTGTGATTCTGTGAAAATGGTGTATATATGAAGGAAACCACAGGTTTAAATTTACCCCTTTACCCCAGTTTCTCACATTATGAGACATATTGAAACATTTACTGAACTGTCAAGGAGTCATTGTGTTATGGCAGATGAGACATTGAACAAGGAATCATGTAGACCTGATACTAATTTCTAAAATGTGATAATTATATTTACTTTCTTCATGATGAATGTTGTACTCCTCTGAGATACTGAGCACCCTCTATCTCCACTGAAGTAAATAAAATGCAGATCACAGAATCCCTCAATGTTAATTCATCCCCTTGTGTTTGCTATAGGCACTATGCATGCTTTTTTTCAGCTCTAACTAGACTAGAATAATAATTATCATCATCCTATTATCCCTGTGTTACAAATTAAGAAATCCTTGCTTTGCAGTGAAGAAGCTCTGCAGATTTCAGCATATAAAGAGGGAAATGAATTGGAAGAGACGAAAGATGAAGAATTCCTGTCAAACGTGTCTGAATTGATAGAAGTCGTGAACTACAGCTGCTAATCCAATGAACCAGATGGTATCAATTGTCAAACCAGGTGCAGGAAATAATGTTGTTAGCCCTCCTGCAAATCAATTAGATCAGCACGAAAAATCCAGAAATGAACTTCCCACCAAACAAACAAATTGTACCAAAAACTGTCTCGGGTCATGAATGATTGGTCCTTTTGCAAGTGGCAGCTGCCATTGAATCTCTTTATTTCCTTTATGAATAAACCTACCAAAATTTAATTTTCAACTGTTAATGCATCGTTGGAAGCTACCTGATCCAACACGTTTCTTTTTACTGATCCATACTAATTGGAAGTGTCAGAAAGCATGAAGTATGTTACTGAGCTAACATCATTTACTACTGCATGTGTTTCAGTAGGCCTTATTTTTCCCAACAGACAAGTAAGTTTTTATGTCACTTATGAGAAAGCTATTCCCAAAATGATGTTTTTATAAAATATAGAATAATATTAATTAATCAGTTTTTGTCTGATGCTTTGATACTGTTTCTGATGAAATCTGGTTTGCCTTTTTCCCAAAATGATGATACACAATATGCAACAGGTTTCATAAGAGACTATGGAGCTCGGTGGGCTGCTAGAGTTGGGATGAGGTTGTTTAGCAGAGATATGTGGGGTGATTCCAGGGCACTGGGGAGAAGGGAACTGATGAATGAGATTAGAGCAATTCCCCATATTATGTTGTATCCTCATTCTGACAGGAGGAAGTAGAAGATTTTTAAGGGAAATGTCCAAGGCTACTCATAAATAGCTTTCCCCTTGAGGCAAACAGGTTCTGTAGAGGGTTTTCTAGTCAAATATGCAACAGCAATCTTGAAATACTTTATACACATATTAGCTATATATGCATATTTTATACTCGTGTATATAAAGACACATTTACATTAGCTAAATTAAAAAATATTCTTTTAACCTATATTTTCATCATTTTTTCGTCTAAGAGAAGACATAAAAACAGGATCATGTTGCACTCTGGACTGGAATTAAAGTACATTTAAGTGATACATAATCAACCTAATTCTTTCTCTATAAACACTTCTAGAAGAAAGAAAGCAAATGAGAAGGACAAATGCACTGGGTAGAGCTTCTCAACATTTAAATACTCCTGTACAAAATGAACTGCCACTGGGTTGGACTAAAAGAGAGTACTCCCGTTAAACTTTATTTCTCTAGCTAAAAATTGATTAGAAGCAATAAAAGGTGTAGCAATCAGGAAAAACATGTACAAATCTGGATGGTTCTATAGTTTAAGTTATCCAACGAGAAAAAAAAATCAGAGTATGAAGACGGAGTATATGCCTCAGAATATGTGTTGCATGATAATGAATGGGGGGAAAAAAATACCAGGAAAGCTGAACAATCTAAGATAATTATGACAAGTTGTTCCCCTCACAAAGGTTCCATAGACGGAATCCTGTTGTTCTGTTTTTTAGAAGTCTCTGCTTTTCATACATCCCAGAACACAAAAGACTTCAACCAAATAAACCTGAGCCAAACATTTATTTTTAAAATTTCATGCTGCTTAAAGCATTGATTAAGGATATGACTCATAAATGCTCAGCACACATGCTATCCCAAGAAACTAGGAATAATATGTTGTTCCAGGGAAATGCCAGATCAAATATCATTAGAAACAAATCAAAGCACCAGAAAAAAACAGATTAATCAGATCACTTAGATGTTTTGCGGCAAATATTCCACTGAATATGAGATGAGAAAAATTTAACCTTTGTATTTTCCATAGGTGTACTTGTACAAGAATTATTTATAGTAACAAGTATAAAAGAAAAAGAGCATAATGTAATTTTCAAGGATTTGTTTTACTAAGTAGTTCAGTATACATATAATAAATGCAGCTTAAACTGAATACAGCAAATATAACTGAATTTTAATATGAAGACCATAATCAAAGGATCAGTAGTATGAAATTCAATCAAACAGTTAAACTTCTGGTTAGGAGCGTTTTTAGTTATTATTTAAGGTCTGATCACACACACATTTATTTTTCTGCTACAATAGTACTAAATGTTTATATGATCTTACAGTGTTACGATCTCACTGAAAAGCAAAATAAAGTAATAAACTTTCAAAACGACATTTCTTATATAATAATGCTTATTGTACCTCAAAATATTTAAAATTTTGTGGCAATTTCTATCAAGTCTCTGAAAGCTTCTTGTGGTTTGCAGAGAATAAATGTTGCATTTAATTTCTCTATGAGTTGTCTCCTGAGATGTATGTATGAGGGAAGAGATGTCACCTTTAATACTTTTATATAATAAATTGTTACTGAATGAATCATTAGATTCCTCTGGGTTAAAGGCAATACTATTAAAAATATTTATAGGGAAGAGGGTATTTCTATACTATGCTTCACAATGGCTTGATGCAAAAGTACATGAGTAATAACGAGGTCAGGAACACCAAGCCCATTCCCTCATTGCTGATGTTACACCAAAAAACTTTTTCTGGATAAAAGAGAAGATACTATATATATGAATTTATCATGAAGTCTGGTGTCATGAAGTCATGAAGAAATGGTGTTTCAGCAGTCCAATAGTCCAAATTATCTTCTTAAACCTGTTGCACAATGCCTTCCTATTGCCTACCATTTTCTAGGGTAATTATGGTGGTTATGCTCACCCTGTGTCTTAAAAACTCTTTCAGTAGACTTTGGGGTGGTGAGTATCACAGGGAGCCACAAGTATCCCAAGCCATTCACTGGAGGAGTGTGATGTTCCTAGTGGGGACCCCTTCCTCTTCTGATTTAGGGCTTGTTTTCCCATCCCCATCTGCTCCTTTCTGCCTGTTCCAAGGGAACAAGTGAAAGCTGCCCCACAGCCTTCATGCCCGCAGGAGATGTTTGTCCGGCAGGGACTGCCTGGGGCTGTCAGCCCCTTCCCCAGTGGCACTCACAGAGCTGGAGCTCAGACAGGCTGGGAAATGGACGCTTGGCCACAGGGCACCTGGTAAATCCAGCTCAGCCTACCCCTCAGGAAAAGGGCAGCCCAGCCACCCCTGGGATCTGCCACAACAGGCCACAATACAGGACTGCTCTCCCTGGGCAATGGCAAAACCATATTTACCGGACTACACAGATCAACTGCTTTGTGACTTTTTCTTCCAGGAATTTTGCATTCTTCTTTTTTACAGTGTCATGGCCTTAACAGGAAGCAAGAACGTCAGCATTTTTGAGAGCCCAGTCCTAAAACCATTTCCTTGGCAGATGTAAGACATGCATTTAACTCTTCCACAGGCATAGGAAAGCTTGTATTTTTATTACTATAGAATACTTAGATGTGAGTGGTAAGGTTAAATGTTCAGTCTTCTGCATAAACATCCATTCTGTGCATACATAAGAGTTTTGAATATTTCTATAGGGCTTTCAAGGCAAAACCAGCTATCTACAGACTTTCAGGCACGCAGGAGGTGAAAGAAGATTTTACATCACATCTGTGAATGTAAGAACTTCCTCCTTAGTCTCAGTTTAGGTGCTCATCTAAGGTTTAAG
Source organism: Nyctibius grandis (assembly GCF_013368605.1). Taxonomy (NCBI): domain Eukaryota; kingdom Metazoa; phylum Chordata; class Aves; order Nyctibiiformes; family Nyctibiidae; genus Nyctibius; species Nyctibius grandis. The sequence goes on along the minus strand of NC_090659.1, from coordinate 15,543,263 downwards.
TCCAAAAAATAGAATGAATATGTATTTTATTGCAAGAATTTGTATGGGTTTTAGAACAGAAAGGAAACTAGATCCCTCTTAAATTCTCCCAAGACAAAGCTAATACTGAGCAGTTCCTTCCCATGTCAAACTTGTAACTTGAGCTGATTAGTCAATGCAAGAATTTAGTGACTAAATAATTAGAACCGACGGATTTATTGATTCAATTTTAAATGTGCCCATTATTTGATCATTGTACTGTTCATCTTTAATTAGCTAATAAAACTGTAGCATATTAGCTTAGAAATATGTCTCATTAAGTGAATATTTGCTTGCTTATGCTTTTCTTTCATAAAATCCATAATTGGCTCATAGAACTGATTTATTTTCTTAGATTGCAATATGTGCCATGAACTTTCAGACCACAAGTGAGTGTAGATACGCAGCTTTTGAGCAGTTGGCCCTCCTCTCTTCTTAAAGTCAAAACCAGAGATTGAGGAAAGTATTCCCTTTTACGTATCTTTTCACTAATGTTAAATCCAAAGCAGAGTTGGATTTACCAAAAGGGTACATTGAAAAAAAAAAGAGAGAAGGGGAGAGAGAGAGAAAGGAAATAAATGCCTTAAGCTAACCAAATGCTCTGTGCAGTTTAAGTGCAAGAGTCAAAGCTAGAGATGAAAGTGCACTTCCAGCCACTTAAGAATCAGATCCCCATGTGGGATAGTGTGATGCCCTGTAATGAATGGAACAGATCTCAACCTTCAAAACACAAGCCTGAGAGGAAGAGAAAAAAGACCTTGAATTGTAGATAATAGCCTGACTATGCAGAAGGTGGTAAGCTTGAGAACTTCAGCATCAGTTCACTCTTTCTCTTCCTATTCCTGAAGTAAAAGCTTATCTACTTGTACTGGGTCTGGCTGGGAATTTTCTTCATAGCAGCCTGTATGGTGCTGTGCTTTGGATTTGTGGCCGAAACAGCTATGATAACACAATAATGTCCTGACTATTTCTGAACAGTGTTTGCACAGCTTTTCTATATCTTGCCAGTTACAACAGATCTTTAATAGCATAATTGACCTATAGATGTTTCTCTCAGTTAAGGACAATGAACCTAATCCACCATCAATCTAAATCACCATCTCTCTAACCAAGTCAGGAGTTTGCACTTATTCAAACCAGCTGGCATCTCAGCCCAGGAATTAAACATTTAAAGAATTATTTCTATTTATTTCATAACTATTTATCATTTTCTTGGAAAGTCACATTTCCAAGAAAACCACAATATCAGAAATGAAATTGCCACTAAATTCTCCTCTCATAACCAAGAGTACACTTCTATTTTGAGAGTATTAATCAGAGATACAAGACTACATACTCTGTAGGAACAGTGTAGGGGAAAAATAGTAAAAAAAGGCTCAGCACACACTTCTAATAAATTACTGGATATATTAATTGCTGATATATAATTTGGATGTAAGAATTGAAGTCTGAATTAACTACCTAAAAAAGATATTTTCTAGAAGGACTGTCAACAGGAAAATAACATGTTAAAAAAACCAATTGCAGTTCAAGTTCCTTAAATCATCTGCTTTTATCCAACTGTTCACTTAAAAAGTACAAGTCGAAAGGCAAAATGATTGCAATGTTTACAAGAACATGAACAAGATAAAATAATTACACATACAGATAGAGTGAGAAAATTCTTTTGCTGACACTCATTTGGATAATTTAGAAGATATTCCCATGAAATATTTAATTTAAGTAAAAGTAAATAAAACCAACAAGTTTTCTTTGACTATTAATGAAAATAAATCACTTGTAAAGTATCAGTGAATGAGCCATGGTCTCTTTCATTCTACTTATAACTGTACAAATCCTAAAGAAAAAATGTATGACAAAAGAGATATATATACATTAAGGGAATGCAACTGAGCAGCAATGTGACCCTCTCTGTAGCTGAAGGAGTGTCACTTTGCTGTTCTGCTGCAATACTGATTTTTTTTTAATTTTATGGCATCTTTCTGCTGAGTTCCTCATATGTGAGCTGCTGGAGTATGAATGGAAACAGCACTGCTCCACTGACTCTTGGTGAGTTTACCCTTTCTGTACACAACAGACTCACATTTGAAAATAATTGTTTGTCTCCTTCATATTGGTTGAAATCAGCGACCTTGGCGGTAGATGGAAGTCACAGTTGGTTGATCTAGACTTTTCTGCTGGCTGGACACAGGAGGGAGTTTCATATCACAAAATGCTCCTCTGTTCCCAATGCTATGGATGGTCAGAGTAAAGCACAGGCTAAAGGTATTGTCAGTGACGTGAACGTACAGGTTTATAACAGCTTCAAATTTCTCTAAGAGTCAGTCTCAAACAACATAAACAAACAAATTGAAAGTCAGTTTAGTTTCTGCAGATATACTCTTTCTTTTCCTTTTATTAAAAAAATCCAACTAAGAACATCTAGAGATACTTGTGCCTAAGTGAATACTTACTTATTCAAATCATCCCCATAAATCTTGTACATATCAGACAAACCACATACATTTCTTGACAGATTCAATATACATTTTAAGTTTAAATATCTACTTTTTCTCGTGGTATGACAGTTAATTCTTCTGCTAAACAGAATTTTGTTTAAAAAAACTCAGAAAGGTAAATAATAACATTCATTTATTCTGTTGGTGATGGAACAGATCATCCTGAGTGACATTACACGGCACATGCAGGACAATCAGGGCATCGGGGCCAGCCAACATGGATTCATGAAAAGCAGGTCCTGCTCAACCAACCTGGTCTCTTTCTATGACAAAGTGATCCGCTTAGTAGATGAGGGCAGGGCTGTGGATGTAGTCCATCTAGACTTCAGTAAGGCATTCGACACTGTCTCCCACAGCATCCTCCTAGACACACTGTCTGCCCGGGTCTTGGATGGGTGGACTCCTCAATGGATTAAAAACTGGCTGGATGGCCGAGCCCAGAGAGTGGTGGTGAACGGGGCAAAGTCCAACTGGCGGCCGGTCACTAGCGATGTTCCCCAGGGCTCAGTTCTGGGGCCGGTGCTGTTCAATATCTGTATAGATGATCTAGACGTAGGGATTGAGTGCACCCTCAGCAAATTTGCAGATGACACCAAGCTGGGTGGGAGTGTCGATCTGCTGGAGGGTAGGAAGGCCCTACAGAGGGATTTGGGCAGGTTAGATAGATGGGCCGAGACCAACGGCATGAGGTTCAACAAGAACAAGTGCTGGGTCTTACACTTCGGCCACAACAACCCCATGCAGCTCTACAGGCTGGGGGAGGAGTGGTTAGAAAGCGGCCCCGTGGAAAGAGACCTGGGGGTGCTGATCGACAGCCGGCTAAACATGAGCCAGCAGTGTGCCCAGGTGACCAAGAAGGCCAATGGCATCCTGGCCTCTATTAGGAATAGTGTAGCCAGCTGGTCTAGGGAAGTGATCATCCCTCTCTACTCGGCACTGGTGAGGCCGTATCTTGATTACTGTGTCCAGTTCTGGGCCCCGCACTTCAAGAAAGATGTTGAAGTGTTGGAGCGAGTCCAGAGGAGGGCGACCAAGCTGGTGAAGGGTCTGGAGGGTCTGACCTACGAGGAATGGCTGAGGTAGCTGGGGTTGTTTAGCCTGGAGAAGAGGAGGCTCAGAGGTGACCTTATTGCAGTCTACAACTACCTGAAGGGAGGTTGTAGTGAAGTGGGAGTTGGCCTCTTCTCCCGGGCAACTAGCGATAGGACAAGAGGACACAGCCTCAAGCTTCGCCAGGGGAGGTTCAGGTTGGACATTAGGAAGAATGTCTTTTCAGAAAGGGTCATTAGACATTGGAATGGGCTGCCCAGGGAGGTGGTGGAGTCACCATCTCTGGATGTGTTTAAGAAAAGACTGGACATGGCACTTAGTGCCATGGTCTAGTTGACAGGGTGGTGACAGGGCAACGGTTGGACTCGATGATCCCTGAGGTCTCTTCCAACCTGGTTGATTCTGTGATTCTGTATTAAATTTTTAAGAGAATGAGTCACAATGAATCACTTACTCTTTTTTCCTACTTTTGGTTGGTCTGTATGCTGATTTTGAGTTCCCTGAATAAACTTCTTTTTTAGATTTAATAGACGAGGGCAAGGGAAACTTTCTTTAGGCTTCTATAAGTATATCAGTGAAAAAAGGAAGACTAGAGAAAATGTGAGCCCTCTCAGGAAGAAACGGGAGACGTGGTTCCCCATGATATGGAGAAGGCTGAGGTACTCAACGACTTTTTTTCCTCAGTCTTCACCCACAAATTCTCAAGCCATACCACCCAAGTGTGACAAAGGCAGGGACTGGAGGATGAAGAACTGCCCACCACAGGAGAAAATCTGGTTCGAGACCATCTAAGGAACCTGAAGGTGCACAAGTCCATGGGACTTGATGAGGTGCACCCGCAGATCTGAGGGAACTGGCAGATGAAGTTGCTGAGACACTATCCATAATTTTTGAGAAGTCGTGGCAGTCTGGTGAAGTCCCCACTGACTGGAAAAGGAGAAACGTAAGCCCCATTTTTAAAAAGAGAAAAAAAGGAAGACCCTGGGAACTGCAGGCCAGTCAGTCTCACCTCTGTGCCTGGCAAGATCATGGAGCAGATCCTCCTGGAAACTATGCTAAGGCACATGGAAATCAAGGTGGTGATTGGCGACAGCCAACATGGCTTCACTAAGGGCAAATCATGCCTGACAAATTTGGAGGCCTTCTACGATGGGGTTACAGCATTGGTGGATAATGGAAGAGCGACTGATATCATCTACGTGGAATTGTGCAAGGCATTTGACACTGTCCCCCAAGACATCCTTGTCTCTAAATGGGAGAGACATTCACTTAACGGATAGACCACTCAGTGGATAAGGAATTGGCTAGATGGTTGCACTCAAAGATTTGCGGTCAATGGCTTGACATCAAAGTGGACACCAGTAACGAGTGGCATTCCTCAGGGGTTGGTATTGGGACTGGTGCTGTTTAACACCTTTGTTGGCGACATGGACAGTGGGATTGAGTGCGCCGTCAGCAAGTTTGCCGATGACACCAAGCTGTGTGGTACAGTCAACACGCTGGAGGGAAGGGATGCCATCCAGAGGGACCTTGAAAGGCTTGAGAGCTGTGTCGGTGCGAACTGCATGAAGTTCAACAAGGCCAAGTGCAAGGTCCTGCATGAGGGTCAGGGCAATCCCAAGAACAAATACAGGCTGGGCGGAGAATGGATTGAGAGCAGCCCTGAGGAGAAGGACTTGGGGGTGATGGTTGACGAGAAGCTCAACATGAGCCAACAGTGTGTGCTTGCAGCCCAGAAAGCCAACCATATCCTGGGATGCATCAAAAGAAGCGTGGCCAATAGGTCGAGGGAGGTGATTCTGTCCCTCTACTCCACTCTCGTGAGACCCCAGCTGGAGTACTGCATCCAGCACTGGGGTCCCCAATGTAAGAAGGACATGGAGCTGTTGGAAGAAGTCCAGAGGAGGACCACGAAGATGATCAGAGGGCTGGAGCACCTCTCCTATGAAGACAGGCTGAGAGAGTTGGGGCTGTTCAGCCTGGAGAAGAGAAGGCTCTGGAGAGACCTTCTAGCAGCCTTCCAGTACCTGAAGGCAGTCTACAAGAAAGCTGGAGAGGGACTTTTTACAAGGGCATGTAGTGATTGGATGAGGGGGAATGGTTTTAAACTGAAAGAGGGTAGATTTAGATTAGATGTTAGGAAGAAATTCTTTCCTGTGAGGGTGGTAAGACACTGGAACAGATTGCCCAGAGAAGCTGTGGATGCCCCCTCCCTGTCAGTGTTCAAGGCCAGGTTGGATGGGGCTTTGAGCAACCTGGTCTAGTGGAAAGGTGTCCCTGCCCACGGCAGGGAGGTTGGAACTAGATGATCTTTAAGGTCCCTTCCAATCCAAACCATTCTATGATTCTATGATTCAATGATTCTTTCTTCTTAATCTGTAAATTAATTATGAACAGCTCATTAGCTGTATTTGTGATCTGGTGTTTAAAATTTACATTTAATTATTGTTAGTTACAGGATTTATTATGACATTAACTCTTATTCATCTTGAAAGTCAGAGTGGTTAGTTCTGGGGCTTCAAGATTTGCAAACATATTTAAATGCTCACCTCCTACTGAAGTCAATGGACATACAGGGTTACCATATACCTGGCAGTAGAAAGGACAGTGAGGAGGAACACTTTGCCTAGAGGTCCTATGTGTTAGAGAGAGAAGGGATGAGATAGTCTTGTGTGGACCTCCTGAATGCCAAACTAGAATTATATTTATAGGTACCTAAGTAAAGGTCTGGTATATGAGAGTCCCAAATCCTTCATGCTTTCAAAAACCAACCCACCTCCTGACTTCTGGCCACTAACATAGCTTTTAAATTCTCCTACCCAGAACCTCACAATGCTTTCTAAACTAAATTCTTAGCCCATTACCACAGTCCATCTCATGGCCTTTTACTATTTTTAATCCACTTTTCTCCTACACATCCCAAATCTCTAACTTAAACCTCAACAGATCTTTCTGAATCTCATCTAGCTGTTGTCATCTTCTGCAAGAATCCTACAGGTTGCTCCATCTGTTTGAGACCTTTCCTTAAACCTCTCTGAAGACACACACTCCCACTGCTTTTAGGTGAAGTTCAGAAGCCTAGATATAGTTGGCACTCACCAAAAATCTGTTTTGGTCTTATGAATACGAATGAGATTGAGTAATTACTGCAGATATTGCATCTTTTCTTCCCCAAAAATATTTTTTTGCATTCTTTCTCTACCATTAGGCTACCATAGAATTTATTCAGAGACACAGATTAAAGTTACATTCAATATTTTCATTCATACAAAGTAATTGTGAATTTCACATCTGTGGTTCTATTTCTGAAGTGTGAATTAGATCTCTGCCAGATGATCTTGTACAAGAAGGTCTTACAATCAGCTTCATAAATTGTATTTCTTCAGTGGGCCGGTATCACCACATAAGCACCCACCCACCCATCCATAATGAAGTGTACTGGGTCTGTTAATCTCACTGGTCTGGACCAGAGCTGTTGTCTCCACTACATGCAGAGAGTATAAATATAGGTATATACATCAGATTGTCTTTGAAGACTATATACTATCTCTGTTTACACCTTCTGTCTTTTCTGTGGCAAGATTCTAATAATGAGGTTTTGATAGCCTGCATTCCAACTGTGTTCTATGCTCCATGTGAAATATAGTACTTTGGGTGTGAATAACTTGTCTGCAGGCATAACTCCTTGCCATATAAAGATTATTCAGTTAAGCAACCCTTAACTTGTAGCTTATCAGTATGTTAATGCTAAAAGGGAATTGGGCAAATTCAATATATATTCAAGTGAACATGTATAGGCAAATACTTTAGAAATACCCTGCACCTCTAATGTTTATTAAGAAAGTCCAGAAAGCTTCCTAAGGATAAGCTTTTAATTCTGATGTCCTGGCTAAATTTCAGCTCAGGTAATTACGCTTCTGCCTGCTTCATTTTCCCTAGCATTTTTAATTAGATTCAGCATTCTTCTGCTTTTATCCTAAGCCATTTTACAGTGTGGCTGTCCTCTATTAACCACGGCAGCATACTACACCACAAATGTACTGCAGAACTGGCTGAAGCAATTTCTTTCTCTATAGCTAGTAATGTAAAACAGTTTTGAGGCATTCCAGGAAGAATAGTTCTCTATAAACATATGGACACTTAGCATGAAATCAATGTAGCAAGCAAAGGTTGGCCAGCCTCTCTGGTCCTGATCCAGCAAAGCACTTCAACATGTGGGCTTCTTTTGGCTTCATCTCCTATGTGTAAGGATTTTGCTAGATTTGTGTTCAAAAAGAGGAAATTCTGTCTGATAAGCAATCAGAAATGATGGTGAGGGTTCTGTACAGCCTTTAACCTTAATCCCTAATTTGGAGCTGATTTCCACAATTGTTCCTCTCATTTCAAGTCTTGATGCTTGCTCAGCAACCACGAAGCTTTTCAGGGAAAGAGTAAAGTAGGCAATAAAGCAGATTACTGTATGTTTTCAAGGGGAAAAGGATCTTGTTAACTTTCACTTCACAATTGCCTTTAAGGGGAAATCAAAATATACTTTATCATTGACACAAAAAAATACCATTATAATCTTCAGTTGTAATAAACTTGTCTTTGATATACAGGATGCTTTGAGAGCTATATAGCTGATGTGCATCCTTTTTTTCATAGCTAATTTTATTAAATTAAGTGCTCACGCTAATTAGTTGAACTTCTGCATTATCTTTACCTTCCTTTGAGTTAGTTATTAAAAGTACCACGGATAGTGATATTTTACCACAAAAATTCCAGCATATATCACTTCTAGTATACTTCTTGCACTTCTGTATTCCTTTTACAATACATACTAGATTAGAAAGGCAGACCCAGATCCCTGCTATTGTGGTTTTTGTCTCTTCATGGTGTAGTAAGGATTGTTAACTGACAACTTACAAGAATTATGAATGTAAGACTACTATTTAGGGAACTGATTAGCCAAAACAGCATACACCCAACAAGAATTTGTTCTGAAAGACCAAAATCCCTCATTTTTTAAAGAACATGAAAATACTCTTCTCCAAAGGTATTTGAAAGAAATAGTATGGATACAAAGGATAAAAAAGCTGAGTGTTCCTCTATAAACTCATCTTTACCTCCTGTCTTCTCTACAGAGAGAATAACTTCACTTTTAAAACAAAGAATTCTGGCAAAACTATTTGATATTAATTTTAAAATTTTAAAGTTTTCATTCTCTCATCAAAAAAGAAAAATTTCATTTTGATTACAAGAAGGTTAAGGTTAGATATAAAAAAAATGAAAATATATAATTATTCTTTAAATACAATACGATAAGACGTCTTGTATGAAGGTCATTTTAAGACATTTGTCATCAAAGGCAAGTATCTGATACTAAAAATCTGGAACTGACAAAAATATTTTTGCAAGAACGTCTTTTCAGAGAAATGAACAAATTGGTAACATGAAAACATTCAACAGGTTTGCATTGATTTTGCTTCATTGTTTGCTAGGCAACTGCTTCATTTAGTAGCTCCAACATTGATTGCACAGATTCTGGAAAACAACATTATAATCAACCTACTTCTGTATTGATGTGATGGGGCATAGAAACCACACAATAGCGGACATGGTGTTAATGGGAGCCAAACAGTTTGATTAGCCCTTGAGGCTGAACCTAGATATGGACAAACAATCGAATCAGGAGTCAGAACATGCAGTTTCCTATAAAGGACAACAGGACTACTCTTGAGAGGAGTACTAGCTCCTGAGAAAAGGTGGGAGAAAAGAAACTACCTCTGAATCACTGTTTTGTAATAAATATACGCCTGCATATTTAGTTGATTTTGACATTTTGCATTTTTTTTTTTCTACTAAAAGATGTTGTGACAACTTTCTGGTCTCGCATTTTAACAGAGAAAAGGTAAAATGACTCCAAATATGGGGATCACATCAGTAAAATAGTCTATTAGAAAGCACTAGGCAGTGTTAATGTATACTACCTACTTGTACAATCTGTAATATTCTTACGTACTTCTACATAATTCTGAAAAGTGAGTTTATGCAGCTGTCTGTAGAAGAAAGTATACCCATTGTGTAACCATTTTTTATTTACACTTTTTTTCTTTAATCAACTTGCAAGAGTTCCTTCATATTTTTCTAAGACCTTATATTTGTGAGGAGAAACGGAGAATGTTGCTTCTGAAATGAAGATAATATGTTCATTTCAGCAACAAAAATGTCACTACAAACCCTGAAGACACTTATAAAATCTTGGGTGAGAAAGATAAATTCATCTCAGTGTACACGCTGACATGCCACGTGGACCTACAGACAATGCTGAGCCCTGTTCTAACACGTAGCCAACAAATGAACTGTGGAAATGGTAGCTAGAAAACAAGTATCTTTAGCTTAACCTCCCTTTGGGTCAGAGAGATATTAACAGTTAATTTTTCATCTTGGATGTACTGTGATTGCAGTCATATAGTGATTTTAAAATTAAATAAATGTTTTACGGTTGTGACTACAAAATATTTCTTGCACAGCTTGAAAGAACTATTGTATGTTTTGTAATCTAGACTCTTCTCTCACATCACTAAGAGTTAGTTTTTGTTATTTTAAGGGAGAAATTTTCCAACTGGATGTCCTTTTAAAAAGCAAAATACTATAAATGTGCCAAAAATTTCAAATCCTAGAGGTCTCACCCCCTTAAGTGTCAAGCAAAAAATGTTTAGATTTTCAACCTAGTAAATAATGTGTAATAGTTTAAAAAAGAGACAATCCATTCTACTTCAGGTATTACTAAGCTGAAAACTGATGCTTTCCATGCGCAGTACTCAATTAAAAAAAAGTGTTGTAAGTATTTACATAAATATATATATCACAAATCACACTTTTAACTCTATTTCAACATCATAAAACGCTCCTAATGTTATCTTAAACCAGCCCTGTGAAGATTTCTTATTTCCTTGTTAGTAATACTCTAGCCAGTTGTGTGGTAATATTTTTTTGTTCTTTTATCAATAGATCTCAGCCTAGGAGAACAAAAAAAAACAGAGTGATGGTGAAAACAGAGGTAAACATCATAAGTTTTTAATCTGTTTTGCCTTATTTGAAGGCTTGTGTCTGGGTTCTCAAACTGAACATCAGTCCTTGAAGGCAACAATTAGGTTTGTTGTTCTTTAACCATTACATGGTTTTGACTGTAAAAAAATTTAAAAAGCCTGTTCTGTAGTTTGGAAATAACAAACTACTAAAACAGAATGGAAAATTAAACAGGCCCTGAGGAGGGCTTTTATTGTGTTTTGTTTTTTTTTTTTCAATTCACCCCAGAAATAACTAAAATGGCTCAAAATGAAAACATATTCCAAGCAATTACATCTTTCCTACAACTATTTTAACTTCTTTAAATAAGCTGAAGGTCTGTCCCATTAATTTAAACTATGTCCTGATGAGCTGGAAAACATGTTTTATGCTCAGGATGTATGTTCCTCAGTTTATCTCCATTTTCATTACTGCAGCTGATCATTTCAGTGCAGTGCAGCACTCACCACTCCTGCTTCAGAGCAATGATTTGTCTGATGAACCTGATGGCAGACAAGCAGTATTTACACTGTGACCACTGAAGTGCTAAGAGGCTATGATCACAATAAGAAGCAAGTGTTCTTTGAGTGTAATCCTTGTGGTAAAATATCTTTAATTAAAATGTATGATTTGGATCATGCAGAGTGTGAATTGTTACGTTTCATTGGTGTAGATGCACTTCAGTTGGGTTATTCATCCTGCCACCTTTTTGCAGAAAAAGCCCTAATTCCTACATGACCATTCTTAGGCACTTCCGTGATTTCTAACACATCAATAACCCTTGCATCTCTGCTGCCGCATGGATCTCCATCCCCTACCTCCACTGAGACAGCAGACTGAAGGACCTTGCTAGCACACTGTCCCACAAACTTTGGTGTGCCTCCCCCAGGCTTATCTCTAGTGAGCCAGGATTTATCCCTTTCCCCTTTCAAATCTAGTTTAAAGCTCTTTCAATGAGCCCTGCTAAGTCCTGTGCAAAGATCCTTTTCCCCCTTCGAGACAGGTGTACCATGTCTGATGCCAGCAGTCCTGGTGTTGTGTGGAGTGACCCATGATCAAAAAAAAACAAAATTCTTCTGGTGACACCAGGCTCAGAGCCAGGTGTTGATCTGCTGGCGCTTCCTGTTTCTTGCCTCATCATCCCCTGCAACTGGAAGGACAGAGGTGAACACTACTTGTGCTCCTGATCCCTTAACCAGTCAAACCAAGGTCCTGAAGTGTCTCTTGTTTGTCCTTGGACTTCTTGTTGCAACTTCATGCTACCTACCTGAAATATCAATAATGGATAATAACCTGAGGACCTTACCAGGGTAGGAAGCTTTCTCTTCACATCTTTAATATGGGCCCCAGGGAGGCAGCAGACTTCCCTAAGAAATGGGAATCAGGCAGCTGCCAAGAAAATAGTAGTTTAATATTGCACAAAGGAATAATAAAATTTATACTTCATTTATTGGCAGGACACTAGGGTAATTTTTAATTGTAAGCATAGTATTTTGGATGGTACTTTCTCAAGGAGTCCAAAAATTGTGTAATTTAACACATGAAGATGTGTAAGGCAGATCACAGCTATGTGTAAGTAAAGCAGAATATACTATAAAAGGGTACTATAAAATGGACACTTGATGTTTCTATTTTCATTAAATAATTTAAAAAATCTTAGTTTTTACTTTGATAAATCCTAAATATACGCATCTAGGTATATGTAAGAAGAATCAGCTAATATCCTGTACTCAGAATAAATCTATTATATCTTTTCCTCTAAAAATTAATGAGTGACTACCTAGCATGTGTTTTGTTTCTGCAGCTTATTGCACTAATCATCTGTTTCTGTTGTATCTTGTCTTCTCTGCCTTCTCTTCCTGCTAGTCTCATTTACATACTAGATTTTTCTTCAATATGTTCAAACTCTAGGATTGTGGAGGGAAGTCTTTCTTATATATTAGAATTTTATAGCATTTCTAGAAAAATAGAGTGATGATCCTTCAGGCAAAATGGCAAACAGTAAGTATAAACACAAGAAGAAATCACTTTCAAAGAAAGCTTTACCATAAACTCTGAAGTACGAGAGGTTTACTACTTACTCTGCTTTGTTTCACAGCTCATAAGAAAGTTCAGAATATGATTTTTTCAACAAAATCTATGTTCCTCTATTTCATCACTTCAGAGCATTGTCCTAGCATGGTGTCCCAGTCCACATGGTGTTCCAGTCCATGTGGCCATCCCAGGTATTTCTGGACAGTGTACTAGGTGTGTTGATCTTGAGCCATGACACTTAATTCTGCAAAGCTTTCAGCAGCTTTGGAAGAACCTGACATTCATTTTACTTGTTACCAATCTAACCTTCTCATAGTGCATTTGTAAGCCTTCCTCAATATGAGTCCAATATAAAAACATACTACAGAGGCTCTTTTTCTCTGTCACTGAATGCTTGGCTGCCTACAAAGTTTGGCTCTGGATTCTACACTTGGATATGAACTATTTTTTAGCTTAGATGGTTAGCAATCTGAGATGAACAGATGCCTCACTTTCCCTTACAAATTTACTTTTTTCTTTTTTGCTTGTTACCTAGGACCTTAAAGATTCAGCCCTGTGTCTTTATAAGCTCTGAGTAAGACTACACAACGAAAGCACTACAGTCTTTTCACTTGAATTCTTCCTTCACTCACATGCAACTACTATCTCCGAGATATTTTTGTAGTTTCTTAAAGCAGGACAAAGAAATATTTTTTTTTTAAAAAAAAAGAAGATAGAAATGAGGAGACATAGATGGTTGAGTATATTTTGAACTGAACTAAAAAAAAAAACAGGCAGCTGATATTTAGGGAAAAGTTGTCCAGCTTAAAATCTAGTTTCTCCTGACTATGTATTTGTTTAGAATTACCTTTTTACATTTACAGTTTACTTCTGCTTCACAATGGTGGATATTGCTGCTGATTTACTAATTGAGTTGTGGGCATTTCTGTGTTTTTTTTTTAAACTGTAATAAAGGCAGTAACCTTCAGAAATTTAGATTAGAAAACAGAAACTACTCTTCATTCTTCCTTGAAAAAGGCAAACATGTATTTTATACCTGAACCAAAATTCTGCTTGTAGTTACACCCTTATAAACGAACAGGAAGAGACTTCAACAAGGAGGAGAAAGAGTGTTTGCAACTATTTTATGCAAAGGCAGATTTACTCTGAGGCTACCATTCTAATTTAATGGCTGTAGTAGCTTCTAGAGAAGTGTTTTGACTGCAGAGTGAGAATGACAAGTAAAAAACTCTAATATTGACATTAGCACTAAGTTCTGCTTGGCTTGTGAAACCACATGGTCTCCCCTGAGATTACCTGCAGTGATCCTTGCAGTTTTAGTTCTCCAATTATTCAGATCAAAGTGCTGGAATATTTTGCATTTCCTCCAGCAGAAAAAATAGCCTACAATTGATTTCCTTTGTATAGGCATAAGTCTATGAGACAGCAGCTGACAAACAGCAATAACCTGGGTCTTTTCTTATGACGGTGTTGTGGTGAGAAAGAGGATATGCATGTAGACCTGGAGACTGGGAAGGTGTCCTGGCCCAGTAATTCTGACATAATCATAATGAGGTTTCTAAAGGTGGGTGCTGTATACTGCAGAATTCCTTCTCTGTCCTCTGTCTCTCAATGCAGCATACATGAGACAAGGACAGAGGAAATTATTCTCTCTCTCTTCACATATATGTGAGTTCATTTCAGAAGTATTCACTTTAGAAAAGAACTTCAGTTACATAAATATTCATTGCCAACATTCAATCTGAATGTTTAACTGGAATTTTTTAAGATTTAGAAAGAGTTGAGACAGATATTAGGTAAAAAATCCAGTACCAATACCAAGAGCATTAACCAGATTGTGTGCTTCTCCCTTTCAGTGTCCTGACTATAAATCTAAGAAGGAGACCTCTTCAGTTCTTTTGAAAAATATGCTTAAGTGTGCAGAAATCCCTACTGAGTTTAGAAAACTCAGAGCTGTAAAGAAAAGACAGAGATGTTGGACAGAAGTACTTGTTTTGCAACATGTAAGCACTTCCCATCTAGAGAGGGGCAGGAATTCACATTTCATCTCTTTGGTAAAGGTCATATCTCAGTTGCTTCCCACTTAGTATCCAGGCTGTTTATACCACCCCTTCATGCACCAAATTCTTCTTATGTAACACTGAGGCAGTGTTACTAAGTTGCTAAATGCCTAATGGTAATTTGATTTTCCCTGGAGGAGCAGATACTTAAATTTGAGGCACTGCAGAACATGTTTTATAGTTGCCTGTAGCATTGGCTTTAGCATTTGGTCTTTGATTATTCCTAATTGTGTAAAATCGCACAAACAAAAAGCCTAAATAAACAAAATAAATAGTAAAAAGTAAGATGCAAGAGGTGAAATGATGAAGATTCTTAAAAGCAATGTATTTCTTCATATTTTGTTCCACTTTACCATTGACAGAGTCAGTTCATTCTTGCACACACATTCTTAATGCAAAGGCATTAATTTGACTTAATGCACATTAATTTGACTTACAATGGTACAGCTGTACAGCTTACCTTCTACAAGATTACTTAATGCATACGACAGGCATACAGCAAAAGAAGCACCATCTATGAATGTACATTTCATAATCACATATTCTATTACAAATTAAATTCTGTCTGAGGGAATATGAAGTCCAGAATTTTAGTTGGTTAATGGAAAGAGCACTCTACTTTCTGACACTGTTTGCAATCTAACATATCATCTACCCACTACAGTCCCCAATTATAAATATTGCTAAAGTAGATAATGCACATTAATTCCTTCGCAAGTGTAATGTAGCATTCAACATTTCACTCAGCATTGCCTCAGATTAGGACGAGAATCCACTCTTCAAAGTGACAATGAATTATTTTAAATATTCAAAATTCTACAGCAAGAATGGACAAAAATCTTTTCAAAGTATATTTTTACTAATTTTTTCATCAATTACTAGGATATTTTATGCCCAGCCATCTACCAATATTCTGATATTTTTCTTTATAGATCATACTTTCCTTAAATGAACTATTTCCTTTCAAAAAAATCAATGAAATAGTTTTAAGATCAGTGTTTTGTACGTGTCTCTTCACTGTTGATGCATCCACGAGACTCTACATGGATTTCCATTTTAAGTTATAAAGGTCAACAAAAGATAAATGTAGATTCACTCCATCAATGCAGGAGGATTCAAAATATCAAATCCTTCTCATTCTGCTGCTGGCTTCTGTGGATTACAAAGATGAGTTCCTTCACTTATGCTGTTTGTTTTCACACATAGTGCAGACTAGAAAACATTCTTGCACACATTAAAACATTTCTTATGAACAGTTACCATATCAGTAGAAATACCCTTCATTACTGATGAACAAAATGACAAACAAGATAACTCACTGCCTTTCCAATGAGACATAGTTACAAATTACCAAGGGAAATACTATCAGATAGGAAAAAAATTTGTAAGAAATCATAACCACTTTATTCTGACCTTTTTCTTTCAAAGTACAATGCATGGCTTTTAACAGTTGGGTTTCAAAGTGATTTAAGTAAACTTTGGAAAGGTTCAAATATATCCTATACAAACCAATTAAAATTATTCTCATTAGGCTTCTCCAAAATTAATCAGCTGAATTAAATTTCCAGCAAGTTTAATTTACTTTTAGCACACAGGTTTATACAAAGTATTAGGAATGTAGATTTAGAGAGAAACAAACAAACAAACAACAAATAACCAAAACCAGACACTTTCCAAATTATTTCAGTCTTCTCTGACCTTGATATTGCTAGTCCTGCTGATCAAAAAGATAAGTCAAACTTCATTTTGACAAAGAAACTGATAAATTGTTTCTATACTAAAAACTAATACCTACAATTGATTGCGTTGTCACTATAAACCATTGCCATCCAGACAATTCCTCATATCCAGCGGCATATTTCAAGTGTTTATTTCACAATAAATGACACTTTAAAGCACTGTATCAGCTATGAGTAATAATGTCTCTCAGACTCCGTAAAGAAAAGAAATCTCTCCAACGTCTGATTCTAGAAAATCAGAAAAAAATAGGGGAAAATAGATTAAATACAGGAATCCATAAGGGATATTTTATTACAAAAACATATTTAGCAAGGCATCTGCATGCTCAGTCACAGAAACAGTTGAAACTTTAACCTTTTCTTTAATCCTACTTGAAGCCTATTGTAATAATTTGGCGGCTAAGATTATTAGCCCCCCAAACCTACATATTGTTTTAAGATCACTGAGAAGACTGAAGAAGTTTACATAGTCAAAAGAAATATAATATCATCAAGAAAGAGGTAGTGGAGTCATAATACAAAAAGGATGAGGGAGAATGGAGTGGAAAAGAAGTCAAAGCACCCACATCAGGTGTTTATGCAGATGATGTGGCTGTTCCTTAGTCTACTTATTGGTAAGTTATCTAAACACAGATGTGAGGTAGGTACAAGGTGGAGATTTTGAACATAGATGATAGAATGCCCACATAACCTTTACATTTCTGAATTTTCCTCTATTAACAGGGACTATAAAGAACCATTTGAACTGGGATGGAGGTCTACCTAGTTTCAAGCATATGAGCACTACAAAAGTAGAACAGAGCTACTGTACTGGATGCAATGCAACCGGAATACATCTCAGGTATGCAAAAGGGACAGAAACTGTTCATGCATTTAATTAATACCAATTGTATTTGACTTGTTATACCAACTTTCCCTCAGCTATGCACACACAATTCTATTGTGACTGATGTTTGTTGGAGTCAGCTGGGTCACACAAAAACATCCAGTGAACAATACCAAATAGAACAAGTTCATAAAAATCATAATCTCTTCTCAATTCATGAACCAAGAAAGATATATTCACTGAGTATAAAAGAAGATTGACATTCATTCAATGAGCCCCTTAGAACATTAATGTCCCTGTGACTGCATAGTACAACCTTGACTGAAGAAAATGTATGCTTTAGTTCTTGATACTTTAGAAGCTATCACAAGGAGCAAGCTGGAAGGATTTTATAAAACCCTATTTATTCATCGAGAATGCATTGTTTGTTATCTTAATGGTATCTATGAAACATTGTGAATCACTATCTATCCCTATTAAATCTACTTTCATATTTCTTCCCTCTCCTGTTCTCTCAACTCCATTTGGAGAAGTTGATGAGGCTGAATAAAGACTGCAATAACAGGATTTAAAGGGTATAGTATCTGTGGGTAGACAAGGTCATAAGTGTTGAGTAAGTAGCAGCAAAGGCAAAGGAAAACAGCATGGTCTTAAACATTAATAACCTAAGAAAGATATTCACTTCCTCAATGAATAAAATTCTTTGTTTATAAAAAAATATTAGATTGTTATTTCTAGAAGCTTGTTCCTCTCCTTGACTTTTTCATCAAATATCTTGCTTAGACAGTTAAATGTTTATAAAGGCATAGATTAACAAAAGCAGTTATGTAACTAGTTCCCCTTGGTTACAGAGGAATTTATGACTCTAAATCCTTTTGCGAATCTGGGATTTTACAGATATTGTAATATATCTTTCTATAATTTGTAGTTTGAGAGTTTTATAATTTGAATTTTCTGCTATTGCCCCACCAAATATTTTAAACTAGGGCTAACTGAACTTTCTGTAGTGCAGCACAGTGCAGTGTCAAAGATAGTATTTCACAGAAAGTGCTAACTGTAAGCAGTATTGCCAACTTGACGCATGACATTAAGTTCATTTTAATACATGAATTTGAGTATTTTTCATTTTAGGGGATTGAGTAATCATCATTTTTCCTAAGAAATTTCAACTGAAAGTGTGTGCTCTTTTTTTTTGTTATCTTGTCATATTGTAATATCAATAGTATTGAGCATGCAGTCCAAGAATGAAGCTCATATATTTTGTCAGACTATTTTATCAATAGCACTGCTAAAACAATAGTAATAAATTGAGCAATTACAAATATCCTAATTTTCATATATAACCATCCTTCTTCTCCCACTCTTCCTTGTCTTCCTCCTCTCACCTAGCTCACAAACTTTAATCTTCCTTTCTTCCTCTAAAGCCTTGAAACATTGCTGTTCTTGAGCCCAACTGCTCTTTCTCCTCCCTGCACAATTGTTTCATCCACTCCTATCTCCCTTTGCAGCCCTCAGTAACTGTTTTGTCCCCCCTTACATCTCCTGGCTCTTCCATCCCCTCACCATTTCCTCTTCTCTTTCAGGTCAGATTGTTCTGCTCCTAACTTACGACACATTCAAGTTCTTGGTGTGAGTTTTGTTTCCATATATCTCAGAAACATAATAAAAAAAAAGAATGCATATATCTGGTCAATATTCACTTGACTCAAAAGTTTCTACTACGCAGCATTATCTGTACAAGTAGACCTCAGTGAGACACTATTAAATGTATTGGATGCATTAGCCAAAGGAGCATATAAAGTCATCAACACAAGGACTAAAATGAACAAATATTCATTAGAATACAATCAAAAGCAAGAATAATGGCCTAATAATAGATGGATTTCAGGAAGAAGAGATTAAGTGAAGGGAAAAAATTATATTCAATGTGAGCAGCAATAATAAGGGATCAAACTAAACATTTAAATCATAACCTCCTAATAAAATGTTCACTTCATTTTGAGTATGTACTTTGTAAACATATAATATCCTACTTGGCATTGCTTTTGGTTGATTAATTCTCTCCAGGTGTAAGTCAGGCATTTTCACTTACATGCTTCAATACACATACTCATCAGTCAAGACATTAAACATTTTTTTCCCCTAATATTTTCAACTACAAAGAGCTGGACTGAATATATGGGTAATACAACAGAGGGGTAAAAACATCCTCCCAATCTGTTTTTATGGTAACTAAAGATAATACAGCAGCAGTGAATAATAATAAAGTACCAGATCCTTTGCTGGTCCAGTGATTTCATGAACAAGGTCAGTTACTGGCTGATAATATGGTCCTATATTTAATTAGTGACTTGTTCACCCATGGCAAAGACTGCTACTTGCTATACAAAACAAATAAAAAGAGGAACAGTATTTCTAATGTGTTAATCTACCTGTGAACAGGTAGAACTATTATGGATCTTCATTCTTTCCCTGTGTGTTCAAATGCTCTTGTAAGACAGCCAGCCAAGTAATGTTGCTTCTTGACAGCTAGGTGAAATCAACAGGAAATTTGTCATGACAGTTAATGAAAGTTCTTGGATTTAGTTGGGTTGTTGGTTTGTTTGTTTGTATTTAATTTGAGGATTTTTTTTTTTTCCTGATGAGTGATTTTCTGTTCTTCATCTGCCAAGATACTTCCACATCCTCATGAACAATTCAGAACAAAGAAAACATTTCATAGTCTTGCATATACATTGCGGAAATGATTTTTTTTCCCTTTGAGTCTTTGTTCCCCAAAGGCTCTGGATGCAACTCTAGAAGCCTGCTAGCTTCCATGAAACTACAAGTGTACAATCCAATAGACTTCCTAAGGTGTTTACGTTTGCTAGGCTTTCAAACACCCTGTATACTGAGGTTAAACTCACTCCCATTTGCAGTATTTAACACTATTTCATTCTAAATGGGAAAACTTCACCAAGCCACAACACTCCAAATTATTCTGCAGTTTAGAAAGAAAAATAATTTGAGTTAGACACTTTGTATCTTGATCTCGTATGTAATAGTACCTCTAGCTTGCATATAGCTGCTCTGTATTAAGTGTCCAAGAATCACATAAAGCCAGTGAATACTCACTAAATTTCACAATAAAAGAAAATCAGTCAGCAAAAATATCTATACAAGTCCTTGTAAATCTGTAGGTAGGTAGAGAAATTTTAAGCCAAAAGTATAGGTTCCAAAAGAGTTCAGATATGACTCTGAAAAGCCAGCCACTGTACAGAGAAATTTTACAGTTTTCATTTTAGATGCTGGAGGTCTGACTGCTGTCTCCAAGTTCATTAGATTCTTTTTAGATCAAATCCTAATTTCCCCTGAGAAGTATTCCCCTTGAAATTCAGGTGCCTAATTCCCCTATTCACATTTGAAAATTCCAGCTCAAGTTGTTCATCATCAAAAGATCATCAGTCTGTAAGTGCTGCTTTGCTTGCCCACTTGCTTTTCTGATGTTGCTTCACATTTTGTGGAAACATACAAATATAAGCACTTAATTAAACTTCATTTTAAAAGACTGAGCATATCAGCACTAGTGAGAATACTGAATAATTTCTGTAACAATAGGCTAGTTAGCTGATCAGAAATAACTACTCAACTTTTTGCAAATTAGTGTAGGAAGGAGGGTTGCTTGAAAGACATGCAAATGACACATGAAACAAAGTAGAGGTAAAATAATTGCCTAAACATTGAATTACTGGAGTAGATAAGTTACACCAACAGTTGCTTATATTTTTTATTATCTCACATATTCAAATTATCTTAAAATAGTCCTCATTGTTTCACTCGCGAAACTAGATGGATGAGTGTTTTTGATATAAATATGACTTCAAAACCTGAAGAGCTGGCAAGCTAATAGCAAGTGCATTTATGCTAGTTATTCAAGAGCGGGGAAGGATGTAGAGAGAGGAAGAAAAAGAAAGGCAGCACTCTACACTTTTAATTTATGAAATTAAAGACTTTCTGAACTTTTCATCTGAGTTTGCCCTCTTCATTCTCCTGTGAAATAAATTGAGATCTTGGAGAACTCCAGAAATATACAGTTCTTTCTGTATTACCTGTCTTCAGCATTCAGCCCTGCTGCCTCTGTTACAAAACCCCTACAACTGTTTATGACTGTGGAGGGAACCCTCTGAAGAGCATATCGTGATGGTTTTTTCTTCCTTGCAGTTAACAAACCAATGCAAAACTTACAGCAACCATAGATTTATGATGGAAGAAAAATCCAAGCTGCTCAATTGGGCTAACTCGTTCCTAAATTTAATGAAGCAACTGCTGAAGGAATGAAAAATGCCGTGAAAGTGATCGCTTTATTTTGGTACATATTCCAAAATGAGTTAGCTAGTTGAGACTACACTTCAATCATGGAATGCAGTGAATATCCTTGACTCAAAACACAGATACTGCAGTGTTTGATTTGAAAATTGGCAGATCCTGTCATATACTTCATATTTAAGAAATGAAGATATGCATGTGCCTAAGTTTAACATCAAGAGTGTAGATGAGTGTTTCACTGTTGTAGCACTGAAGAGAAATATATTCACCATTTATTTCCCTTTTACTTTATTTAAAATAAAATAATAAGAGTCTTTGTAGAAAATAAAGCTCTCAATAAAACGCTTATTTTTGTTGAAATTGAGAACACAAACTTTGGTTTAGATTTCTAGGCAAAAACTAGTAGAATTTTTTTACATGTCAATCTTGGTCAAAGTATTTCCATGTCTTTTGTTATGGGATCTAAGCCTCGCCACATTTAGAAACCTAATGAATCTCCATGCTCTAAAGGTACCAAGCCAACGTGTTTACTTTTAAAAGCCTCCACACTAAAACACATTTTTTTCTTCCCCCAAAGTTTCCAGAGTTAAAATAACTTTAGATCAATATGAGACACACAACAGTTCTGAAAAGCCTGGACCATTTCATAGTCAAATTGGCTGGGAAGATTAGAATCCAACAAGCTGACAATTGGGAAGACAAATGCCATAACTCTGAACGTCCCACCCTTCCTTCTTCTTCCCCCAGCTTTTATTGCTGAGCATGATGACATATGGTATGGAATATCCTTTGGTCAGTTGGGGTCAGCTGTCCCAGCTATGTCCCCTCCCAAATTCTTGTGCACCCCTAGCCTACTTGCTGGTGGGGCAGTCTGTGAAGCAGAAAAGGCCTAGATGCTGTGCAAGCACTGCTCAGCAATAGCTAAAATATCTCTGCATTATCAACACTGTTTTCATAATAAATCCAAAACATAGCTGCGTACTAGCTAGTATGAAGAAATTTAACTCTATTCCAGGCAAACCCAATGCAATAAGAATTATACGCCTACACTTTGTCAACAGTACAAAAAAGCAATTCACTGTTTCAGAAATACTAAGGCTATTTTTATTAAAAGAAATAAATCAACCATTAGTGACTCAAACTATTAAAAGCTATCACTTTCATAATAAAGATGAATAGTCTTCTTCTCAAGAATATTAACAGTGTTTTCTTATCTCTATCCGTTATTACTGTCAATATATCTAACAATCAGATTATTTCTTTCAAAAGCTTAAGCATTTTAATCCCAAAAAGGGCAGGATTTTTTTCAGGGAAGAAGTGTATTTGAAGTATTTAGGGCAGTAAAAAAGCACCTTAAAAACTATGTAGGATACATTATTTTAGGTCTTTACCCATAAGATCAGTCTTTTAAAGCATTTAAAATTATGCCTAGGGTTATGCCTGAAGTTAGTTGTACTTCTCATTATGAAGAAGTAAAGATAATTTAATTTCATTTTTAAATGATATATTTATATTGTACTCTTTTCTTAATCATCCTCATCAAAATTATAAATAATAGTCTAAAAAAGACAAAGGTCTAATATAAAATACACAATGTCAAAGGAAGAAACCCTTCTAGGTTTCAAAGATATCTGAAGTGAGTAACCTGCTTTAGAGTGATGAACCAACCATTAAATTAATCAGAAAACTGAAGTTACTAACAAAACTGGGATGCTATAAGCTGACTTGACAGCGAGAGAAGGTAAAAAAATGTCCTTGTTAAACATCAGCTAGTTTTTGTTCTTAATAATGTATAAGAAGTTAGTCATGGAAAGTTATGAATTATACAATATGACCTTTCAAAGTAGTCGTTTTAATCATTATCCAGCAATATATGATGTGCCTTGAGACAAAGAGAAAAAAGTCTGATATATACTTAATCAACTGCTAGAAACACTGGGTGAGAGCATCAGAAACATGGAAGGGCAAAGATTCTGAATATGTTGCAAAGATAAAGCCTTTTATATTTACATAAAGGACTATAGCTTATGTATAAGGTAAACCTTATCTGTATACACCTATTAAAAGTAGTATTTTGATAAAAGGTCCTAAACTTTTACACAAGACTGGTCTCAATCAGAACTGTGAAAATATAGATCATCATGAATGCCCCTCCCCCAAAATGGTCCTTGTTAAATAAGTCTATCACTATACACTATATAGTATATGTTACTTTAATAACGTGACAATAATATTTTAACACCAAGCTTATTTTACATTATTTTCTTTTTCTTCAGCTCATGAGTCTTTCAGTCTTTAAGGCTTTGTATAAAAACTGAAATCAACAGAGTTGGTGCATATTATGATATGTGATATTAGTATATGTGAGATATGTAATATACAGCAGTTTAATAACTGCACTAAATGTAGATCTATGCTGCCATAAAAGTGACAGAAGTATACTGGGAAAATTACATTATATTCCCCCCAGCCAGTGTCCTGAGTTAGATCTTTTTATCTCTTTCTTGTCACCTTGTAAAACAGATTGTCTGTCTTCAAAGTTATGCGGTCAGAGAACTACAACTCAAGATAAAGGATGCCATTTGTAGCCATGCTTGACAACTGATGGGTTCTGTCTGTGTTTAGTTTAAACCCTCCTGCCTCTGAATATACTAATATGGGGATCCTAGGAAAAATAGAGTTTGTCAGATTGGAACTTTCCACATCTTCAGGCAACTAGAGTTGAATCGGTACCTCTTATTTAAAGCATCTTCAAACCACACATGGGTAGTTGTTTTCAATGATTTGAATATTGCCAGCCTTTACTCTTTGTCACCAGCTGGCTGACATCTAGAAATGCTTTCAGTTGCTTTATTTAAGAATGAATTTGTTTTTTGGAATCACTATTGAAAACATTCTCGCTGGAGCACAACTGTGCCCTGCTTGAGCTATTCCCTGGCTCGCTTTTGTGCAGAAATAAGAGAACTGGCAGGGGTCTGTATGTGCTTAAGTCACTGTAACTTAAACCAGGACATTAGCCAGATTTCTGCATCTAGTCCACCAAAATTAAATAGCTTTCAATGGAGCTCGTGTCAGGAATTTCAGGCAAACATTGGTTTTGTTTATTATCCATTACCAAAATCATATTTAAGGTAATTGATTTCAAATAATGTGTGACCACTATGGCTCTAGTTTTTGCCTTCTCATATCTTTCCTGTCCTTCCTTATCCTTACACAGCTCTTCTAAAACTCCAAAAAGTTAAATCATAAAAGTTAATTGTTCTAACAAGTTTAGTAAGGATAGACTTTCTTAAGTCTGGAAAACCTTTTCAAAACCTGCAACTGTTCCTTCTTTTTTTTACATCATATACATTTTATTGGAATAAAATGCATATCATACAGACAACACCCTTTCTTCACACAATACAGCATATCAATATCTGTTACAGTATTGTTTCTACATTCTCATCAATTAACGTGTTATTTTTGCCATTTCAAAATAACAAAACTAATTGAAATAATAACTATTAACAGAGACCATTCCTTGGTCCTTCATTAGCTCTATCTTATTGCCCTCAGTGGTTCAGTTAGGCTTCTTCAATATACATCTCAAAAAAAGCAAAAGAATAATGTAACAGCTTCCATAATATCTTACTACCAAGGCTACTTTCTTTCACCTTACACTTTTCCCTCTTTTCCACAGATTTTCTCAAGGGATCATGTTCTTCTTCTCCGGGACTTACTTGTATTTCCTGAGAATAAATACAGCTCTAAAGGCTTAGGAGAGTTATTCCAGGCTGATGGGGAGTTTAGGTACTGTGTCAGTATACAATGTGTAAATATATGAAATATTCCTTTCAATGAGGGGCAACAGAAAGGTGTAAAAAGGACTGCTTCAATATGAGAATTACAATAGTTTTCTTTTTTTAGGAACAAAGTTTAGCTCTCCCATATGAAAATGTATAGAATTAAATGTTTTAAAACAATATCATCCATTGCAGACATTACATGAAAAAATCTTTTGTCAGTGATAAACACTAATATGGATGGAGGAGATTCAGTAAGCCTCATCCCCTAAAAATGTTTCCTTGCACAGGGCTTCCCACATAATTACAGCTCTGTTTTTTGGATGGGATCTACAGGATTGTGGTACTGCAGAGTTCGATCTATTTATGAACAGTATTTTAAAGCTGTTTTTCAATCAATCCTTCTTTTAGTTATTCAAACTCATACCTAAATTGCAAGCAAATGAGAAATCCCATTGAGACTAGTGGCGTTCTAAAGAAGCTTCAGATTAAATATCTGTATAAATATCTTGCTTACTTAAGGCCCAACAGTGAGATATAAAGAATTACTTCAGACTTTTTTCAGATACCTACATGTGATTCAGAGAAATCGTAAAGGTCTGCCAAAGTCCCACAAGACCAAGTGTCTCCCCAAAGCAGTGATATAACTCAGATACAGTGAATTCCTTTACAATTACATTTGTTGAAGATATGGCCATTAGCATTTACACAGTTCATTTATAAAAGATCTCGATTTAGCCCAGTGTTAAATGTGAGACAATTGCAACACTGCTAACGGTAGTACAATATTTCTATATTTTTACAGCAACTATGGTGATTTGTTAGTCTTTCTGCCTCAGCTACAGCCCACAGGTATTCTTCAGAGTTTATTCACAGCATCATATAAGCAATTGCCATGGAATCGACTGCTCAAGAGACTCGTCTGCCCACAGGGAATTCCAGGCATACCTCTCAAGGGGAGAAACTAATGAGAGTGAAAATGAAATAGTCCAGTGATGATACGGAACAGGAAGACAGAGTCAATGGCGAGAATAGAGGCAGGGAGACATGAGTGTTCATCCTGAATTCAAAATGAAGTCAACTTTAACTGTAGTTTCAGAAAGCCTGGGCTTCATACTGGTAGTTTTCTTTAGCACTGACTCGAGCAGATAAATTTAAAGTGAATTGAGAGTATAAATTTAGGTTTCCTTCTCGATTTATATAAATAGGGGGTCTGAATTTACACAGAGGTTAGGTATTAGTGATGATTTTTTTTTTAAATTCAGGCCATTCTAACAGCCCTCACACCAGAGAATGGATCTACATGGTCTGTTTTTATTTCAAGTCAGAAGAACGAAATGGCAAAACAAATTTTCAATACCTATTTAACATGGTGTATATAAGAGAGATATATATATATGCGCCATATATATCATATATTTATGCTATATATACATCTGTGTATATAAGCTTTATATACAGGCAAAACAGCTTATTAATGATTGTAATTTAACTTTTAGAGAAATTCCAGTATTAGAATGACAAGAAAAAATATAAGAGTGAAAGAACAGAAAATGTTAAGAAACTCTCTTTTCTGAGAGGCCATATTGAAAATGCAGATACATATATATTTTACACCACATATTTCCATGAAGCTCAATACTATACTGAAAGAGAAAGAAATTATGATGATTTTTCCATTGCTATCCCGTTCCATTTACTTAAGGCTAGTCCTGCTTTAAATAAATAAATTGTACAGAGGTAAACTCACCATTGTCCCAGACAGTGCAAGATAGATACAATAATAAAAGGTTTCTTAAACTGGAATATATGGCATCAGGCTTGTTCTAGTTCTTTTTAGTGAGTTCAAAGACCTCCCCTCTAATGGACTGAATTCTATTCCCGTCTTTTCCTCACCTATTTTACCTCTCTGTTTCTTTGTCTCTAAAATGTTAATTAACTTCTTAGAGTACATATATCCCAAACTAGCTATTATTAACTTATACTGTACACTGCTTTATGCATGTTGTATGTAAAGCAGGGTAGGCACTGCACCTTCCTGCAGCTTGTTTCAGCCTGTCAGAAAACTGCATAAATGAAGCCACTTTGAGCTCCAGGCTGTCAGAGCCAGATTGCTTCTGCCTACCTGAACAAATCTAACTAAGGTATCTCTACAGTAAAGGCAGTCTTCAGTGTAGACACATTTAAACATATATGGCTACACTTGTGAACAATCCAAATGTTTTACAATCACTGTTAGTGAAAATAATGGGGTGTTGAAGGTTGATGATAAACCCCAGGTTTTACTAATCACAAATTTGAGCAGGCTCCCCACATGCTCCTCTACTGAAATCAAAGCCAGAGTGTTAGTGTAAGGTTATCTTAGAAGTAAGGGGGTTTCTGTAATTTAAATAATTTTATTTAGCTTGCGTTTATTGCTAAGGTGTTATATCTAATAACATCTTAACATCCTTCAACATCACAAAGTGCAAACCTTTAGCAAAAATGTTAAGGTAGTAACCAAATATAAGTGTGTAGACAGTGTCCATAACACCATATTAAGACTAACTGGTGTTTTCAAAGCAGTAGATTATTAGAAAAGCCTATATCAAAGTAATTCTGTCAGAAGAAATAAACTTCAGCATATTCAAAGCCAGTTACCATCTATATAAAAAATTAATTTCTAAAACGAAAAATTGTAACACGTCATCTTATCCCCAAACTGACTTCTGATGTTAAGTAAATATTAACCTTTGCTGTAATAGAGGTTATAAATATATTTACAACAAAGTTCTGTTCACATAAATATTTCAAAAAGAAAGAAATATTTCAGTCTCATGACTGAAAATGTATTTGTTTTCTGATCATTTCTATTTGTAAGTAAAGAACTCCACAAGAGCATAGCCTCTAGAAAAAAGGGATATGACCTAAGGGCATAGAGCTAGTACAAACCAGAGACTGACTGTAAGATAAATAGACAGTTCCTCCATTATTTTCAAACAATCCTCCAATCTGGTTCTATATAAACAGAAGACTCAGGAGGACAAAGGAAAAAACCCACAGCTTCTGTTGTTCAAATAAACTTCAAACACGAATGCAAACTGCAGTAAGTAAGGCTATAGGAAAAGGAGCCTATGGGACTGAAACACCAAGTCTCATTAGTGACAACTGAACGTGTGCTTTCTGCAGATGTCTTGACTGACAGTTTGTTTTAAATATGAGTGCATATTAACAGAAGGTTCTGCCTGCCATCAGATGGCTTAACATCATTTTCCTTCATACCCAATGCTGTTTTATTGTTAACTTGTTTTTAAAAACAGCAAATTTCTTCAACCTATCAAAGTTCTTTCTCCCTTTCTCCCTCCTTACCCCTAAGAAGGTCTTGCACACTGATTGATTTATGCCAAGACAGTGAATGTATTTTTATTCCAAATGTCAGATTTACAAGTTCTGTGTACTTATTCATAGATACTTTCATCTCTCCATGCTAAACAGGATTTTTTTATTCTTCAAAGCTTGGATACTTTTCTTTGAAAAAAGAAAACTAAATTCTTATGTTCTTGTGCATATATATGGGAAAGCTTCCTGTTAAATTTCATAGAAATGAATGGCCAAGCATGACCTTATTTTAAAATGTAAATCTCAGTTGTACATATCTTTGAAGCAAGTAAAGTCTAGTGCACACTTCCCCCCCACCTCCCTGCCCCGGCCCCTCCTGTTTGGTCCTGTCCTAAGCTTGACTGTGATAATAACTGACTTTTTAATAATTTACTAAATTTGTGTAAGCCTTAAGTACATGCTGGATTCTTAAAAGCATTAAACTGTTGACTTACAGGCATGAACTTGTAGCTGACAAAACTGTCTTTTAGATGAAACAATCTGATCCTTTATGCCTAAACATTCTACTTCAATACCTGTGAAAAAATCAGTTTTGATCAGCCAAAAACTGGAGACATTCATAATACCAAAGATATGTGTCCCAAAGACATGTCCCAAAAACATTGTATAATCTAATAAAATTAGCAAATTATGTCAAATATTCTCCCTATTTGTACCTGCAGCTTTACCGAAGAATCAGCACAGGATACTAAAGAAGCCAATACTAGAGGATAAACATGTTTAGAAAGTAAGGTGATTCTACATAATCTTCATGGTAACTGGATGCGCCTATTAATTCATTAAAATGTGCATTTATACAGAGAATGAATTACATTTTTAAAAATTTAAGATAGTTCTTTATAAATAAAAAAACAAAAGCATTTTACAAAAGCATTTAAAATGTAATAAAACTAATTCAGCTTATTCACTGCAATTGTGACTACCAGGAAGGATTGACTCCAGTTCTGATATTACTAAATACTGAAACTCATACTGATGCCAGACTTAAAGAAGGCATTGTATCCCTCTGGATTTGTATCAGCAGGGTACATCTGGGAGACTTCATTAGTATTAATATACTGTGTGGTCATACAGCTGGAAAAAACAATCAACCACACTTTCTCATGCCATAAGCCTCATTGGATGCCCCTGAGTCATAGCAAATTTATGAAGAATAGAAGTGTTTGGCTGCCTACCAGAGATACTGGAATATTTAATTATGTGAAGTGCTCCGTTAGCACAGTGGCCAATGCAGCAAAAAGCATTGAAAGATAGCACTCATTTAATTGTTCCTGTTTTGAATATACTTTCTCAGCCCAATCTCTTCCCCTTAAGATTGTTTCTATCCTCTCCAGAGACTGGCTAATTTGAATGAAGGAGAATTACTTCCAGTCAAATATTTTTTAACAGAATATGACTCTAACTTCTACTGAGAAATAATGTGTCCAGTAAGATGTTTCCCTGAGGTCCTCAGGACTGTTCATTTACTATGTTAAGCTAAGTGCTTAATTACCCTAATCCGAACTCTATGGAGTTCAGCTACCAAACCAGAACAAGTAGTGCCTGAGCTCGCCCAGGGTTTTGAGGTATCCACATGACACGTTCCTATGGCAGACCTGGGCTTTTCTGTACCAACCGCTGGACACCACGCATCATACGTTACAGAATCTCAAATGACACTTGGCAGCCACATTACGGCAATTGAATCCTTACTGCTTAGTTAAAAATCAAGCTTACAACCAGAAATAAGTTTGTTCAAAACTGAAGGATGCTTTTTTTCCACAGAAGCGTTTGTGCCTTTTCTTAATGCTGTCATCACATAATCTAGAGTATTACCTCATTTTTGCTGTACAAATTTGTGTTAATTCAAACGTTTCCTTAAATGACATTTGCCAAACTTTTCAGTGGGATTTCTCAATGCACCGGTGCCACTGTGACTACTTATTTACCATGTGCTAACAGTGTCTTACATAATATAAGCAGCACAGAAATTCTGCATCTTCCTGAAAGCACAATCTAATGAAGTACATATATTTTTTGTGCACAGCATCTTGTAAAGAGCAGAGCCAATAATTTATCATTAGTCAAATTAATGTTTTAACAGTCTAACAGTGTATATTATGATATATAGGAAATTTTCAACAACAGTACAGTTTAACAGTTTAAATCATTTTTATAAAAAAGCCCATCTTAACTTCTTCCTGTTTTCCCTGGTATTATGCTCATCCTTCCAATGTCCTTCTGCAACCTGCACTTGACAATTTTTACATACTTTTTTACCCTAGTCTGGTCCCTTCCCCTTGCTCCCAGGGAAGAGTTCAAAGTTGCCCCACAGCACCCCCAGTATCCCTGAGGCCATTTGTCTGGCAGGGACTGCCTGGGGCTGTCAGCCCCTTTCCCGGTGGCACTCACAGAGCTGGACCTCAGACAGGCTGGGCAATGGGCACTTGGCCACGGGGTGTCTGGCAAACCCAGCTCAGCCCTGCTCAGGCCAAGGGCAGCCCAGCCACACCTGGGATCTCCATGGGCAAGGCAGCCCACAGCCCGTGGCCTTCTGCTAGCAATGGCAAAAAATGAGTTCAACATCACAGTAGCTAGCAAATTAATTAACATTGATCAAATCTGGTTTCTGTTCACAATCTTTGTGACCAAAAAAAAAGCAACACCAAACAGAAAACCTACATCTTGTCCTACGAATAAAAATAACAACTGTATATTTTTGCGTAATGTAATGACTCCTGAATGAATAGCTAGGGCGGCTATTTCCTTGGCGTCTCCTAAGAATCAGTTAGAATATATTAAAACTATGTTTATAATACAAGCCATTTGAGTTACTTTTTAAAGAATTTATGATGTTTTTAGGCCTTTAGTAGAGACTGGTAGAACACTGCAGTAGAATCTAGTCATAAAGTGTGAGCTACCAATGATAATTTAAAATTAAAAACAATAAGTTATCCATCCCTTTGTAATTCTTATCTGTGCTACATTACTACTTGAATTAAAACTGTAGTGAAATACACATCCTGCGCTATGTTTTCCAAATTTGTTAGAGGGGAGTAAGCCTGGTTCTGATAATTACAGGCAAAGCTGATGCCTTTATGAGGCTAACAAGGGAGTTGTTGAATATTTGCTTAAGTGCCAATTAATTAGCATTGAAGTTAGATTTTGTACTCTGATGACCTAGTTAAAGAAACATTAATTATAACCAACAAACCTCTTTTTGGTATTGTCACATGAGACTAAAAGCTGCAGACGTCCTATGGAAACTAAATCAATATGCTTCTACAGTCACAGACTTGTACAAAGGGTCAACTATTAACATTTCTTCTGCAACTCTCAAGATAAGATAGAATAAACATTTCCAAATAGGAAAGTATATAGTTCAGATGTACCAACAGAAGGATAGAGAATTCAACTGCAATAACAAATGCAGACTGATGAAGCTTTTAAAAAGTCCCAGCAAAAGATAAGCTCCTTTAGACCATAAACACAAAAGAGTAGGAAAAGGTGCCAAGGGAGCAGTGGGAATCATTCAACTTCCAGTCTTAGAGAAGTGAAGGACATTTGAGTGGATGAGAAAGCTGAAAATTATAGAAAGAAAACAAGGCTGGTGAAAAGTTCAGTCTCTTCTGACAGTCAAATAAGTGAAAGTGTGTTTGTCACGGTTTAAAGCTGGGCCGGCTATTAAA
This sequence comes from Nyctibius grandis, assembly GCF_013368605.1. Taxonomy (NCBI): domain Eukaryota; kingdom Metazoa; phylum Chordata; class Aves; order Nyctibiiformes; family Nyctibiidae; genus Nyctibius; species Nyctibius grandis. Next base: position 15,510,852 of record NC_090659.1, on the reverse strand, counting down.
CCTGCGGCAGACGCTCTCTGTTAACCCTCCCCCCCTACACCCGAAGGGAAAAGGAAAAGGGAGAGAGGCTTATGGGTTGGAAAGTTAAAACAGTTTTAATAAACTATAGTAATGAAAAAGAGTATAATAAGAATAATAGAAATAATCAAATATATACAAAACCAAGATCAAGAGCTTGGAAATCCTCCTCAGGCAGAGTTGCTCCCCCCAGCACAGGCAGAGGGGAAAATGCAGTAGCTCCACTGCCATCACACCTGCAGGCTTTTAACTGGAGAATTGGCAAAGCTGGTACCAATCAGTGGGAGACAGGAGGGCCCCTCCCTCCTGGGCCCCACCTCCAGGAGGCAGTGGGTTAGTGATAAATAGGAAAGTGAGAATGACATGTATGGGATGGAATACCTCGTTGGTCAATCTTGGGTCACCTGCCCTGGCTGCTCCTCCCTGCAGGTGTGACCCCCTTTCTGCTCTTCACTCGTAAGCAGTGAGGAATTTAGCAGTGACCTTGGTTTCTCTAAGACTAATTGGCCTGGTTTGGGCCAAACCAGGACAGTGTTTCCTACAGAGGAAGCATTCAGCATATTACCAAGCACAGCAGCGATCATTGGGCATTCTTCTGAAGTGTTGCTTCTAGGAGCTGTTGTGAATAAATACTTCCTCTATGTGTAGTCTACCACTGGTGCAGGTTATTAAACTTTTTCCAGGTTAGGATGATTTTTGTTTATAAATGAATATTTCACACTTACTCGTTAATTCATTCATTGTGCACCTTTTCTCAGAAAACAAAGTAGCCTCATTCTTTCCCTTCCCACCACCATAAAGGAAGAAACAAATACCAAATACTGCAAGCTCAACTCTGACACAGGGAAGACAAGACTTTTGAATGACACTTGGTTTAGATCCATACTTACAACCTTCTCACACATTGCTGACACTTCCTTAGTTTTTATATTTTTAATATCAGAATCCTAGAATCCCAGAAACAAAACTACCTACTTTGATATAGACATTAACTTGTGGAATAGGATTTTATGCATTTAAAATTAAGCTCACATTGATTTTCTGCATTTAAGTTAAAAATGCTATTTATGTTAATAGTTTTAGTTTTTCTGATGTTGTCAGAAAATCTTATTTTTCCATATATTTTATTTCTCATCTGGGGTTTAAAAAAAGTAAAAAATTAAAATCCCATAAGATATGAAGAAATACAGCTCCTACATTTTTAAGTATGTAGAATTAAAACCTCAATACATCATAATAAGCACTAACACTGCTGTATTCTTTAAAGATGGGGAAGTTTCAACACTTTTTTAAAATGAGGAATTTACATCAGTTAGCAAACTTGAAAATGAAATTATTTTAGTAAGGGTGTAAGATAAAATACTGACGTGTATTTATACTCCAACATAATATACTGCTGCTTCTAATAACACATCTTACATTTGAGTTTTATTCTGTGATTTCACTGGATAATATTTGACAAAATTTTCAGTGTTTCTTGGCAAAAACTTGAACAGATCAAAACTAGGATATTAAGTATTTTGCTGTCTTCACTGTGTGTATATACAACTCCCGTGAACTCTAATGGTACTTATTACAGGCTGAATGAAAATAAATAATATAAATCTTTGCAAAATTGAGATTAGTAGTTTTTTGATCATACAAAATATGTATTTAGGCAGCCACACAGGCATAATGAAAGGGAAAAAACAATCTCAATTAATTCAACATATTTACTTAGACTACATCTATTAGTTTTAGTAAATACTGAAATTATATTAATTGCCACGGAGACCAGCTTCAGGGCAGGTAAGACTGCACTGGGGAGGGGACCTGCAGCAAAAAGGGCTGACGAAAAGCTCTATTTGGGGCTTTTTTGAAGCATGGAAAAGCCCTTTGCCTTTCCTGGGGGCTGTCTGTCGGTGGGCGGGCTGCTAAGATAGCCCGGGCGGAGACAGCATCACCCACCGTTGATCAGGTGATAAGAAGCCTCCGGGAGGGCAGTCACTGCCCACGGGGCACAGGGTAAGCAAACAGTGATTGTGTGTGGGCGGAGCGGATTGGATTTACCAAGGGGAAATCATGCTTGACTAACCTGATAGCATTCCATGATGTCGTGACTAAATGGGTAGATGCAGGGAGACCAGTGGATGTAGTCTACCTTGACCTTAGCAAAGCGTTTGACACAGTTTCCCATAACATCCTCGTGAGTAAGCTTGGGAAGTGTGAGGCAGAAGAACAGACAGTGAGATGGATTAAGAACTGACTACGCAATAGAGCCCAAAGAGTGGTAATCAATGGTGCCAAGTCCAGCTGGAGACCTGTAACTAGTAGAGTCCCCCAAGGATCAGTGCTGGGTCCAGTCCTGTTCAACATCTTCATCAACGACCTTGATGAAGGGACAGAGTGTCTTCTCAGCAAGTTTGCTGATGATACGAAGCTGGGAGGTTTGGCTGATACACCTGAAGGCCGTGCAGCCATTCAGCATGATTTGGACAGACTGGAGAGCTGGGCAAAAGGAACCTAATGAGGTTCAACAAGTGCAGAGTCCTGCACCTGGGAAGGAGTAATAAAATGCACCAGTACAGGCTAGGAGGCGATCTACTAGAGAGCAGCTCTGTGGAGAAGGACCTTGGAGTCCTGGTGGACAAGAAGTCATCCTTGGGACAGCGATGTACCCTTGTGGCCAAGAAGGCCAATGGTATCCTGGGGTGCATAAAGAATAGTGTGTCCAACAGATCGAGGGAGGACCTCCTCCCCCTCTACTCTACCCTGGTGAGACCTCACCTGGAGTATTGTGTTCAGTTCTGGGCTCCCCAGTTCAAGAGGGACAGAGATCTACTGGAGAGAGTCCAACGGAGGGCTATGAGGATGATGAAGGGACTGGAACACCTGCTTTATGAGGAAAGGTTGAGAGCCCTGGGGCTTTTTAGTCTGGAGAAGAGAAGACTGAGAGGGGATCTAATTAATGTGTATAAATATATGAGGGCTGGGTGTCAAGAGGCAAGGTGCAACCTCTTTTCACTTGTGCCCTGCGATAGGACAAGGGGCAATGGATGCAAGCTAGAGCACAGGAAGTTCAACCTCAACATGAGGAAGAACTTCTTTACTGTAAGTGTTACAGAGCACTGGAACAAGCTCCCCAGAGAGGCTGTGGAGTCTCCTTCTCTGGAGACTTTCAAGACCCATCTGGATGCATTCCTGTGTAACCTGCCCTAGAGTGGTCCTGCTCTGGCAGGGGGGTTGGACTCGATGATCTCCAGAGGTCCCTTCTAACTCCTAACATTCTAACACCGCCATTCTAACATCATCATTTTAACAATGATTCTATGATTCTATATTAATGTTCATCTCACGTTCATTAGGAAAAAAAGTTACATTATTCCCACAGACTCACTTGGTAGTTTACCTTTGATATTTATGGGAAAGAGATCACATTAATGTTGAATAATGTGGAACTGCAAGTGGGTTCTACCTTGATTATGAGCTTTCCATAAAACTAAACCACCTGGTTTAAAAATTAAAATGTACAACAAAGTAGTTCTCATGTGCTCTAGTTATTAGGTATTCAGAAATGTACCTAACTTTAAATGTGAGAGCAATGAGATAAACTATGTATTTAATTGCACTTTGTATTTGTGCTCTTCCCAATGTAGGATGTTACCATATAATTTATCTGTAGCTTCTTTTCCATCTTTGGTATGCAGAACAAGAGCTAAAAATACTCTACCTTTTGACCTTGAACATGAGGAACAGGGAAAAGCCTCAGGGAGTAACGCAGCTAAAAACTCTACTGTCATTTGTCCATAACCCTGGCTTTTCACTAGCAGCCATTCCTCATGGGAATGTAAAACTATATCTATATATCACTAGCAACCTAAAAGTCTTCTGATCATGTGTGCAAAAATATGTTAAATCATTGGTGGTAGTACTACCTTGGGTTGCTGGATGCTGTTAGTGTAACATATAAGACCGTCGCGGTACCTCACAAGACAAAGCCAGACTAACAAACTAGAAATGGGATTTATTTTTACAAAATGGTAACAAAATCAAACTAAGTTTTATTCGAACCGAAACCTCTTTGAGACTCCAACAAATGTTAAAAATCCACCGGTTCAGAATGTCATTCAGGAGCTAATATTACACAAATGACTTAAGAATTCTTGAGGTTTGTGGCCGATGACCCAAAATGTATAATCACTCACCTAATAAAGAAAGGGCTCTCAGCCTCGAGAAGTTTCCTTGGGCACCGTCCCGACTGATGTGGAGAGTCCCCAGCTGCAGATCTGCTGCTCCGAGGAGGACGGACTCAAAATGGCTCTCGGTGGGGCTCCATTTGTACCCTATTTGAATCTGATCTGTGGTCAAAGATGGTCATGTAACCCCCCACTGGCTGAGAACCCCAACTTCCTCACTGTCACGGTTTAAAGCTGGGCCGGCTATTAAACCTGCGGCAGACGCTCTCTGTTAACCCTCCCCCCCGCCACCTGAAGGGAAAGGGAAAAGGGAGAAAGACTTATGGGTTGGAAAGTTAAAGCAGTTTTAATAAACTATAGTAATGAAAAAGAGTATAATAAGAATAATAGAAATAATCAAATATATACAAATATATACAAAACTAAGATCAAGAGCTTGGAAATCCTCCTCAGGCAAAGTTGCTCCCCCAGCATGGGTAGAGGGGAAAATGCGGTAGCTCCCCCTGCCATCACACCTGCAGGTTTTTAACTGGAGAATTGGCAAAGCTGGTACCAATCAGTGGGAGACAGGAGGGCCCCTCCCTCCTGGGCCCCACCTCCAGGAGGCAGTGGGTTAGTGATAAATAGGAAAGTGAGAATGACATGTATGGGATGGAATACCTTGTTGGTTAATTCTGGGCCACCTGCCCCATCTGTTCCTCACTCGTAAGCAGTGAGGAATTTAGCAGTGACCTTGCTTCCTCTAAGACTAATTGGCCTTGTTTGGGCCAAACCAGGACACTCACCTTTTGACTGAAATGAATATGTGGCGGGAAGTTTTCACAGGCTTTTGTTGGGTCTTTGCTAGGTCTTTGTCAGGTCTTTTTCAGGGTGAGTGCATCTGCCACAAAGTCCCCCAAAGTTTTCACACTTTTGATTGCAAGAAAACTTCAATATTTGTACTCAGTAATTGAAAGCCTAAAGATTAAAAAGAAAAGGTCTGCAACATGATTAAACAGAAGCATACTTTGCTTTCATCTTCAACTTAAAAGTGTTTGTTTTGATGGCCAAAATAATAAAGGAGGTGAGAAATGGCTTTAAAGGATGCCTTTTTTTGTATATTAATTTCATATTGAAGATGCTGAAAAAAACTGACCAACCTTTTCTTACTGGAGGAAGTTAATGGTTATCACTACTTTTGATGGCATCAGATTTCAGACCAATTATAATTTTTGCCTGCCCAAAAAGCATCAGACACAGAAATGGCAGTAGAATTTAACATCCCTCTTAAAACTCCATTCTACAATATGTTTCTACTAAGTTACTAAACACTAATTTGTGGAGCTCCACCAGTTCAACTGAATATAATAAATATAATTTTCTTTAAAAAAAAAGAGGAGTAAATGAGTAATTTTGATCAAATGGGAAAAAGCAGAGGGAGCAAATGGAACTGATCCTCCATATGCAGTTTCAGAGTCATAATCTGGTGAAACACAAGGGCAAAAAATTTGTACCACAAAGGGACACAGAAGAATAGTCGCATAGTGTATTCACTTCACTCTTATCCTCCAGGAATTCTTCCTTGGAAATGGTAGAAATTATTTATAATACTAGACCATACATGGCCAGAACAAATTAACAACTTGCCACGCAGCTATTATTCCCTAGTCTCTAAATTTAGTACAGTAACAGTGAATCATTTGGAAATTTTTTTCTGTTATATACTGTAAAAACCTATTTGTTGTCTAACTCCTTACAGATACTCTATTTAACCTATGTCCTGATGGTCTTCCAAACCTGGGACAACATTCAGATTGCATGTTCATTAGCTGGTAAGTACTTTAACTTCAGTGTCATCCAAATTATTTTAAGTAGTTCGAAATGTATCTACTTAAAGCTAAAAGTATTTGCTCCTTTTATTGAATGCAAACATGTTAAAGAACTTTATTGGCCAATATAATTCCCTAGGATTTGGAAAAAGTGTAATTTGTAAGTAGAAAGCAGTAAGATTGATAACAAAGTAAATCAGATTTAGAAAAAAATAAGGACTAAAACCTGAATAAGATTAAACAATAATCAGGAAAAATAAAATCAGACCTTCAGTTCTGCACAGCAGAGAGAATATGATGTGCATGTAGCTACAATCGCACAAGTTCACAATAAGCCAATCATTTCCCGCTAAAAAGAAAGTACTTTTTTATCTCGATGGAGCTAATTATCCAGAAACATCACACTGGGGAAAGATTTGAAGAGAAAAACCCTGTTAGATGTCTTTAGATCTCATTTTATCTACATTGCAATCTCATTTTAAGCAATTCTCAATGAGAATAATATATTAAGGTAGTTTTTATTTGCACGTCACTTCCATTTCATTTTTATCATTACTGGGGCTATATTATTATTATTGCAATTTAAACTTGCATTCTGTTATTAATCAAGACCAGTTCTATGACAGAGTTCAAATATCCTGTCTGAACAAAAATATCATGTTTCTTTTTTCTAACTTTTCTGAGTGAAGGGTCATGTAAAATAACACTCATAAAATAACAGGAACAAGTAATATTCAAATGCTAAAGTAGGCTAAAAACTGTGATTCTTACATATGTCTCTGCCCTAACATTGTCTTATATGAAAAGTTCAGGTTATAGGCACGTGAGTCTCATCAAAATAAATTGTGTACTGCGAAATTTGAAGTAAAAGCCATTAAACATATGCTTTAAAATGTCATATGCATCTAGTGATCTTCTTATAACCTGCAATGATTCATCGGAAAAAAAAATCTGATTAAATATCATGCTTCTGAATTTGAAAATCAGTCTGAAATTCTTCAAAGGAGACAAATATAGGGAAAAAACAGGTCTTGTAAAGACCATTTTGTACAGAGCTTTGCTAAATTCCAGGAAAAGAAGTGATTCAGTTTATTGAGCTAGTCTACAAAAAAGGTTGTACTTCTTTCCTCTGCACCATAAGAAAGAAAGAGAACGAGAGGAAAAAAAAAAAATATTAGTGAGCGAAAGAAAGGAAAAAGGAGAACAAAAAGTAGCCCCCTTCTCCCCAGCAAACCCTCCCTTTTATAGTGAACTTGATGTTAATGATATAGAATACACCTGTGGGCCAGCCTGGGTCAGCTGCCCTGCATTTAGGTGCTAATTGCCCTCATCAGCATGGCTGGCCACAAACTGAAACAAAATCCCAATGAAACCAGGACACAGGGGCAGGCAAATAGTACACGTTTAAATGATGGAAGATTTTATGCAGAGACCCAATGATACAAGGATCCTTGTTTTTTTAGCTCTTATCAGACAAGTTGTTTGAAGATGGAATTGCACCAGTTCTTCAGCAAATGAAGAACATGATTAAACATTTTGTTATGTATTTAAATTAATGTAACAGAGCAGCACTTCTGCAAAGACACCTAGTAAATTATGCTCTTTTTAATTGCATATTTTTTCCACATCTTGTGACAAAAACAGTTGAGGAAAGAATGGAGATAAAGTCCAGACATATCTCCAATTCTTTGTGAGGATTGTTATCACATAATTGAAGGTGTATTGAATGGATCCACCATCCCAGTGAAGGATGCAAGGAGACAGTAAAACAGTAATCTTCCATCACTTCCATGGATATGACCTTTTGTTTTCTTTCCTGGTCTGCTAGCACGTTGGTTACTGATGCAGATCATGACATGAGGTTTAACACAGCACCCCTCTGAGAGTTTGTCAACAAGTTTCTGCAATGCGACCTATTTGTCAGCCTTTCCCCCTCCTCTCCTGATCGAGTATTCATTCTTCACAGTAGTGATGACAGATGTAAAGAGGAAGAATGTGTGGGGAATATTATGTTGCTGTTACTAATGTTGGGCACCATGTCGTGCCTGAGAGATACATGTTATGCTACGTTATGAGTAAACCTTGCACCCAGGTTTTTTAGCAGTTGTAAGTTTGCTTTTTTTAATAAAAATTATCAATCCTATTAAAAAACCTAATATATGAAAAGGGATGGTGTACAGAACTTCCTGAATTCTATCATTATTTCAGATATGGGTCAAATGAGGAGTATTAACTGAAATGGAATACAAAATGATGATACACTCTTTCCCATAACACACAAAATATTAGGATAGGAAATGAACTTATTGAATAGAAGTTATAAAACAAACACAAGAAATTTTTTTTTCATGCAGTGTACACCTATATTGTCAAATTCATTGCTCAGATTCAGATTTTTGCAAATGCCAGGGGCTTATCTGCAGTCAAAAAACACTAGACTAAATTCATTGAAGAAAAAATCCATCAAAATCTCATTTCTACACCAGTTTAGAATACCCAGGAGATTGCTAAAGAAAAAAATAATGAGGAGGACGGTGTCTGAAGGGCGGGCTTTCATTATTAGTCTAGAACATTGTCTCCAACTTTCTACAAACCAAAAGCTAGGAAGAAAACAATGCAGTGTTCAAGAGTTTGGAGTTTTTAAGTTAGTGTCACAGATATGTTTATTGTGAATACTATTACTAGTATATCAAATAATACATTGCAGCCACACAAATACATTTCCACTTGTTATGGTTTGGGTATTTTTTTTCCATTAAAGGGATTAATAATTATTATCTTCATTCCCAATAAAAGAAAACAAGAGCTTTAAATTTGGTTGTGTATCATTTTGTGTTGCCACAATAATATGACGGTATATAACAAAGAATAAAGATAAAATATTTTGTCAAATTATTCTACAGATAACATTGGTTTTGATAAACAAAATGAATACTAAAATTGTAGTTGTTCTTTTGCTTTCTCCATTGTCTTACTGCCCCTTAGAAACACACTTTGCCAGGTGTGGATGTGAGTTAGCTACTATTGATTTCCTGGGCATCCAAGGGCTACAGACATTCTGGAATACTTCTCCTTCTCTTCCATAGCAGTTGTATGTTGAGAATTTCAGCAGGAGCTGCATTTACAGCTTGGAGAGCTGCATAAAGTTTGGGAATAGTCATTTGACTGGATCCAGTATAGATACTAGTTAAAGCGTGAAGGTTTGAAGTTATATAGATCATGGCTTTTCAATTTGTGGCTGCTACTAGGTTTAACAAGATGAAAGAATCTTGTTCTTTTCTTTATTAGAATAATATTAGAAGATTTTAATAATCTAATTTGTTAGATTATTAGAAGAAAGGGGGAAAACAGGGTTTTTTTTTCTTTTTCAGTTGCAATATGAGGTTACAATGTAAAGAAAGCTATAGGGAAAACTATCAAGAACAGCATAACTCCCCCATAGAAGCATCAGTCAGATTTTCAGCTCTTCCCATGGAGGTTGTCAGAAAATCATAGCAATTTTCATGTCTGTTTAATGATGATGAAATGTGATGTGCTACTCTGAAATTCCTAGACGATTCCTTTTCGCTTGTCCATTGCTCCATTTCTGAACAGTAAAAGGAGGCTGCGCAAGTGTTATTCTTTTTACTTTGTTTTCTTCTTTTATTTTGTCAGGATAGTCCTTGCTAACCTAAAATTGAATGCAATGATTATCAGTAGGCTACTGAATAATTGCTACAATATATTGCTCTTGTTTATCTCACCCTCTAACCTCTCTTCTATCTGCATGATAGTTTTAGGTTAAAACATTCCTAATGCCTCCATAGAAGGTACAACAAGGGCCAATCTCAGAGAATTAACCCTGGCATTTAGGAAGAGTTTGCATCAAAGGTACTCAGCAAAGAGAACATATCTTCACTTCTCTCCAGATTCTAAAGTACTTGGTAAGGACACTGTAACATCACCCAGTATACAAGACCTGTTAATTATATTATTAAAAGAATCCCACTTTAATTTGCAAAGAGAGACTATATCTCACAGTTTATCCTGATGGTACTTCAGGCTTTGAATTTAACTTTAGCCACAGATAAAAGACAGAAAGCAAAATAATGAAATGAGCATTCAGCTCAACATTACATAAGAAGATCATTAGCTATCTGCACATATGATCCTATTTCAATCCAGTCCTTCAACACCCACTCACACTATTCTTTGTAAGAAAGCCAGTCAAGCCAGCCATTGAAGTGGAAAAAAGTGTATACTTTTTTGTAAGACTAAGGCCTGTAAGTACTTACTAAAACTAAATGTTTCATAATTAATCACACCTCAAGTGTTAGTCAGTAGCTCTGTCATAAATGCAAGAATCCTTCCTATTTATTGTATTTCCTTTTCTTCATATTTAAGTGCTGTTGTCTTGAATTACTGTAACTTATAGGGATGGTTAATAACACACTTTGCCTTTGCCTACTCCTCTACCTGACTGACTACAAACAATAAGATTATTAATTTTTCTGTGGGCCTGAATCTAAGCACAAAAGTCACAACCAAAAACAGAAGCAAGTGCCAGTATTCTGCTTGTATTCTCCATACTGCTTGATGTAGGAAGCTTGATGGAATTGGCTTTGTTATACAGTTACACTTGTTATGGGTATATATGCCACTTACATATTTGAATATACGCTTTTTTGTTTATAGTTCTTCAGACAAACTTGCCATGGAAATGAGCCATTTTCAAAGTGTGCTAAGTAGACTACTTTCTTTCCCAGTAATCATTTATGTAGTTAATTTCCTAAGATGGATTCCTGAGGCAACAAATGTAAGCATGATTTACTTTCAATACAATATACAGGGATATCGTATATCTAAAATATACAATATTCTAGGTACTACCAAGTCATTTATCAACAACCCAATAATTTGGTGTTACTTATCCTGGATTTCTTTGATTCAATAATATTCTATTTAGTCATTACAAAAAGGTAATTTGGAAGTAAACAGATAACTGTGACAGTTTCACTGACATATCATGTATTCTTCATAAAACATCCACAGTAACTGTATAGCAATTGTCATTTCATTGTTTTTATGCTTACAAAATACTATTGTGTAGAAGTCTTCCTGTTTGAAATACGTATTCCTAAGAACAAGAACAACAGAAGTTCCTTCATTTATACTTTTCACCTAACATCTAGTTAGAAAAAATTATTTCCCATTTATTTCTGCATGCTCACAGCTCAAAAATTATTTCACATTTATTTCTGCATGCTCACAGCTCACAGCAAACGACTTCTGAAAACAGAATCACTAATGCAAGGTTTAAAATAGATATGCTTCCCCTTAACTTAAGGAACACCAAGAATGTTTCTATGTAAATAAAAGTATTTTTTTAATATTCCTGTTTTCAATACTTTCTGTTCAAAATGTGTACAAAATACTGACTCAAAACTCAGCTCTAAGAGAAAAATGGTAGCCGAAGATCTACAGAAATTCATGAACTTGCTGTGCATATGTGATGCGATATATTTCAATATAGATGTGGCTTTATCAACTAATCTTTACATAATCTTCATTAGCCTGGTCTCCTGATAATTAAGCTTGAGAATTGAACATCTGCTCTACTGAAGACTGGTACATTATGGTACACTGAATTTAGCTCCTTCAATTTGCATTACTCTCCTCCTTCACGTTAAGACAAGTGTCAGAGAAGTTACTTGGGCAACGGTTTGCCACTGAAAACCGATAACCGTTTTGCTGGTTATATTGCTATAAAGACAACTTTTGTTTTATGAATGACTTAACACACATATATGCACCATAGAATTCATGGGGAAAAAAAAATTCCAGAACTCCCTATTATGCCATAAAAGCCAACAGAAGAAAGGCTTTTGAAAACTTTGTGAGGTGCTTCCCATTTTATCTGTTTGCTCAGTACTCCTTCACACATTTAAAACTGAATGCCGTTGCAACTTCTCTGGTACAAGCGGCTTTCCTGCTGTTTTGCTCTCTGAGCACAACTCCAAGAGACAACTGCCCTGGTGCCAATACCTCCTTCTGGGCAGATCAGAGTTTGTACACTTACTTTGAGAAAGCCTTGTCCCTCTTACTGTCATAGAATGTATTTTTAATGATTTAATGGCACTCTGCTGTAAAATATCTTCTATTCCTAATGCTAGCTCTCCAAATCTTACCATAACTTTTACGGGTATTTTCAATCGAACCAAAATGTTAAAAACTAGATTGCTGCAGCCATAGCCTTTTACACGTGCAAGTACTGAAATACTCTGTGATACACAGTTTTTCGTTTTCATTTACAAGCCAACTACAAGTGAGCTATTGACTATTTATGTAGCTTTTTATAATTTACATTCCATACTGTACTAGAGCGTACCACTGATCATAGAGTTGCTTTTTTTTTTTAAACCTGTCCTTTCTTACAGCACATAGTTCTAGAATATTTAGAGGAAAAAGGAGAGGACCATCCATTAAAGGATGGGATGGCAAATGTCTGATCTTTTGGGCTGCAACTTTTGAGTCCGAATATGATGAAGATAACAATGAAAAAGACAAATGTAGGAATTGTGCCAGCAGCCTGGGGGAGGGATTGATGAGAACCTGACCTGTTCTCTCCCAGAAAATTTATGGAAATAAAGCCTTTTTAATTCTATAACTGTCTAGAAACTAACTTTAGCTAGTGGTAGGAAAAGTGCCTAAGAACAGTCAAGAAGAAATTTAAATGCTTAGATTGAGTTTACTGATATCTCCTCAGTTAAGAAGGAAGGTAACCAATACCTTAGGAAATTAATTGGATGCCACTAAGAGGGACTAGAAAAACTGAAGAACTGTATTTTTGATTTTTTCCTAACACATTTTGTACAATGTACCATGCTGTTCTATGTGCTTTGTTGATCTGTGATGTAGAAAATCTTATGTTATCAATAAATTAGAATTTTAATAATGTATGTAGACTCAACTACAATCTATGTTCCCTAAATATTGGACTGAAGCACAAGCTCTTGCTGTTGGAAAAATATTTCATTAATACCTATGATTCCACTTCAAAAAGAAATGGACATAGCTCTGCAGCTGGAGCAGAAGTGAAACTAGAGAGCTATTCTGGAGAGTATTCCTGGATCCACATTCTGGATGCTACTTCTCATTTTCTCAAACTGAGAATGATTATGTGTCAATTTGGCACATGCTTCTTCCTCTTCTCTTCTAGCTAGAGTGTTCTGGCCATTCCAGTGGATTGACAGAGCCAAGATACAATCCACTCTCCACCTCTGCTGGTAACACTGCTCCCTTCAAATGGAATACTTATGTCTACTGCTCTTTATTGTTGTTTTGAACAATATACACCAGTACAACTTTATACCTACACACACGGAAAGAATGTCAGAGAGCATTTTTTTCTTTTTTTTTTTAAACGGAAGGAAATAAAATATTTCAGCAAGAGTGCCTACACTAGATTTAATATCTTCTCCTGTGAGAAACAAAAGCACAATAAAAGGAAAGAAGGATTATGATATACTGTGTCACAAGCAACTTTTGTTTGATCAAAAGATAGCAGGCCATAGCATTATGATTGACATAGCCTGCTAATGATGCATTTTCTTCACTTATGGTTTTCAAATATAATTTTAACTTTTTAGTTGGTGGTGGTGGTATTTAATAAGCTTTTTAAATAAATATAATTTAGCACAATCAGGAAAGAAATTAAAAACATAGTTGTCTGTTAGGTGTTAAAAAATGAAAAGTAAATGTTTTCCAAGATATTGTAATTCTTACTGATAAATTTCATCATAATCTGTACTAACAATAGATTTGTAGAAGCCATGTACCAGTAACCTAGTCACATATTTGACATAATGTACTTAGCATTTGAGAACTTAATTAGCATGGCACTCAAATTCAGTTATTTTCTTACAACTATTTGAATAATTTTTCTTGATGCTAAACATTCTATAGCCTTGGTTTTAGACTTCACTGTGCATTTATTTAAACTTTAGGTCAAAATAAGTTCACCACTGACAACAAGCTAAAGTTGAAGGTGCATGCATTAGACAAACCCCAGTTTCGATTTATGATCATGGACAGCAGTAAGTTACTGAATCTAGGATCCTGGAAGTCATTGATGTAGAACCTGGACAAAACCACACCAGAATTAGCATGACTTTTTATGAATTATTTCCTGGGGATGTCTTTTACATTATTTCTCATTTTTTTCCTGCATGATTTAAATCAGAAATTTTTCCATTGTTCATATTCTGATAGAACTATGTTGTCTACATTTGCCTTCTCCAATATCTAAAATATACACATTTATTCTTTCTCGCCTTGCACCTTATATTTATACTGCAAAAAGAGTTGAAGCACTTACATTGAATAGCAGAAATTCATGCAAGCTGAAGAACAAAAAGGTATAAATAACAAATACATGCTATTTGGCTGAAAAGCCAGTGCTACCTCTGGTTGTGAATGAATGAAAGATAGAATATGTCTAGAACTGTAGACAGTAGTTCTTCTTCCTTACACACTAAAAAACTTGAAGAGAAAGATTTATGACTTGAAAATGGAGTAACTAGCGGCTTTCCAAATATTTTCCTTCTCATATGAGTCAAATGCGATACATTTGTTACTTGTCTATGATATACACTTCCATACTAAAGCATTTACTGTATATTATTACTACCTGTTGTTAACTCCTGTACCATTGGAGAAACATAATAGAGTGACAAGAAAACAAAAAGCAGACAGTTTACTTGTGAGCAGAAAGAAACAATGTTTTCAGAATGAAGATCCTGTCAAATGGCATGCACGTTCAGTGCAAGCTTTGAAGGATCTGGCCCATTAAGTTTTAAAAAATGGTGCTCAGTATAGATTTGATAACTGAATTACCCAGGTTTGGAAATTGCCTGTCACTTCAAAACACTTCTTTGTCTGACGAAAATAGATAGTCTGCAAAACAGCTCTATGCTGGTAACATTCAGGGAGACAGCTCTGTATCACTTATATTGGGAACATCTTTGGAAGGACAACTTTGCGTACATAAAGATTAGAATCAGTTTTATAATAAAAAAATAAAAACTAAAATAAATCCGTGACAAAATGGCAGTAATAAGGGGCAGCAGTCGCACATTGTGACTTGGTAAGTTCAGACTGGGCATCATAAAGGCTTTTTTACCAGCAGAGTGACAGTGGAACTGGTTATGCAGAGTGCATGAGGAACTTGCATCCCTGGTGCCTTTCAAGGCTCACTAGACAAAGGTACAGCTGGTCTGATCTAGTGTTGGTAATAGACCTGATCTGAACAGGAGGTTTGGATAGATGACCTCCGCAGGTAGCATTCGATCAACATTTCTATGACTCTACTGTTATTTAAATTATGATAACTTTAAGTGTATCCTTCATAGCTGTATATTGCTTAGCATGTTTACTTTCCTTTTATAGTCAATGAGAAAAAATGGTTCTTCAAAATAAGATCTATCTGATTTCTTTTATCTGTTTAACAAGAGATGAATTGTGCACTAGACTGTACTGACTATTAAAATATCTTAGACTGAGAACTTGAGATGTAGCTGTTCAATTTTAGTCAAATTAGCCCCACCTTCTCTGATTATAAAGAAGACATACTGTTGATTTAGTTAGGAGCTGATGGCGTGTTTATGAAATGTATTCAGTGATTGTTTCAGGTAAACTTCATAAGCAGTCTGGAAGGAGATGGAGCTTTAACAACATAGTAGCTGTTCCTAATGAGTTTCGCTCTAATACTGCTTTAATGTTAAGAGTAATAGCAACAATACACATCCCAAGAAAATGAAGATGAAAGCCCTTTTGCTCTTGTTCAGCAGTTGTATTTCCTACAAATTTTCAAGAAATTCCAGCCTAAGAGGTAAACTAAGAAATATTTCTTTAACCCATTCATCATTGACTTTGCCTTT
Source organism: Nyctibius grandis (assembly GCF_013368605.1). NCBI lineage: Eukaryota > Metazoa > Chordata > Aves > Nyctibiiformes > Nyctibiidae > Nyctibius > Nyctibius grandis. The sequence continues at coordinate 15,494,934 of NC_090659.1, read as the reverse complement.
AGTATCCTAACCAATATCTATGCCTCGATGTGAGTATGACCTCTATTTTTGCATACTCAAATCTTCAAAACTAAATCACTAGATATTGAAAAATAAGAAATCAAAGTCTAGACCCAAACCTGTTAATCTGGATTCTATTCCATGTTCAAAGCTACAGAAAACTTACTTGGTCCTCAGCAAAGACAGTAAAACAACATTAATGACTGTTATTTTTTAGCAAGTAGAAATATTAAAGAGACTCAAGAAAGAATTTTCAAACAAAAAACTCCACTTTAGCTAAAATTGGCTTACATGTTGTTTTTCCCTGCAGATTGAATACTGACTCTGAAAAACAAAATGTGTGTTTTTCATCCAGGAGGATGTTGTCAAATCTCATTGACCAAATGACTTCTGAAGTGCAAATGAAATAATGAAGAATAGCATTGGTCTTTCAATGTTTCTTATGGGTTTCAACGTGCTTTTAGAATTATTTTTCACTGCTTGAATTTGTAAGATTTTTTTTTTACCATCTTACTGATACTCATTTAATTTAGCTTTGCTCCAAGGTACTTATTTTAGATTAGGTTGATTTAAATTGGCTTGGTTTATGGTCTGATTTTCAAAAGTCTCTGCTTATGTAGAAGCTTTAAAAGCATGTTCATGACAATGTGCTGCAAGTTAAGGATATGAATGAGTTACCAACTCACATTTCAGAGGCGTATTTTCCAGAATATGCATACGCAGCTATGGAACCAAAAGGAACAATTGTGGTTAGAGCTGGTCACCAGAAAGAATAGCAGGTCTACATCTGCAAACAAAGGGCACTCAAATGAAAAAATATAACTGAAAAATTGAGAAAAATTAGAGGCATTTGGATACTGAGTCCGGCATGAGAAGAAATGGCATCTTAACATAGGAAGTTAAAGAAGGTGAATCTGAAGTCAGTGAAACCCTGCTGATTAAAGGGACAGATTCTCAACCAATACATCTTCATTGTTCCCTTCAAAATGTAGTTGTTTTTTATTATTATTATTACTATTAGCGAAGAACTTCTGGATTCCTCATGTCCATGTCCCGATACCATGACTTAGTCATCTGTAAATGTTATTATATTAAGTTGAGAAGTATTATAATATTTTTCAATTTTATATTGTCTTCCAGTGAACTTGTTCCCCTCAATGCATTTTACTGATCAGGTTGTGATGGCTTATTTAATCAGGAGTAACTTTAGATAATGTGGTACCTTCAGAATATTGATAATTTTTAGATTATTTTGCTTGGAATGCACTGTTTCTGTTTCTCTATGTTCACATTTCCTTGTCCTCCATTGTATAAATAATAGCTAAATAATTACAGAAGCTAAATACATTTATTTGTGAAAGATAACATCTCTATTGCCTTCTTATCCGGATTTGAGGCAGACTGAGTTAATGAGACATGCACTTCAGCCTTGTTTTTCTGCCGTGTATCTAAATGGTAACCATTATAGATCTGTTTACTTCCTTTCTTCTTTAGCAGTGGCTCACCTTTGACATATCTTTCAAATTACACTGCTTATCTTTAGAATCTTCCATGTTGCTGTTCATTTCGAAGCCTCATTTATTTTTAAAGCCCTATTTTGACAGGTTTCTTGTTTTTAAAAGAATTAGCTGCATGAGAAATTGATTCAATTAACATTAATTCTTACACTCACCGAAATGCTTCTGCAACTGATAGGTTACATTATATAGCTGTATTTTTTTACTTGTTTTATGTTTCCTTCAGCTATTTAAAGCCATTCCTCCTCCAGTCTAGACTAACAAGTGTTTTGGTCTTTGTAGTATTCACCTTGATGTAAGAGAATTTTGTTCAAGTTTTTGTTTTAACTGATCAGGTCAGAGACTCAAAACTAGTATCTCACATATGGCAAATAAATTCCTTGGATAATAAACCAGTTTGGGTTGGAACGTACTTACTTTCTTTCTCTGTCACTCTCCATTTTGCACCAAAAGTGTATTAACCAAAGAATGAGAAAATAAAAATCTATAATACATACAAAAAGAGATTGGACTAAGTCCTGAAAAAATCTCTCAGAATATGAGTACATTTGATAGCTGTAGTAGGTGTTCGCAAGATGTCTTTTACAACTACCAGAATGTAAGACTTTTAGATTTCTTTGTTGTTTAGTAATGTTCAATTTAACCACCCTTTGAAAGCTGTGCTCCTTAGAGAAAAATCTGAGCTTCCTAAATAACTATAGAATTCCTGATTATCCAAGATTTTGGTACAGCTAATTAGGATAATGAGAATATTTTGAGGTGGGAAAAGAAACGCACAAAAGTGTGAAGAGGCACTCGGCAAATGATGCTGCTGGCTGAAAATTAACCTTACTTAAGTTAAAATCCTGATATTCCTTTGTTTTGTTTTTTTATTATGTTTTGGCTTTGTGCCCCTTCGGTGTTCCTGATTCTTGGTTGTACCAGAAACTAAAGAACTGAAAGCAGAACTGAAGTCCAGTTTGTTTTTATAAATCCAACCATCTAAAATTAATGTAACAATTCTCACATGGAAATCTAATCCTTTATTCCACTACAAAGCTGAACTCCTATATGTATACCTTCTCATGCAAGCAATTTTTAAATGTATAGAGACTACTGTCAAGATCATGGACCAGACATAAATGGTTCAAAAGGCTTATCAAGAAGATAAGGTTTTAGGTACCTGTATAAACAGTTCTCAACATTTCCTCTGAGTCCTTAAAATTTGGTAGTCTCTGTTTTGAAGAAATCTCTTAATTCTCATTTTTCAAAAGGTTTAGGTGGACAACCTGTGCTCTAAACAGAACACATTGCCAATTAGTAACTGTAGAGAAACATTACAACACATAAACAAAAGAAAAAAGTCTTTTTTCTTTTCCTCTTACTTTATAGAGAACCTCTGTGACTAATGTTACTCTCACTACCCAGAGCTACCCAAATCAAGGGGCAAAAAAAAACAATCAGATATTCTTCCACTAGCAGAATTGTTTTCCCATTTATTTTCTGGAAAACAAATTTTCTTTTACAAATTGCCTTTCAAGAGCTACCTTGCCCCACTAGGATTTCTTCTATGGCCTGCTGTTACATATTTTTAACTCTGTTCCCAACTCTGTTGGGATTTCTGGCTGACGTCACAAGCTCACAGCCAAATGGATCAGTTTCAAATATGGAAAGTAAATACTTAGTGCAACCACAGATATGTGGCTTCCATACACTGACATTTTTTTACATCTCTTTTTGTCATTTGTCAATCTTACTGTGCTTATCTTCTGAGGCGTGCAGAAACTGGCAGCTGATTTGGGAATCCTCATTTGTGCTGTAGTTAAAAGAGCTTTCAAGGAGGCCATTAGGGGCTAAAGAGCCAAGATCTGTTTCACTGCACAACTAAAACACATCGAAGATAAAAGAGATTTATCAGGAAATAATTGTTCTAATATAGAGCTAAAGATTGACAGGACAATTATGAGCATCTAGCCTCACTTTCTTCAGTCTACAGGATGCTGATTTTCATCCAGTTATTCCTATATGGAGCCAGTATATTTGTCTAAAAAATGTACTAACTTTAAGCAATCTTGTAGAAAAGTTTTGTCTTGATCTGAAGATATCAAAGACATATAGACTTTTCCAGTGGTTAATTTCTCCATTCCTCTTGATTATAAAATACCTATCTTTTTTTTTTTTCTTCTCCTCTATTTAAGTGTATCTCTCTTGAACTTCAGGATAATTACTCAGTGTTTTTTTCTGGAAGGTATTTTGGTACTCAGACCAAAATAAGAGGAACTTTGGTTCCTCTTATTTTAATTCTTTACGAATCTAGATTTAAATAAAATAAACCTATTTAAATGTTCTTATCTATTTACATGGTTTGGAAAGAAGCTAATCATCTCCACTTGGCTGTGAGTCCAACATTTTGATTTCAGCTTTTCTACTAACTTCACTGGTTAGCGTGCTATCAGAAAGGAAAATGATGTCTGCAGAGGTAAATGATGTCTTCCTACCATTCAATTTTGGATGTGGTTTCATATGACAGTACAAAAAATCAACAAAATGATCTTGGAAAATCAGCTACTATTCTACACAGTATATTTAGTAAAATGAAGTATGTTTTCAGTAATGTATGCAATTTTAGCACTTTTAAATCTACTGAAAAAAATGCAGAAAGAGATATAGCTCCTTTTGAGACAACTGAAGTGGTAATATCAAAGTGTGAACTAGTGTGAAACTTTGTGATGCATCTGTGCATCAACAGCTAAAATACATAAAAGTACTATATCTTTTTTCAATGCTTTAAGTGCCTCTGTCAAACTTTGTGATTACAATTACTTGAAAAATTCAGAAGCCCTCCTACTTGTATATCATAAAACATCTATCTTACAACTTGCTTGATGTGTTTCTTTTGTTTTAAAGAGAGCATGAAAATGTATTTGCTCAGTACCTGTACAGTCATCACAGTAGCAATATTCTACATTGCTACCCTGGTACTTTTACCATTGTTTTTAAGCTTCTAACAAGATATGTGAAGAAAGAAGAGCAAAATATCCATGGGAAATTAGTCAGAAAAATCATCTGTGCTGACATATCTTTGAATCTTGTTAAGTCAACCAGGCTTTGAAAAGGCTTCAAGTGAAACATTGCTGGTAATATTTACACCTCACTTTCCCAGTGCTGCCAAGGCTAATTGAAGATCAGGGGCTGGAGGGTGAGGGCAGGGCCCTGTCAGTGCCTGGGTTGCCCCAGCTCCCGGCTCCCACTTTGGGGCAGCCCCTATCCCTCCTGTTCCCTGTCAGTGTATGTCTAGTGACATACTGTTGTTGTCATCTGTGTGTACTAAATTGAACATAAAAGCAAGTACAAAATGTTCTGTAGTACAATCAAGTGTATTTTAGTGTACAGTATTTCTTCATCTATTATAATAAAAATACCTCAAAATTACATAGAATAGTTTACAATACTGTAATCATAAACATTGTAAAATAAACTACAGAAATACAAATACAATACCTTATATTCTTTATAGTTACTTAATATTCCCCCCATGTAATTCTCAATGTGTCTGTTAAATTAATTGGAAAAAATATGAGATTCCTTCTGTAGGAAAAGTTATACTTCTAAATGCCCATGGACTGCAGCTAAACTCAACTAAACACAATGTAGTTTAATGCACACAGCAGGGGTATCAAACTACCAAGTAGACATTACCTTTTGTCATTTGAACTGAGCCCATTACCGTGGACAGCAGTAACAAGCACAATCAAAAGCACACTAAAAGCACTGAAAGCAAATGATGCATATTCTGCAGTTACAGCAACCAAGGACTCTGTAGATATTACAGTTACAATACAATGTGGTTACAGCAGACAGACTGGTGAATAGTTTTATTTGTTGTCATTTGCAACAGAATGAATACAATCCAAGCTTTTGGTCAAGCATCTGCTACTATAGCCTTTTGAAAATATGTAATGTTAAATGTGCCTTGTTTAAATGGACCCACTACATGAGTTTTTATTAAAAATGTTATATATAACATTTATATAACATTTTTTATATAACATTTATATATTCCAGTTTATATAACTGGAACTGAGTCCATGTCCCCTTAATTCTGTTTTACTGACTCTGTTCACCAGTTTAAGAAGATGCTTTTCTTACACTACTTGTATTATCTACAAATAGATTTATTTTCTCTTTTAATCTGTAATTTCTGCACTCTCTGTTCTTTCCCATACACACTCATGGCTCTACTACCTTTCTCCTGCTAGGAACTTCCGTACACACCACTTCTGATTTCAGGCTCAAAAACATTTTTAAATACCATGTCCAGAACTATACTGGTCCTAGTGGCTATCTTTCTCTATAGCTAGAAAATAATAGTTTACATTATTTATGTCTTAATAAATCAGTTTTATACTCCAAATCACAGAATCACAGAATCAACCAGGTTGGAAGAGACCTCAGGGATCATCGAGTCCAACCGTTGCCCTGACACCACCCTGTCATTTACATTCAAAAAAGGGAGTGATCTTTTTGAAGAGCTGGAGAAAAATGGAGGAGCTCCTGAATGATCTAATTCACATTAGGCATTGAACTATTTCTGCAATATCCCAGATTTAGGGAAGCACAAAGATACTGAAATGATTCCACGTCTCCATTGTTCATGCAATCTCTCTCATTTTACTTTAATAGCCAGCTTTTACCTGAAAGACCTGCAAGGTAGGAAGAATGATGTGTTTAGGTTCTTTTTGGGGGACACTGTAAAAAAACAGCCAGTAATTTCCTAGCAACTTTTTTTTCCACATATTTCCCTGTTGCAGGGCTAGCATTTAACTGCATCTGAGAAGAGAGGAGTTTGTTCAGTTTGCGATTGAATGGGAGGTGTGCAGCCTCATGCTTTTTAAAGACAGAAAAAACTCAGACCTATCTGCATCCTGGAGAGCTTCACCCTCTTATTCATGTGTTAATCACAAGCTCTTTGAAGTAAAAACTCTGTGGTTCTGACTCATTTCTGACAGCTCTATTCCAACAGATTTTCCCTATTCTTACTTCAGCTTCAGGCTCTTCTAGGGTCCATGCCTCTGGCTCCAAAAGCTTCGGCTTTATCTGCATGGAGGAAGCTGGTGAGTATCTATCATCTCAGTCATCTTCTGTTCCAGGACAAGGAAAGATGCAGAAGCAGTTCTTGAAATCTTTTGCTTTCATTAGTTCCTGCAGCTCTCTGGTGGGTGTTACCTAATGCTCTGTCACAGCTGCACAAGCAATATGGCAGCTTCCAGGACAGTGGTCCCAGAGAACCATCAGTGAGTGAAGGCACAAAGCTGGTTAGATGTTTCAGATCAATCATATAACTGAAACAACAAACATAAAATCCAGATGAAGCGCTGGGAATGATGAAGTGCTGGGAAGAGGACATATGTGGAAAAAAAAAATATTTGGTCAAAAAGGTTCTCAGTTATGCAGCCACCTTAGAACATTAAGCTATTTTCTCTAGTCTCTCTTTCTTTTCTGTTCCTAGTATACAAATTGCAGAATAAAGCCAGGACAGTTACCAGCATGCTGTTATTTGATACCTTATTTTCCTAAAATCCACCACATAAATTGAAATATTATGTAAGAAGAGTAATGTAACTGTTCCGGAATTCTATCCCAGGAAGGAGAGACCAGGCAGATGCTGTTAAAGAGCAGCACCTTCACCCAGTGAAGTGCACAAGCACACACCGAAGGGCATATATGGGAACTGGCATCCTCTGTAAACATTTCTCCTTTTCTGTTTCAGAAGAATTTCCTTCAAGACTGCAACACGCACAGAGACTGTTTTCACCGCTTTATCATTTGTCCTTATTGCTCATCTTCACATTTAATGTTGTATACTTCATGTTTTGTCTTCTTAATACCTTTCTTTGAATGACATAATAGTCTGATATATTTCTTTTTAAAGACTTATCTTTATTTATCTGATTTATTGAACTTTGTCATCTACTTACTAAGCTATTAGAAGATTTATCTTTTTGTTCATTTAATGAACAGAAATGACAAACATAATTTTAAATTGCTGTTCTCATTGCATTAAATTCTCATTGCATCTTGAGAAGTGAAAATTAAGACTTTAGCATAAAACAACAACTTGACAATGGAATAAACAATTCATGCTTTTGCCATTTCTTCTGTAATTATTCAAATTAATTCACTTGGTCTTTTAATTGGATTCATTGAGGGTCGTTATTTTTCTTTTATGGAGAACAAAGAATGTTTGTTGTGTGGTTATTTACTAATGCAATACACCATAAACGCACACACACAAAAAGGAAAAATGACATTGAACTAACATTGTGTACTGCTTTATTAGGAAAATCCATCTGGATTAGACACATTTGAAAGTTCTGTTGTTAATACTTGTATATCATCATTTTTGCGAGAAGTAATTGAGAAGTTAAAATAAAAATGTTCAAAGTTATTGAAATGCATAACACAAAAAGCAAAGCTAAGTGAAGACACCTGAAACCTATAGTAAACTGTCCTTTGTTGTGACGTCAATAAGCTGTTCCAATTACAGTATTTCCCAGTGCACTGATATATGTTGTTGTTATCTGTTCTAGATTTTCTTCATATTAATCAAAACCCTTAAGCCTAAAGATAAGGCTAATTAGAACAATGTTCCCATTTTAATTTTCAGAAATAATGCAAGACCTTTTTTTTTTTGTGGAAGGCTGATTTGGGAGGGCAGTCTGCAGTGTATATCTGCACAGTATACCTCTTAGATGAGAAGGCCAAAAGTTGACTTTTGGTATTTTACTTTTAGATCCTGAGACATTAATTGTACAATCACATAGAATGAATGTAGTAAATGTTTTGCTGAGGAAGAAATGAATGGAAGCATTGAGTCAAATCCATTTCACTACAAATAAGCTGGCAAAATATGGTACTAAACAACTGGTTTTATGTGCAGATGAAAAATGAGAGTTAGAAGGACATATCTGCATGAAGAATAGATGTGTCCTATAGTGTATCAGTGGTACTGCTCTCCTGATCATCCCAGTCTCTTCTTTTCTTTCCCGTGGAAAGCAGGGGAATGGAAGGGTGGGAAACAACTCCATATCTAGCTGGTAGTTCCCCCAGTGTTAGTGGAGCATGCCTGGGGACTTGGAGGCTTTGAACTGCTCCCAGAGGCCCTTTTGCCACCTAGTTAGGGACAACCTGAGATAAATTAGCAAGTTTTGCATCAATTGCAAGTTACTTGTGATTGTGGACACCTCAGCTAAGACCTCTGTGCCTCAACCAACATACCTACATAAAGAAAAATCCTATTGTCTTTCATATTTCTAGGTGAATATGCAGTTCTCATGTGATGTGAGTATTGGAGTGCATTCACTTCTATGAAACATTACCACTCAGGGCAAATTCTTTTAGTTTATCTCTGCACAGGTAAAATATTGATAATAGTGTTCATGATAATTAACCTTGCCTTCCTTGAATATTGCTGTTTTTCTTGTGAGGAAAACCATTCTTAAAAGCTGAAATCCAAAGACTTCCATTTTGTTTTTCATTGCCTTTTTAATTAAACATTATTTCAGTCTCTGAATAGTTTATTGGGAAAAAAACTAAAATGAAAAAAAACCTAAAATTTATTTTAGAAACTACTTGCAGATTAAAAAAATACAACGAGAGGTGGCTATTCATCTATGAGGTTACCTCCAGGCTATCAATATGAAAGAATATTTTTCAGTGATTTGAATCCAAATTCATCTCCCCTGAATTAGTCAACCAAAAGGCAGATAGATGGTTCCCCAAATTAGCCAGCTGCCTTTCAATTGCAAAGAAACACCTTAAGGCCAGATAAGTCATTTCCTCTCTATGTCCCATAGACAGTACTTTGGATGGTAGGCACTCATCTTGAATGATCCAGCTCCCTTTTATCTTGACCTGGGCAGTTGGATAGCCTGAAGCTTGCAAGATGTTCTTATGCCAGGCCCACAAAATGTTTTGTTCCTCCCCTTCTATGATTCTGCACAGCACTTCAAAAATTTATACCAACTATGACAGCTCCCTTTTGCAAGGAGATTTACTGATTGTTTTCTAATATGAGGAACAGAAAATGATTAGTCATTTAAGTGAGACAGCAAGGAATAGCACCTACTGAGCTATTTCCCAGACTTCGAAAATCATGTTCCTAAACACACTTCTTTCCCAATTAATCTTTTTACTCCTGACTCTGCATCGAGAGGTAACAGTCCCACATTTGGATAGTAGGAGTATTATACAACTAAATGGTAATCTTGTGTGTTTGCTAGATGAAAAATTTAATGAAGGGATAGTTTTCCAAAAAGACCAAAGCTATGGGGAGGTTAAAAGATCAATAGGACCTTGCAGCTTTATGGTGTTTGAGGCAGCAGCCCCATGCTGTTCTCCAGACTTCCCAGATCTACCATTTTTACCCGAGACAGAAAAGAGGGCAAGTCTTGGGAACTCTCTCAGTAATATCACAGTCAAAGTCATGAATGTCATACTTCTCATGGCTATGAGGTCCATGTCTTGGTACTTTTCAACTGTCTTCAATAACCTAGCCAAATTCAGCTATGGTAACAGACAGCACCTTATCCCTGGGAAGGGAAACACATGCCATGACCAGGAATATCAAGCTGAAGATCAAATTAGAAAAACTGTATTCCAGCAACACACAATGAAAACACTCAAATATGTACTGATCCAGAACCTCATTAGGTAGGATAATGCATACTTTCCTAACTTCTGGGAAAGCCATCTGTCCCTCATCCCTTCTGCCAACAAAGTCTGCCTGACAGAATAGCATGGATGAGAACTCTGTGAATCTCAATCGGTGAAGGCCAAGTGCAGCTACCAATTCACTCCACTTTGGGATGGACAAAGAACAATTCTGCAATACTGATGAGTGTTTTCTCCCCTCACACATGCTTGCCTGACCTCTCCACGGCTGGGTTCCTTCCAATGAGGTGAAAACAAACCAAGTCCCCAGCCTTTCTGTCCAACCTTGTTCCTCTTTCTATATTACCACCTACATGCTCTGCCTAAAACAGATCTCTCTGCAAATTTATTAGAAGATAACTCTTCCAGTTATCTTTCTCACTTCTACTCACATAATTTTTGAAAATTTGCCTAAACCATATCAACTCTTCAAATCATCAGTGGGAGACAGCTGAAACACCCTTACTACTGCTTGAAGCAAGATTTGGAAAAAACCCCCCAATTCTTTCCTTTAGATCACTTTGATTTTTTTCTACCACCCCCTCACTTACAATCTGAATCCAGATGATCTGAGACTTGCCAGTCAGTAGGAAAAGTAGAAAACCTGTGGAAATTCAGAAAGCTTCTGTACATCTATGAAGAGATTGACATATGCAATGGTTCTTCCAATGGTTCCTGGATGTACATTTGATCGCAAGTCCTGTACCCATGCTACATGCTACAGGAGCTGTTGGGGCAGAATGCTTGATATGGATTTTTTCAAAGTCCTGTTGAAAATTTTGGAGGAACTAAAAGAAAACAAGAACCTTGCAAGAGAGAAACACAGAGCTGAAAAACAGAAAATGTAAGTAAAATATGTCTAGCTTTTCAAAAGTCTGCTGAGAGTATAAGACAAATATTAGTCACTTTAAGAACCGATGTATAAAGGCTCGGCTATTGGGGAAATACTTTGGGGAAACTGCTTAGTTCAAAAAACCTTTGTTTTGATGTGAAACAATTAGACTTCATAGCAAATATTTACACAGGCTCTTCTAATGGTGAACATTCTCTGAATACTGCCAGGTTGCTCACTGCAAGCAATAAGGACTCTTCATTAGCTTTCATTTAAAACAGCGTTCGGTAGCTTCAAAAGGATTTTTGGAATGACCAAAACCTCTTTGAAATCTCAGTATATACCCACAAATATTAGGAAGAAATCAAAAAGAAATTGTGTCCTAGTGGAGGTTGGTGAGTTGCAACAAGTGTAGCATTCAGTTTTATTTTTTTCCTACATTACTCAAAGTTTAATTAAATGATTAAAAAAAGAAGAAGAAATACATGAGGTAATACCACCATCAGCTTAAAATGAAGCCTCATTAGCCTTGTGCTATGAAAAGTGTTGTATATCTCCAGAGATATTGTGGAAACAGAATAAAAGCAAAAAAAAAAAAAAAAAGACATCCTGTTTTCCTAAAGTTGTACATAAATTACCTTAAAATCTTCATTTCCATCTTTCTTTACACATGATTAATTACAAATAGGTTAGGCCATGGCTGGGCCTGTTTCCAGAAGTTTTGGTCCTGTTGCCAGGAAAAAACATTGCTGGATGCTCTTGAGGGAAGGAGACAGACATAATGCTCTTGAAAGAAGAGGATATGAAGAAAAGAGAGATGTGTGTAAGCACATCCCAAAAGATCAAGGATGCCAACAGAGCACATGATATTCTCCAGATATTTTGAAGTCTGGGGCCTGCCAACACTCACTAATCACTAGATTTAATATGCCTCTTCATAACCACATGGCATAATCATTATAGCAAGGAATAAACGTGACCACTATAGCTGTGCTAGCATATCCAGAAATCACTTTTGAGAGCAGAACCACCAGTGACAAAGGACACCTGCTGCCTGAAAAAGATAGGGATTGATTTCTTTCATAAGTCATTGGCCACAGAAATGTGAGTTGGTCCACTTTCTCTCTTGTTTTTTTATTGTGATCAAATGATGTAACAGGACTGTCAATGTCCTGAAGGCTAAAATCAGATTAAGATACTATCGTTCTCCACCAGGTAAAGGATTTGTGATTACAGTGAATGTTAGATGAGCCTTACTTTCAAGTTAATGTCTGCATCATACACCTGGAGATGAATTAAGTGGGGGAAAAAATGACATTGCAATTCATAAAAAAAGATAAGGCCTTCTTATGATGAGATTGGTGAAAGTGACAAACGGACAGAAAAGAATATCTGTAAAACCCACAAATCTTGCATCATAAGTCACATTACTGTGGTCAAATTTGTTTTTTTCTGTAACCCTGAACAGCAAAATATCACCATGACATGGCATGACCTGGGAGGCTATAGAAATGTTAAATAAAATTTGAGACTAAAGTAAATTAAAAACAGAAAGGCATCGTCCTTTTTTTGCAGCTGAAGGCAAAAAAACATCACTTTAAGTGGCATTTATGAGAAAAAACACAATTAGGTACTGTAGTTTCAAATGAATGGGAGCAGAAAGAAGAATTACTGTAATGTTTATAATCTTCATTTTATTAAAAAAAAAAAAGATGTTTGTATTAATTCTTATTTTCTATTTATTAATGATTTTAAAACTGCATAACCTATGCACCTATGTTACCACCACAGAAAAAAAATCATCATTGCTATAAGTTCTGTGAGTAATATGCTTAGAACAGAGCATATGTTAATAAGAATATGCTAGTTAGCATATGCTTGTTGGACTTGAGTCCAGCTACCTCAATCTTGCAGCCATTTTCTCTGTAAGGAGTTATTCTTTAGGAGATGGCCAAGTTTGTAAAAACAGTCTGGAAAGTAGATTTTAGAAACCTGTTATTAAACCATTATATTTTTAGAGTACTTTTTCTGTGGGTTTTTTGTTTTTTGGGGTTTTTTTTTGGTTTTTTTCTGCATGCATATGAAGCAGTATTTGTAGAAAGCCAAATGCTGCAAGACAAGTTGCTTTCCAGTTTTATGGTACATTGCTCCTCTCTAGATTTTCTGCCCACAGTGTTTCCCATTTAAAAACTCCATCTCTAGTTGAAAATTTAGAAAGCAAATGCCCATTCCAATTTTGCTGCCTGCTTTATCGAGTAATTTAATTGTATTAAGTAACTATTTAACAGATGCACTCAGATTATGAAGGTCCAGTAGACCCTTCATATATACATGCACTTTACACAAATATTCATGTTATATTATCATAGACCCATAAGTTAATGAACTGTATATGTGTTTGCAAGATTTCCACACTAGAACACAGATTTTGCCATTTTATCCTAAATGAGATTACTACAAGATTTGGGCATTGTTCAACTTTTTAGAACGTTAATAATTATATTTGTTTTTCAGTTCAAATTGTTTTACCACTAGAGAGTCCAGTATAAATTTAATTGCTTTCTTTTACTATTAAATGGGAGTTACTTTCAAAGAAAATTCACTAAACCCTTTTGGCTTATAGAACTGAAATGAACAGAAGAGATATACTTGCTATGTGCCAGTAAATACTTTCATATTTCTTATGTGTATAACATTCATCATAAAATCTAGATCTGTCCACATAATGCATAACTAGTCTAATACTTCCTCACTTTTAGCTGTTAATTCACTACATGCTGCATGTCTTGACTGACTTTTAATTTGACACTGATACTTATCATTATATCATGAGGGGCTATAATTTGTTTGTTAGAGTAGACCAATCTCCAGTGATGAAAGTATAGCTGATTCCCATTCTTCTGACCTACAGGTGCCTGAATCTCACCTTTATGGAAATGCAAGAGCAGAGCTAAGTACCCATAGGACATCTTTTACACAAAAGAGATGGCAATCCTAAAGTTCTAGTCAGTGTATGCTAGGATCATTATCATGGCTCAAATATTACTTTTTTACAAGATAGATCTCAAAATATGCACTTTCTGTTGGTAGTTATGATCTAATCTAAGTACCTCTAGAATCAATATAATGAGCCTTGGAAATTTAAAAACGTTCAGATAAGGAAAATATACAAAGTAAAACCTCCCTGCTATAAATATTCAGGAAGTCAGTTTGCCTACATCAATTTTTACCGGTGGAGGTTTGACCCTCTGTTATCATTAAGGTACTATAGCTTAACCAGTGCTCAGTAAGACCTTGCATCTCACACCACTAAGTAGGTATCTCTATTCAGATTATATCACCATATGTACGGAGTTGTGAAAAGATTGACACATAATTAAAGTGATGATTTTAGCCTTCTGACAGTCTTCTAGAAAGCCAAGCAAAATAATGTAGGCCAGTGCAATTTTTTCATTTTCAAAACAAAGTCATTGTTTGTGTAACAAAGCGACGTTTGCATGCATCACAGCAGTGGAGAGAAGCGATGGTCAAAGAGTGAATTCTATCTGATGGGAAACATTTTTCCATGGCAAGTATTTCCTATGTGATCTACAGTGCTTTTGTTTCAAAGCAGAACAAAATTAAAATGCCAAGGGACTGATTATATTTCCATAGCAGGCTTCTTGAAGAACATTGGGGAGAGAGGGTGGTAGCAAAATTAGAATCTCTAACAAAATTACAGGGAGATGTTAAAAAATTGGAAGCAAGGTCCTCAGTAGCAATACCAAACTACACTCTCCAGCATAAGATTCAAGAGCAGGATGAAAAGGGCAGTTATCACTATCCCCAGCTACTGAGGATGCAGTCATGGTCTAAAATATTCAGATCTCTTAGTCACTCCATGTCATGAAACATCTGTTATTCATTATATAGTCTCATGATTTAGAAGCCAAACAGTTAGGTGATTTATCTAGAGCCACTTGGACCTGGCTAACTAAATCCTAAAATCACTCCTTCTGAAATTCTACATGTTTATTCTGAGACCATTCCTGTTGTGACTCATTAATGTACACAGTTGCCTGTTCTTCAGAAAGTTTGAGTGATGTGAAAAGAGCCACTTTTGCAGAAGGAGAACAACTCAGTTTCTTTAATGTTTTTAACTAAAGAGTAAAAGATTTCTTGTTCACCACAAACCAAACTTTGAATAGGTCAAAATGTATAGCATTAAGGACTGCCAGTGCCACAGATTCACCAGCAAGCTCTGATTGCTCTCACCAACCTGTAACCATCTTCCTCTGTGATCCTCCTTTGTAACCTCTCCCCATCTCTTCCTAATCTTTAGGCTGTGCTGGTCACAGAAGCACAGCCTGATCATAAAGTTCGTGTTTACCTGCAGGAAGGCAGTACACAAAGCTTGGGGGTAAGAACCTGCTCTGGGGCTTGGGGGTAGAGGCAGGGGGACTGGGGTCTGCCACCACCACTGCCGCCCAGGGATCGTAATCCCAACACAGCCATGTTAAGTATGACATCCTCAAATCATGGTCCTGCCCTTACCACTACGTGGCCTCCTTGCTGAGCTCCCTGCAGCCCTGGACCATGCCTCTGCCCTAGGCACACAGACCCCTTCAGCAACACTCCCAGCTGCATGCTATGACTTTGCCAGCACCTTCGAGAAGGGGAAAGAAACATCTTCACCCACAGGACCATCCTATTGACTGGCTCTCAGGAAAGGAGGTATCCTTTGAGTGAATCTGTGACTTGTTGCAACCTAAATTAGCAGCCCTTGAGGAGTATCTCAGGGAGCATCCAGCACCTGGGTTCATTTACGCCTCTATCACATCCACAGGGCTACTTACATTTTTCATGAAAAAAAAAAGAATGAGAAGGGGAGAGTTTGCAGAAGAATATTACGAAGACAGACAGTTACAGGGTGGTCAGGACAACCAGAAACGGCTGGTACACACAGGACCCTGACAAGAACATTTGTATAAAACAACGTTTAATAATTCAGAACTAACACCTTTCAGTAGGGTGGTTGTGTATGCATATATAATATGATATTGCATGGTTTATTTTCTACCTATAGATTTTTACTCTATAGTCTCTTGCCACAAGACAGATGGAAAGCAAGATAATTTTTTTTTTGCATATAATGAAATAATCTCCACTCTGCATGTGTTCTTTTCACCTATTTGTCGACTTCTGCAGGAAGCATGATTTTCAAGCCCAATGGGAAAAGTATTACCTTTTCTTCTTCCGTGTTTGTACATTGTCAACAGAGCTATGCTCTGATAGCAGAGGCCTTGATATATTTATGGTTATTTCCTTTTTTCTTTTTAAAGAAACATCACAGAAAGGATAAAAGATGAGAGCTCAAAACTATTGTGTGATTCACTAATTAAATATAGCACCTCCATTTCACACTAAACAGAGAGTTGGAGTCTTTGAAGTTATACACTGAAGTACTGGAATATGGCTTCAAGTTCACAGTAAAAAATCAAATTGTCCTGATTTATTGTACAGTTAAATCATCATCAAGTTAACTTTAGGCACTAAAAACTCAAAGGTATATTTTCTAATTTATGCAGTAAACCAAATGTATTTGTTTGAATAAAAAAAGTAAGAAAACAAAAGGAACCTAAGCTATCTCAGTGCTCTCATTCACAGAACTCGTGTTTTATCCACTCAGTCCAACATACTCAAGGTGCACAGCCACCGTCAGATCAATCCAACAACCACAGGGACTGCCACGGAGCAAGCAACTGCCCCTCCTGTTTCTTCATCTTCGTTCATGGCAGCAGCAGCTTTTGTGCATCCATGCAGTGAACTGAGCTGGGATGGAGATGCCTGAAAATAGTCCCTCAGAATCAACCAACCAACCAGCCAACCAACTAACCTACATGGCCACAAGAAGGCTGGTGCTGGGACTGAGGAAGCAGCAGCAACAAGGAACTGAGGGTGTCAGATAAGACCTCTCCTTTTATTTGGTGTCTACACTTGCCTCAGATCCACACACTCACAGTGACAATGGGGAATACCAGAGAATGAGTTGTTGTGTTGAGGAAAGATTTAAATTATATATAAATGGCAGAGAGCATCTCCAGTGATTTGGACCAAAAGGAGAACCAGATGCTCAAGTGATGTAAATCAACCTAGTTGTTTTCAAACAAGTGAAGTGCGTCATACTAGAAGTTCAGGTTAAATTTTCACTGCTTAGATCTGCCAGCCTAACCCAGACAAGGAGTAACTTTCAGAGCTGGTTATTAGTAAATTGAAATAAATCACTGGTTATCAATTTGTACATAGCAAGCAGATGGTTGCATATTTACCTTAATCTCAACGTATCTATATTTCTTTGCTATGATGATTGCTTTGTCTGTTAAAACTGCAAAGTATTTGGAACAAGGATGTTTTTATAATCTGGATATGCAGAAAGCTAAGCATAATTTGACATTTAAAACATTTTTAAATCAGCAACTCTCATGTGAAAAATAAAAAAGTATTAGAATACATTAAGAGAGGATCTCTCTTCTGCATGCAATTTCAGTGTAAGAAACTTCTGAATACTGAGTGTATCCCAACTACACATAACGTCACTGGTTTTGGACTTGGGAATACTAAGAAAGTTAAATAGGTCATCAAATGTTGTTATTTTCTGCATTAGTCATGTAACTCAAGAATATTTTGTCCTCAAAAGAATTGATCAAAATAGAAAATTATCAAATCAGAGATAATAGCCTTGTGAGACTACAATACGAATTAATAATGTCCTTATATCAAATGCCTGTGAGATGGTCTGATTTTATATCAACATTTCTTAAGACTACTTTAAATAAGTAAACACCAAGAAGATAAATATACAAGATAAAATAAAAATATTAATTAAAAACGTAAGGTGAAACATTATTTATGATTTTCCTAAACTTCAGTCAACAGTAATTACAAGCATCTGACATAAATTATGCATGCAACATCATACAGGAAAGTCAATCTGAAATTGTAATATATAAAAGTGCATCTAGAAATAGCTTGAAAGAGCCTCTCTGTGGGAATAAACTTTATACCTCAGCACATCTTTTGGTTAGGAACCAAAAGTCATAGGTTGGAAGAATAATTCAATTTCATTGTCTAAGAACTAATAATGAATATAAATTGAAACTCAGCTAAGTGTTTAATAGTTAAGCTGAAGTACAAAAGAGGAGTAGACGAACTGGTAGATAAAAACCTTTGGTTTTTCTGCATTCACACTTATCATTAAGGAAAGACAGAAATATCTTGAACTAAAGTTCAGAAAATCTGTCAAAGTGAATACGTTTCCCAGAAGCACAAAAAGCCGCACAACTGAACACCACAAGGTATTACAGAAGATAAGAACTCAGTAGCATTAAGAAAAATCTGGAACAATGAGAACAGGGTATTCTCTTTACGCTTATTATGGTGTGATGAGCACCAGATATCCTCAAAGGCTGATCTTATAAGGCTAACACCCACAATCACCCTATGCTGTAGAAAATCCCTAAAAAAATAGATAGAATTTGCTAGTCTTTGTACTGAATTTCCATGATAACAATGGATTTTGAATTCATTCTTAAAAAGGAGAATTCATTTAAGTGTTATAAGTACATATTTAAATCCATTTCTGTATGAATTTGCCATGGACAATGACCATGCAATGAGTTATACAGAAGAAAAAGCTTGTTAGTGTTCTCTCTTAGTCATAAAGAACAATTTTTATTTCTGTCCATAACAGTGTTTTCAGGATGGCTTTTTCGCCTTTCATCATGAAGGATAATTGTCTTTCTGGAAAGGAAAGGTATATGAAACTCATTCAACATTTAACAGCAAATATCATATAAATATTAAGAAGAACAGGGCATAGAAGAACTTTAGAGACAGCTGCACAAATGTTGCAAGACAGTCATGGCAGGCCCAAGACAAAAATATATGATGCAAAGGCTCTAACAGGCTGTAACTCAAAGAGGCCGAGCTCTGCCTGCTAGCCAGTTTTATTAGCTCTCCTGACAATAGCAACAAGGGCTGCCAAAGACATAATATTTACACAACAACATCTCCTTGGAATGTATACAAGCATAACCCTGACAAAGACACAGAAGATATAAGATTAATAGTCATTAAGGGGATAAAGAGAGATGTGTATACAGTGAATAAAATCAAAACAAGTGTATGGAAAAAGAAACATGACATTAAACAGACCGTCAAAATCTGATGAGAATAAACTACGGATGAAGAATAATGACAAAAACACAAGCTGAAGAGAAATATTTAGAACATACAGAGATGCTAAAAGGTAAAAATTTGAAAAATACAGTGTTCCTTTAACTGTAGTATGTTTGCACAGTGTGATATGGAGAGAGGATTTACCTTTCTTTTTGTTAACATGGGGCAAAAAAAAACCTAGAAGCAGCTTAGTATGTAAAGGACAGATATTGAAACAGGAAAAATACTGTAATTTGAAACTTCTGTGACCGTGAGAGTTATTTGTCTTTTAAAGACATTTTTGGAAGCCAAATTTGTGCCCCATGAAACAGCAGCCCAGCATGTGCTTCGCCCTCTGCATCACCTATCTGAATTGCAGGCAGCAGTGCTGAAAGAAAACAGACTTCACGAAACTTCATGGAAGGCAAAGGTCAGAACAAGAGAAGACCTTTATGAATGCAATTTCTATATCTCATCACTGACTAAGTGGCATTTCTCTAGTGAATGCAGTATGTACTTTCTGAGGTTGTACAAGGGAAACCATTATCTTGCCCACCACGTTTTCATGAGTGTCCTTAATTAAGACATTTTTTCCATTATATACTTGCCCTTCCATGTCTGTCACTTATCACAGATCACAGAAGTTAGATAGAATGTTTTGTCCCTTCTGTTCACCTGATAATAGCTTTTTAAACAGGAAGATACATGAGGTCAAGAGCGATACTGAGTAATGCCATACAGCTTTGCAATCTTGAACGCTTTAGATTAAAAAGTAGTATTTCATGCCAGCAAGCAGAGAAAAGTTGGCTTATTCAGTGACTACAAGGAGACTGCTTAGGACCTAACTTTGTTTAACAGCTTTTTCTCTCAATGGGAAACTAAAAATCAGGGAAGAAAAAATGCTATTTATGAGAAGTTTCTCAAACATAACTTCAATATATGCTTAATCAATCATCAACTTTATTTTCAGGCATCTGAGATGTTAAAGTTGGCTATTTTAATAGTTGAAAAAATTATTTTATAACTCTTTTTAGGATCACATTATCTTTGTGCAGGTACTCTTTAAGTCAACTACGATCTCATGCACACTTTTTTTTTTTTAATATTCTTTAGAGAAGAAAGGATTGAAGCTTCAGCAAGAAAATCTTTCCTACACATAAATCTTACTAACTGAGAAAACAATATCATTTTGTTGATTGTAAAAAATATGAATTATATTTACCACAATTCTTGGTCCCTGTGCTCCCTTCAAATTTCTAGTGCATGGTTAATTTACTTAAATAAAATTTGTTGCATAGTGCAATGGAAAAGTGTATAGGTTTGTAAGAGCTGAAAATCATTATAAATCTTGCTCTTTCAAACAACAGAGACCCCAACATGCAAGATAGATAGAAAATAATATTTGTGATTTGGCTTTTTGCTGAAGTGCAAACACTCTGGCAGTTGAGGACTGTTCATAAATGAAGACTACACCTGCAATGCCCTGAGTGTTCTTCATGTGTACACTGTGCCCTCAACTCATTTTTTTCCAGAAATAAGCTTAATTCCACAAAGATAGGTAACCTAAAGAAAAGTATGAAAGACCGTTCAAGTTGCTTTCCCATTCTGTTTCACAAGCTGCAATTATTCTGAGATTCCCCTCTCACTGTCTACAAGGAAGAAAAGGCATTCTTTCTGGAAGAAATGGACTGTATGATTCATCTTCTCCAGACCTGTTGTCTTCCATTCAGATCAGAGAAATGTTATTATGTGACCACATTTCCTTACCACTGCAAGAAATGAATACTCTAGTGGACTGTATAATTATCAACTAGGAATATTCAAAGGGTTACATTTTATTTGCCCAATAAAGAAAGAGTGTGAGGCAACGCTAAATGCAAAGTAAATAATGACTGTTGTTATTACTGTGAAACAGTAACAGCTTCCTCTAACTCAACAATTATCTGAGACAAGGAGATTTCTATAAGAAAAAAACTAAATACCTCAAATGATATGCTGCTGAAGACAGTGACCACCACATTATTCAACTTTACATGGTGCTGCAGCAAGCTTAAAATATTTACGTGTAGTGAAAAGTGGTTTTTTTTTAAAAAAAAAACCTTCTATGTAAAATAATAAGCACTCATTAAATTTATATCCAATGAGAGATGTTTATTCTGTGATAGATAGTGTTAGAATTTCTGTTTCAGCACAGGAAAAGATAATTTATTTTCACTTTTTGTTTATTCTGGAATACTTAGAACATTGATAATAGCTGAGAAATGACAACAAATGAGATGAGAGCAAAACTACTCCCAGTTGAGAGTTGAAAACTTTGCTAGTTTTCAGTAGAGCTCATTAGTTTGCTAATTAACATAAAGCAATGGGTAAAGAGCACTCAGAGGTTCCTTGTTTTCCAAGGTGTTGCCTAAAACATTCCTAGGCCCTAGACTGACTAAAAAGCTGGATTCAATATCAGTCCTAAGTGCATAAAACAGGAAGGAGGCAGAACTGAGGAACCTGAATTCAAAATCCAAATCCTCAAGTCCCTGCTCATCTGTCATCTAAGCCCAAAGTAATCAAGTGCAACAGGTCACAGGTGAATATTCCCCAGGAACCCGAGTTTCTGTCTATGTTTGCCCTACTCTGAGTAGCACCCTGCTTATCAAAGGCCTTTAGAAAATAGTTATGAGTATAATCTAGAAGGCTCATTTTGTGTCACCTGTGGTTAGGCTCAAAATCCTGTTATTACCAAAAGGCAGTCAAGAATTAATTTGTGGCCTTAGTAAAATCCTAATATTCTAATGAAAATACAGGTTACTACAAGTCCAATTACAATAACACTAATATTCATATGCCAAATTCATACAGGAAAGCCTCATTAATAACACCTTCAAAACTGTTATACAGAAAATCATAGGAACACTCACCCCTTTCCTCTGATGTTGTGTCCACCTCCTGAAATCCCTGTGGGTGCAGGCAGTACTGAAGAAATCTCAAAATATTGCTATGCACAGCAAACTTATTCCTGCTCAGGGCTACAGTCACACCTCTGATTTCAGCTTAGATTTCCTCAAAAGCTGGTGCAACTTAAGCTCCTATATAATTATAACACTTTATATGGGACACTGCAGCTGCTAAGTCAGTGAGTACTTTTGACATCCTTCCCTTTTCTAAAAGGGTAGAGTACAAGCAATAATATTTTCAACAACAAATCACTCAAACAGCATATTGTTGTGTTTTACTGCAATCCCCAGCTTTGACCTCACTCTCTCTAAGACTGAGTGGTCATACAGCTTTTCTCTTATCTCGGAAGTGAACCTTCTCACATCAACATGATAGATTTCATAGCTCATTTTCTGCCCCATGGTAATGTTCACTGGGAGCTGAGATAAGAAACATGTTCAGATTCAATTGTTTGATTATGATCAAATTACACAGATATAAAAATACAAACAAAATCTAAATATAATTTTGCTAAACAATCATGATACAACTGGATTGTTCCCACTTGCATCAACTAAAAATATGAAATCAGATAAATCCACAGCATTTTCACTGTTTATATTTGAGGTCTTCTGAATTATACAAAGACAATGAAGCCATCTCCTACAGGTACTGTACTGATTAGACAGAGTTAAAAGTCATAGCTCACTCCTGAAAGTTGCAAAGCACATGCAACTAGTTGAGTTAATTTAGGAAGAATACAGAACTTACGAATCTTTGAGAACCCCAGGAATTCTACCCAAACTGAAGTTTGGAAAAACATGTGAAACTGATTTTTCATCTCAGTAAAGACAGGAATGAATCCAGCTTGCTAATGCAACGTTATAAGCTCTGATTCATCATGCTAACAGAGAATATTTATTTTATCTGTTCCTGGCTGCCCAAGAGCCATATTATAAAAGTTCAAAGCTTGCAAAAACCCCCAGGTTAATTTTGGCTCTGTGTCTGCTCCTCCCACTTCTAAACCATACCTTGTGTAAAGCACAACCCAGGAGGGAAAAAATGTATGATGTAGTCTCTGAAGTATAACCTTAAGCAGAAATGTCTATGCAAAGTCAAACAACTTTACAGATATCTTTTGTGACCCACAATAGCAGTGTTTTCCAACTCACAGCTCCCCAAACATAGTAAGAACAATTAAATGTCCTAGAAGGACTGTCACTACCACGGAAGGTACAAGTTGACTCTCAGGTATTGTTTTCACATGGGTATAACTGTGTTTCTAGGAAGTCTTCCCTATTATGTCTAGTCATCTCCATTTTTCAGAAAGCTCCTAAAAATATATTTTGTATTATTTTTGGTAAATTAATAAAAATTCAGCATTAAAAATGTCTCGAGTCTCACAATACTTTGCTAACTGCACATTGATCTTATGTGTGATGGAATGATTAACTGACTTATCATCCCATATGGTTTCATAGAAGTACTTATTAATAATAAGGTTTGTTATCAGCGTGATATCAGATATCAATAAATCTTTTCAAAAATGAAAGGCAAATCCTTGCATCCTGAGCAGTCACTTAATCTATAAACATATATGAGTAGGATCAAGTGAGGGTTTGGAGAATGACATCTTTTTTTTGTATTACACATGGAAATTATACTGTGAAGATATATAAGATGCTTCCACTTTCCCAAATTTGCCTTTTATAGATTACTGAAAGAACGCACAAGCAAGCCTATATAGTTGACAGAACTGTTACTGCTTTAAAGAGAACTATCTTATGCCTATAACAGTAGCAGCAGGAAGGGGCTACCTGTTTGCTTATTCTAGCTAGAAAGTTGGAATCAGCTTTCGCAGGTGGTTTATATACAGAGCACCTGTGATTTTTGGCTAAAACAGGGATTATTCCTAGGCCACGGTCACACCAAAGGCAAATATTTCACAGTGACCTGGGGATAAACGATTGCCCTCTGTGACGATTAAACCTCTTACTGCTCCTAGCATACTGAATCATTGAATTGGTTAAAACTATGAAGGTTGTCCTGGAAACAGAGTAAGCAGAAATCCTCTATCAAGGTCAATGCGAGAAATATATCGTTTGACTCTACCAGCAACATCTGAAATGCCTGTTCCTGCTCTCCTTGTTGGAGCAATAGGCAACCATCCTTGTCATTAACCACACCAGTCCTAGCAATTGCCATTTAAGAGACTAACTTTGTGACTCAGAACTCTTGCCCAGTTCTTGTATTGAGTGACAACTATAGTAACAAGAATGAGAGATCCTGAAACAATACACAAGATGTTTGAACCCTTTACTCTTTTGTTTTTGAATCCATTATGTATCATGTTGTGATTCAGCATTCAGGTTCATTTGTTTTTAAAAAATTGTGTCGTAAAGAGTTTGCTATATCCTGAATCCAGAAAGAGTGCCATCCAATTTAAGAAGCACCTCAGAGTTTAAAGAGGTGATATTCAGAGTTACTACTGGAAGATGTGAGACTGAGTCAAAAGTCAACACCATTCTAAAATCACTAATTAAGATTTAAGAGGAAGTGTAGAATAAAAATGAGTAGAGTTGGGTAAGAGTAACATAGAGTAACAGTGATTTTTGAAGACTGAAGTGTAATAATAGTGACATTTTACTTAAACAAAATCATCCGAGCTCTCTGTACTTGTTGAGTTCCTTGCAACATATTCATTTGAAAGCTCTCGGTATTCTCCCTTTGTCAGAGTGAAGTCAGAACAGATGACTCATTTCCTGTACTAGGAACACTGTTTAGTATAAAACAGTCTATCTTCACTAGTGAAGTGTAAAGGTTTTTTTCCTTTAATCTTTTCATATAACAATATAACAATATATGTATAACAATATATAACAATATTTCCCAGCTTCAACGATACGAAACCCATATGAAACCCATACCCTATACTAGCATGAGGTTCTGATTAGATGATTTCATCATACACACATATCTCCTTAATATCATAATTCAGCTTCAGTCTTTGCCTTGATTTGGCCATGATATTGGTTTATTCTACATATTCCTGTGATGATACAGTAGTTTTAAGCTCAGCACCATGTTTCTTTTTTTTATTTTTACTTATTACTCTTTCAATAAAGAACATAAACCAATCGAAATTGCCAGTTCCTAATGTGGGACCACAGTTCTGAGGAATAAGGTGAATTAAGAGTTATCTGATTGCCACTTGGCCCTCTTTCTAAATTAAAACTTCTACTCCTCGCAGCTGGGTTTTAGATGATTACACACTCAGCCTGCTACCAGGCTGAGCTCTAAACATTGCAATGACACTCCTGCCTCCCACCTCTTCTGCTGCAAAGTGCAGAAATATCATTTCTGTTTAACAACAACAACAAAAGAAAAAAAGCTTGAAGAAAATTTGTTTACATTTGGGAAGGAATGTGATGAGAAGGAGGAGTAAATTCCATCCCAGACTAATTGGTATCACAAAAAAGAGCACACTCACAGTGTGCTAAAGACCTAAGCTCAAGACCCTTAACTGCTTCAAGCACAGCTCTTCTCACTCAGATTCTCACTTAGAATGAATATATTAAATAGTTCAAATAGACTGGGGCAGTGGGAAGAGATGGGTGGATATAGAGGCCTCGTGAAAGGGCAATCATTATTTTTTGACCAATTCCATTGCAAAGGCTCCTTATTTCGAGCACACTTTCATGCAACAGTGCAAGTACCACCATCCAGCTGCTGACGTCCTGCTACCAGATGGCTGAAGAGGCACGGTGTGTGCTATCAGGCCTGAAGAGCTGGCTTTTCTACATGGACTATTATGGCTGTGTTAGACTATTAACTTTATGGTGGTGTTAACTACTTTTAAGTCTTGTATGTGTCCTGTGTGAGTCACAGCAGGGCCCAAAAAGTCTGACCCAAAAATGTCAGACTACAGCTACTGGCACTGTGGTGCTACAGGCAATGTCCAGGAGAGTCTGGCTCCTGCTCTCATCTGTGTGGTCCATGGAGGGAACTACAGAAGGTGCATGCAGGCTCTGTGGCAGAGAGATGGGGTCATGCAGCTCCTTCTCATATTAACTCACATTATCTGTGAGAGGGGAAGCGTTAGGGAAGGAGTGCAGAAGGCCAAGACCTGATGTGTAGCTACGCTAGCAAGATAACAACATGAGAAATTACAAGGCATTACAGAGAGCAAAGAGGAGTGCAGAAGCTGGCCAGCCTTGACCAGTGACTGCACTAACAAGACAGCAACACAAGTAATGGCAGAAATGGGAAACATTAGAGACAGCAAAGTGAGGTGGTAGCTTCACAGAGCTGCTGACCCAAGGTAGTAATTGCTAGGGCAACTATGTCACACATACTGAATAAGGGTATAAAAACAGAATAAACAGAGGATGGGGTGTTTATCTGGGAAGGAAAGAGGAAGACAAAGGGCAAGAACTTGGGAAAAGAAAAAGAGGAAAAGAGAATTTAAGGGGTAGCCAAGCATGTGATTTGGACTGTCCAGGGACTGTCAGGTAGCTTGATGACTAATTAGCACAGTGGAACAGGAAAATGAATCCCTTGTGACTGTAGATGCATCTGATGTACACCCCTGAGGGGGTGAAGGGAGTGTGGGTGCTTTCCTTAATGTCAGCAAGGGCACATCTGGTGGAGATGGGCTGGACTCCTTAATGACCTTTGCTATGAGTGATCATAACTAACAGTGCAGTGGAAGGCATTTTCACAGCCACAAAAATTTTACTGGTGAGATAAGGAAATAAAATACAAATGTGAAGAAAAGGGAAGGTGGAGGTGAGGAAGACATGGGTTTTAAGAGTTATACACATCACTCCAAAGGGTATTGATCTAGCCATAACCCTCAGTAATAACTATAGAAACTTAAAGGAAGTAAGCTAAGCAAGTTTAAGTTAACAAATAAATAACAAAGATTAATTCTTAACAGGAGTTTAATATTTCTGACTCTTCACCAACACCTCTGAAATCCCAGGAGGATTCAAAAATCATTACAGAAGATTAATATAGAATTGTGTAATTAATCATCCTATGTCCATAATTGTCACCAAACATCCTTCAACTTCTCAAATATAGTGGTAGCTCCTGGAATGACAATCTTTCCTGAAGAATCAGTGGCATAACATAGCCCCTTTCTAAGCTAAAAAGTAATTTGCTCTCCTTTCCATTACTCATGTATTATTTTTTGTCTGGACAGATTCTAAGGGCAGCCCACATTAACAACTAAGTGACAAAGAAAAAACCATATTTATGACTTGCTTATTTACAGTCTAATAGCAAATATACAGTCTATAGCAAAAAAAATAGGGAGAATATATAAAGAGAAGTATAACGACAGGGCAACAAAGAAAAAAAGTCTGTTGTTTTAGAAAGACTCAGAGACACCAAGAAACTGCACTGTATTCTATAAAATAAACATATATTAATCTATTAAAATCCTAATGACATGTTAGATCAAAGTTTGAGTACTTTAGGCATATCCTAGGATCTCCAAAAACCAGTTAATTGACTTTCCTTATAAACAGGATATATGCTCATGATGCTTTAGGGAAACAGTTCTAGCTCTGAAGACTGCTTTCCTTCGATGTAATACAGCCAGCCCAGAACAGTAGCAAATTAAATCCTATGTGTGAAAGGCAATGTAGAAATTTCCAAAGACAGTTGTCAAAGGAAAATAAGGACTCAATCATTCACAATGTAAGTTTATGTTGTTATCTGATGTGTTACATATGACTCAGTTTAAAAAAAAAAAAAAAAAAAAAGATAAAAAATGCCTCAAGAAAAATACCCTACCCAGAAAGGAAGACCAAAAAAAAATGGAAGGAAATATGAAAAAAGAGCTGATGGAACCTTTGTGAGGGAACCAAGGAAATGTCTGGCTGAAGGAAGAGGTAAGGATCAGGGGAGGAGCTGGAAGACAAAGTCAGGCTGCCTGATAAGACAAGGTTAAATCCACTGGCAACAGTGAGTAAATCAAAAGACAAAAGTGAAATCAAATGGCAGAGTCATTTAATGAAATGGCAGCAATGAATTAAAACCAGGCCAAAACCCAAAAGGCAGCAATAGAAAAGTTAATCAAATGGCAACAGTGAGGTGAAAAGTGGCAGAGTTAATTAATGGCAGCACAACTCAGACAGACAGTCAAATGGCAGGAAAAGATTAAAAACTGGCAATGCTTATCAGCAGCAGATGACATGTAGACTGTGTGGAGAATCCAGAAGGTGGCTTTTGTACAAATGCTGTAATATCCTTTTGTAGGAGTCTCGAAGGTTCTTCCCTTGAGCCCAGCACAGAGTGGAGGAGCCAGAGACGGCTGCATCCCTGCACCTGTCAGGGCGGTGCACCACAGCCTGCCCAGGAGATACCGCGGTGTGGGGACTTGGTGCTTATTCCCCCAGGGGACAGGAGAGATGAAATGGTGAACTCACTCTCCTGGGCACCGTTTTAGAAGGGACTGTAGTGCTGCAAGCAATTCCTGTCTCAACCTACCTCACGAAGCCAGGCTGTGTTTATTTATACAGCACTTTACTGCTAGCAGGAAAAGGAACATGAGACTTCATGGGGTATGCAGCAGACAAGGCTGTATTTGCTTCCAGGAGATTAGATTGATGTGTACCACACACTAACTGCACAAACCACTGTAAAAATATGCAAATAGCTGTTAAAGACAGGTTTAGTTAACTATTTATTCATTCTTTCTTTCTGTGGCCCACATAGGACTAAGCAGCACCTCAGAGTGGCCCCTTCCATATTTTGTCTGTAGCTGACTCTCATAAAATATCCAGACAACTCTTTAGGGGAAGAAAAATAGCACCAAATAGCATTTCTAATTTAGAAACAAGTTATTTGAAAAACAATCCCATATTCCTTTTTTTTTTCCCTATTTTTTAATCTAGTTACCAATGTATAGTCTTCCCATCTAGCCTGTGAGAACTTTATTTCTATAAGAGCCATTGGTGAAAAATATTGAAAGCCTTTTGAAAGGCCAAGTACACTAAAGCTACTGTATCATTCCTATCAGCATGCTTTTGACTACAGTAAAAACTAAGAGACTTGCGAGTAATGACTTACTCTACAAAAAGCACATTTGTTGTTCCCAGCCTGTTGAATTATTTATATTTCCATTCATTGTTTTTTATAGTTTCCACCAACTTGCTTGAAACCATGACGGTTGCAAAAGTAAAGCCAACAGAGCTACAGTACACTGACAGTGGGTTGCAGTCAAGCAGAATATTATTACTCATCTCATGTTCTTCAACATTTGTATCAAAGTGAGACAAAACATCAGATGATTTTTTTGAAGAAAATTCAAAGTAATATATCAGCAAAATGCATTAACTGTCATCCTCTGTGACTAAATATGGGCTTCCTACACATCAAGAGCTGCAGAAAGCCAAAGACACAGAAGTGAACATGGGAAAAATAGATCTGGATTTTCTGCCTAGTGAGGTCCCATGATGAATGGCTTAATGAAAACTAGCAGCTCCTGGAAAAACAAATCTACCAAAACTAGAAACAAAAATAGATACAGTGTACAGCTAAACATAAAACCCAGCATCTCTAGTAAAATAAGCCACCAAGACCAACATTTCCATCACAGGTTGTGCCCTTCAGTACTTCCTATTCAAGGATGTGAACCTCGTCTATAAGACCATCAGTCAATCAGTACTTCGATGCACGCACTACAGTGACCTTGTATATATCAAAGAAGCACATACTCATCTACCACAAAGCAGCTTAATAAAATCTGGTCTAATTACAAGGAACATCAATGCAAACTATCCTCATTCAAGGTGACATATTTGAGCAATGAGAGGAGACTGAAGTGGACAAGGGTCAGGGCCTGATCACCTTCAGAAGAGCTGGTAAAGACACACCTGTTAACTCTACACCAGAAAGGCTTTAGAAAACAATGGCAAAGCTTACCAGGTCATAAGGATAGTCAACGTGAAACAGTTTAAAAGGGGCATGATAATCACGTGTCTATTCTACCTTTTCCAATATTCAGGATATTATTGAACCACTGCTGCATCAACAACAATCTTTACATTAAATATTGTTCTCAGATTAAGATATGACAGACAGTGCTTTAAAGTTACAAGTTCATACAGATAATTATATTTGTACAACAGCACAGCTAGAGCTCTCCATCCTTTAACTTTAGAAAAAAACCTCTTACAGTGTTACGGTGTAGGTCTGCTGTAAAATTAAAGAAAGCAAAAAATATTATCTACACATAATTATGGCTAGCATATCCTAGAGCTACCACAAAGACAACAAAGTATGTCTTTGTTTTTCTAAAATGTCTGTAACTTTAAAAATAAAGCCATAAGTTATAAGAGATTAGGATATAGAACAGTACTTATTTTTTTAACTTGAGAAATTTTAGCTGTATTTTTTTGTTCAAAAAACAGGTGTCAGAGCTATTCTTCTTAAGCATTTGTCTACACACAAGCAAAAAAGTGGCATTTTGATTAAGTATCTGTAAAAAATGTCTACAATTAAAGTATCTATTATTTTCTTAAAAACAAGGTGTGTCTGCTGTAATACTAATTACTGTTCATTGAACAAAAAAGAAAATCCCTTAAACATTTCTGACAACTGTGTTCAAACTATCATGCTAATAAAAATAAGACCTACACTTACAAGATGCGATTATATCACTTCTAGTTTTGTGCCAAAGAAAATGAACTTAAACTAATTTTTCAGCATTCAGAAGCTTCAAGTAAGAGAGGAGGACTTGCTCACCTGGGTGCAGATGCTCCAGGGGAGTAAACTGCCAGAGCTACCCAACTGCATGAGAACGATTTGAACAGCTGAGGACATGTCCCTTAGAAGTAAATACTGGAAAATACTAAGACGGTTTTGAAGATATAGCTTTCCCATGACATTTCACCATATTTGCATTAAGGCAGCACTTCAAAGCTTAGCGATGCTTCTTTTCAAAATAACTGCCACATGCAATAGCCACATGTAAATGAAAAAACATTTACTGTTTGGCTGAGACCTGAGATCCACCACCTCAAGTGAAATTGGGAATGAAAATAAGCTGTTCTGAGTAAACTTAACCCTTGTATATCACCTGGAGCCCTTCTCCTGTTTTCTGCAGTGTTCGCTATTGTTTTGTGTAAATTAAAATCGAATCATAGATCGCATCTGGACCTCTGGGTGTTCTTTATCCAGAGTGCCTGACAGACAGACAGCTGTGTGTAATGTATGGATGCAAGGGCAAAACTGGGAATATATTCCTGGGGAATTTGAAAGGCTCAAAAGCCAACAGTAGTGGGAAGGGAGATGGAAAGACATAAAGCTTAGCCAAGACCTACTATTTAAGTAAAACAATTAAAATGTGATTAAAAGGTTTGGAAATGATCAGAGGAGCCACTCCACATGCAGACTTGAGAGCAGCAGACAGTAAAGCAGTGATAGAGAGTTAAACTTTGTCTGATAATGATAACCTCGTCCAGCAGGAAAGTCACAAGAAAAAAATCCACAGCATGAAGCTGAAGAAGACAAAGCAAATGGGTGTTTTACATTTATTGCATTTTCTCAATCCCTGTTATGACCTGGTCGCAACTAGTTCATAAATCCCTTGGAGTAAATTAAGGCGAAACGACACCAAATAACTGGTATGAAATTAAGAACAATTTATTAATATAGGGAAAGTTGCATGGTTGTAAGTGTCTTGGGTTTCTAAAGGCATTGAGAAAAGAGAGAAAAGGAAAAAGGAAAAGAGAAAGAGGATAGAGACTATGAGAGAGAGGAAAAGAGAGCTCACCACCCTTGGATCCAGCAATGTAAGTTGTCTGTAGAGTTGGTAAATTGCTTGCAGATTTGCTCCTCCGGTAAATCACTTGCAGGATCGGTCCTCAGGTGGCGGGCAGGAGCGCGCGCCAGCATCCCTAGTGAGAAGGTCTAAATACTTGAGGTCATTTGCATGCGAGATAGTAGAGGGTGGTAACATCCCTCTTGTCTCCCCCCCTCTGCTCGCTTCTCATGTTAATTGGGACGCCTGCGCTTTGTAGTCTTAGATTGTTCTCGAAATGAGTCAGTGGTCCCCCAAGGGGTGTCTGGTGGTCGTGATCCCCCCTAGTTGTGGTGTCCACTGTATGACCCCGCTTCTGCACAAGCGTGGTTGATGCCTTGCAAAGTTGTTGCACATGTAGGCTGGCCCCAAGGAAAAGATACCATCCGGCCTCCGCAGGACTTATCTCTTCCTCCCGCCAGACTTGTAAATCACAACAATTAAGGCACAGCAGGGGTATTGTTCTGTTCCCAAAGCCCTTATCTCTTGCCAGACTTGCAGGCCTCTGTAGTACACATGCCCTCTTCCAGTCAGAGTTGTCAAACAAGTTGTTTAAGGCATACAAACTCTGTCCGTCACATTCCCAAATTCACTATTTTTAGTGTACTAATAAAGTCTCACCTTATCTACACACATTTACTATAAAACTTATTGTATATGCTGGTGTTTACAAGTATAATGTAAAGTGTTCAAAAGCTCCACAAAAAGGCTATTTTAGTTCTGCTTGCTTTATACTACTCCAAGTAATAAAAATATAATTGCATCTATAATCCTACATGCAATAGCAGCAGGGTGATCTTTTTTAAAAAAAAATTATATTCGGATTCTTTTACATCCCATATGCCTCTAAAGAATAAATAAATGCTTTGCTCAAGTTCAAAGCCTGATTGGCTCTAGGAGAAAATAATGCGATGTGCCTGCTCATGTTCCCGAAAATCAAAATTAGATTTTTTTCGCAAGCATCCTCTTTGTTTTGAAGTCTAATATACCAACTACACTGAAAAGAAAATAGAGTCAGCACCGGATGTGTGTCAAAAGATGAAGGCTCTCTGAATTGTTAATTGGTGCCTGTAACTTGTAGTACTCATTTTTATTACAGTAAAGTCTTTTTAGACATGTTTCATTAGTCTTGATTGTTTCAGCTTTTTGGGGGGGGGGCAGGCTTTATGTTTTGCCCTATTCTTCTCTTTGACACATCACCTTGAAAGTGCATTATTTTGTTGTTTCTCACACAATCTCATGAAGTGAACAATACAGCAAAATCATTTTTCAGTGTGATGATGGCACTTAAACTCCAGTCTTGAACACTCAAACTGGCTGCATAGTACGCTCACATGCCTGAGATTGTAATACACTGATTTTCATCTTGTCATTAACTACAACTTGGTTCCATTTATGCTAATGTGAGCTGGATATAAGCCTTAAATGATTATTTTCACTTTCTTGTCTGTGAAATTGAGATGATACCTACTTATTTTGCATGCTTACTTGGAGAATGGAATAATAAAAACTTATCAGCACAACTGAAATGTCAAGATTTTTCAATACATTATTGCTGTATATTATTTTTCATATACAAGAGGAGTAAGTCCAGAGGGTGAAAGGAACACATAATAAAACACACTTCTTTTCCTCATTTTGCCTCTTCTAAAATTCTTAGGAAAAGAAAAAAATGCAGAAAGAAAATGAAAAACCTATGGAACAGTACATTGAAAGAAAATGTCGTTTAGTGTCGCTTAATAAAAGTATGGAATCTCTTCCCACTTACATTATCTACATAAGCTGGAATCCTTAGTACATTTGGACTTTAAAAGAATGATACACAGTACTTGACTCAATGCTATTTTTCCATTAATATATGTGACTACTTCTCTCTTTCCTTCTTCAGAACAAATCTAAAACCTCTCAAGTACAAATAATCAAAAAACAAACACGAGGAGAGAATATGCCTTGGAAAGAATGACAGCTGAAACTTTCTGGCATGACTTGCTGCAAAGAAACATGGGATTTCTAGGACTTGTGTGTTCTAGTTGGTTACAGAAAAATTATGTGGGGGCAGTAGATACTGGGTACTTTGGTCAGAGAATCCTCCATGTTTAATTCTGTTAGTTGGCAGCCTGTGGCTGATGTAGCCATATCTCTCTCCATTGTTGTTCTAATGCAGATAAATAAATTATCATTGCAGCAGAGTCATGTACCCTTAACACTAGTTACAGAGTGCCTTTTTCAGTTCAATTAATATTTAGTTATACATGATACATGAGCAGAATTATAGGAGAGAAAAACACACAGACATGCATAATAAGAAAATACCCAAGCATGCAAAGTTGGCCAAAGGACTACTGTGTACGCCTACATTCTTTTTGCATTATACTAGAGAATAGTTCAGCTAACAGAACAGCCCACAGCCTCAGCCACTTGTGCAGCTGTTGCTGAGCCCCTTCTAGACATCCTGAGTACAACTGGGATTTTTGGAGGACTCTGGGACTCTTGAAGTTCTTTGAGGTCCCTGCTTCTGCTGGGAGAGGATAGCTACAGAAGGCTGTGTCTGCTGGCAAGATCCAGCAGCAGATGGGACTGCTGAGGACTGTTTGTGTGATCAGCAATGGTGGTGACACCCTGCAGAGTATGGTGCCCAGCACCCCTTGGAGTAGCAGCTGCTCCCACAACTCCAGCTACCCAGCACACCAGAGACCTTGGATCAGCTGAGCTCCTGAGGGAGGATGCAGCTCTCCAGGTTTAGAACTACAGGAAGTGCATGGGGATGTAACTGGAGTGAATCCAGCAAAGACTCACTAAGATGATTGAGAGTGTGGAGCGTCTGATACACGAGGGGAGGCTGGGACATTTAGGAATATTTAGCCTGGAGCAGAACAGTCTTCAAGGGGGATTTTATCAGTGTGAGTGTGGTTGAACACTAGAACAGGTTGCCCAGAGATGTTGTGGAGTCTCTAAGGATGGATGTAGTCCTGGACAACATGCTCTGGTTGACCCTGCTCTGAGCAGGGGGTTGGACCAATGATCTCCAGAGGTACCTTCCTGACTCAGCTACTGTGTTTGTAAAACACTCATAGAGTTTCCATTGCATCAAACTTTGGTCTGCTCTAGTACACATGAAACTCCTGTTACCATCAGTCGTAGTGATTATTTCTGTGTTTCTCTTCAGTCATGAAAGTATGAAATTATGAAATCCATTATGAAATAATGAGAAAGCTATGTGACAGCCAGCCAGAGTGATGCTTTCATGAAATGATATTGATCTTCTTTATGGCATGAGGTGTGAGATAAGAGGGTTTGAAAGTCCAAGGCCTGCTGAGCTAGTGTTGGGCCTGAGTTTATTTCAGTAAGCATCCATACTGTCTGTCTGAGGTAGGTCTGGAGCAAATGACCTGTTAACTTTGCCCAGGTTTCCTCTGGGAGGTAGGTAATTTGTTCCAGAAGTAAGCCCTGTAGTGAGCAAGTGTGAATGAAGCGCAGATGATGCAGGCAACAAGAACTTTGAGAGAAATATGGAGCAAGGCAAATTGACAGTATGAACATACTCTCTCATAGGAAGTAGATTGCTGAAATGGATGTACAGAAACAGCTAAGCCACTTACACTTCACATGGTCCAAAAAGGCTTACATATACCAGTATGATTTCAGACAGTTCAAGCCACCAGGGGGAGACTTGAATGAAGCTCTACCCATCACTTGTAGCATAACTAAATTGCTGTAAACACCAGTGGCTACTCCTTTAGGACTGACAGATTAGAAACAAAGTGCAGCAAGCTAAACCCGTGCCAAAAGGAAGCGCCCTGCCGTACGAGATATTCTGCCGTAGTTAACACCAAGGTACTACTCTTCCCGCAGTGAGCTCTAGTATACAGATTTCTTGGCAAGAAGTAAACAGTGTGATCAGTTAGAGGTAGAGAAGCAGAACAGATCATAGCTCAGCTCGTGTCTTTGGGGGAAGCTGGTTACCTAAGATGTCAAGTAGGCAAACAGTTCACGCCACTGAAGGCAAGAAGGAATGTGTAAACAACAAAAAAGGCATTGTTAATATCATTTTAACAGTCATGAATCCAAATCTTACACTGTTTCAATATAGCCTAATATATCAATTTCTATAGTACATAGATAACTCTATTACCACGTTTTGAAAACTCTAACCATGGGGGTTTTTTTATGTTAATCAAGTAACACAGATCACAATATAACTTTTTTAAGGGTTAACCTACTCTTGAGGTAGTATAGTCAGTGACTCTTTCATTCACTGAAGTCTATGATTCAACACTATTTGGCCTGTAAATTCCTACGTTGTGCTATTTCACATGTTTTCAGAAGCATGCCCTTGCCCACAGTGTCACGCAGAAAATGCACCAATTCTTTAGCCCTCTTCTCATCTGCCTTCCTTGATGGTTCATGGGTTTGCTACAGAAAATACTCCTCTTCTCCCCTAATTTCTCCTTATTCTTCATTTTTCCCCTGAAATTAATGATCTTCTGCCATTTAATCCATTTAATTTTGTTTTCACCTTCATTGTTTGTCATTAATCCTGCTACGCAGATTTCTTTATGTCTTTGTAGATCATCTCCCTTATACTTACTCATTCTTTTGGTTTTTTGCTACCTTTGTGTCTTCTCTTATTTCTCCAGCACTTTCTAGTTTACATCCAGATTATGTTTTTTGTTTTCTACAAAAAAATAAGAGCAGTTTTAACCCTGAGTTGTCTATTTTCATGGAAACTTTCATTTTAGCCTACTGTAACACATTTCATTCTTTTCTGCTCTGAGTCTGATTTTCCTCCATGGTAGTATCCTGTTTACCTAAGACCAATGGGCAGATAAATATCACAATATCTAACGTGAGCGTTGCAGAGAAATAATCTGTTGAGTATGTTGATCACGTAAGTACCGAAATGACACATCATTCATAAGCTCCTCCAGTGAAAACTGGCACAATCTGGACTTTAAAATCTACTTTAATAATACACCAAGGATTTATATTAGTAGATCAAATTACTGGTAAGGAAAATCCTGAGAGATTTCTTTCAAGAAAACAGACATGTATAGGTACAAACCTTAGTAATTAAGTGTTCATCATAATTTCTGTTATAAATCCAGATTCTAGGCAACTTATTCTACTTGCTTAAAATTAGATCAAGAAATTTGCTCATTTTATATTAGTTTTAATATTCACAATTAAGCTCTGCTTGAGCTCAGGTGGAAATACATTTTTGTCCTTTTCAAAAAAAAGGACTCTTAAAAGTAGCAATAAATAGTTTTGCATAGTCCGATAAAATGAATAGTTATAAATTAGCTACATAACTTTTTATACTTTACCTTCAGTAGATAATTTTGCCAATCAAAATGAAAATAGATTTTCACAAGTAGGACTAACAACAAGATACAATACGTATATTAATATTTATATTTACTGATGGAAATCAGTAAGACCATTTGATAGATGATGGGAAAATTTGAACTCAAGTTCAAACATAACTGTCAAACCTTGCCCTTGAAAGGGAAAAAGAATGAAATGAACTATTTTGATTGTTCCATGAACACAGCCAGGTTCATGCGCATGGAGAAGAGCTTACTCTTGATTCTGGAGGTTTACCAAAAACACTGATTAGAATATCATTAATGTGGTTAGTAGGAGGCTATTTACTGTAGTGAAACCTTCAGTGATCACTTACTGCTTCTCTATTAGGAACAGTAACTATAATTGATAGTCCTTATTCTATTAAACCATCTGTTTTTATATTTGATTTATAATAGAGTTGTGTTATCTGGCTTGCCTTGGCAGGTATTAAGAGCAGTTCCTGAAGTTTAGGTGGCAAAATATAATCTACAGTCATCGAAAATATACTGACAATTTTAGGAAGAACTTAAAGTTTATAAGAGGATGTGTCTGTCTCAGATACTAGTAATGTCACCACAAAAATCAATCTTAATTAATGCCATGCCACTTTTCTCACTGCATTCCTGAATACTTTTGTTCACTCCTATGCATGCTAATTTATCCAAGCCCTTCACAGCAGATTGTGAGTGATTAAGAGGGCAGCACTGAGACAATCATACAATAGTCTCAGTACTTTTTTGTTAATATTTTGTCAAATACATCATCATCCTTATCTTTACCCTTTCCCCTTATCTTTTCCACACTACATGTGCAGTTCATTACTTTTACTATTCGTTTCACACTCTGATTGTTAATTCATTCTTTGACATTTTTGATATATGGAATTAGATAACCATCATACTCTTTCAGACTTGTCCGGTTTTGTCTTCTGAAATTCTTATATCACAGCTGCATTAACAATGTAATTAGGTAACATGTTAACATATTGGCCTTTATGCATTATTCATCATTTGTCAAGCTATGATTCATCATAATGGCCTAGTGTGAACTTTCAAACCATCTCATTTGATCAGACTAATCAATTTGCTGCTGTAGATCAGTGTTGCTATGTTAATGAAAAGCATGCAATTGAAAAGTATATCAAGTTGCACTCTAAATTCTCTGTTATTATAAATTTGCATATGGACTGATATACGTATGCATGTATATGTCTATAAGTATCTGCATATCTACAATAGGAATCAAATAGGACTTTTGAAAATTTATTAGTACTTATTTGTAAGGAAAAAGAGGAACATCTATGTCCTACTTTCACGCCGTTCTCCCTTTGCCTAACACGCCAGGATCCCTTTCTGAAGTGTTACTGTGGCATACCACCCTATTTTGGCATATTTTGACTATAACTTGTGTGTAATACTCATGTACCAGTATGGAGTACCCACATGTCATTGACACAGCTGGTGTAGGCAAGATGAAGATTCAGTGCTGCTAGTGTACAGGTAACAGCATGTTGACATTGCTATATTGCCAGTCTTAATAAAAAAGATTAAAAAAACAATTGTTTAAAGTATTTCTATAACTATCTGATATCAGCAATACGCAATTACCAGTCATATGAGTTCCCTCTATATAATCTAAAATTATAAAGTCCTCTTTAAGAGAAAAATCTGAGATATCCTTCTTAAATTATTTTTTCCTCCTAATCTTTGACACTTTAGCTTTTGTCTTCCTTGTAGGGTGAGTACATTGTACAGAGTTCCATCTTTTGTTTCCAGTATTTGGTGTGACATGTTTAAAACTTACAGAATGATGTAGGCTGCAGTGAAGACATGCATTTGATAAGTGAGAGCTTATTAGGGTCTCTACCAATTTGCATATTGCTGAGGCTTTAAACTTGCTAAGCATTTGTTCTGCACAGTGTTCATCCTGATCTGCTCATGATCAGTATAAAAGGAAATAATTAACAACAAGTTACATTTTAAAGGGGAAGGAAAACTTCTGTGAGATTGCATAACAACAGATACAGCAATAAACTTCGATTTTTCCCATGTAAATGCTGTATATCTAGTGCTACTTGGGTAAAGGCAGGGTAAATGTGTACTTCTTCGTATTTAGCATTGTAAAAAAACAGGACTATTCACTAATATGAAAATATTAAAAATAGCTAGCTATCTCCTTGAAATAACACCTACAGCAGTTTTCTGACAAGTTGAGCAGAGTGTTCCCAGAAAAACAAAACCAAAACCTTCTTCCATGATACCCCCTACAGCATCCTTGTGTGTGCCTGTGTGATTGAACATGACAGATATCTTATGTACAAATTGTGCTAGACACACGCCTGATGGTGTTGGCGATATGCAGCAAAGAAAGATGACCAGCAAATGTCTCCAGAGAACTGGAAGGGTATCATTCTAAACTCTGGGAACAATGCAAGGTCCTTATCATTACAAGAGCACAAATGAGGAGTAAGATTAACTACCTAGTGAGAGCCAGAGGTATATGAGTAAGGCTAATTAAATCTTTTTTTTTTTTTTACAGAAGATAAAAGCCAGAGAAAATTCCTTCTCTGTACTCAAATGGAGAACTCAAAATGCTGGGGTAATCCTCTGGATGATTGTGCATAATTTGAGAAGAGGAAGGCTTGCAGCCAGGATTTATGCTACTTTTGAAAAAGATACAGTACACCTGATGGTAGACTTTTGGTGACTTGAAGAACTAGAGGATCCTTGGCTAGAATATTTTATGGTTAATTATTGTCCATTTTGATCTAAAAGTTCTATCAAGAGCTCTCCTAAGACCTGAGCTGTGTGAAGAGGCAAGAGAAAAGAGAGAGGAAAATTAATAGCTCAGTAAAGTCCTCTTGAACTGTGTTTGAAATGGAACTAAAGATACATTCTACAAATGTACTGTAGATAAGCACTCAGATCAGCAGGTACCAATTACTGAAGAAAAGCAGCAATTGTGTCTGATCTTTGCCCAAGAGTTCTGCTTGCCCTTGCGGTCCCTTTTATGCCCATGCACCAGTTTTCACTAATTGTTCAATCAATTGCTACTGCTCATTAATACCTCTTCAGGCTATTGGCATAACAATGAAGGTATTACACCAAGCTGTAAACTCATTTTTTTATGACATAAATGTACACGGGAGAAAATGGCAAGCTCTTAACACAATCTCATAATAGAAGCAAGCTAAGGTCACATTACTTCCTCTCCCTTTAAAATGTGCAATGGAAGAGTTTGAATTACAGTTATCTAAATGACCTTAATTCTGTAGTTTTCCAGCTTCAAAGTGCTTGATCTCCCTACTTAATCTATAAAACATATGCATATGTACACATATATATGCACATACACTTGTGCATATATATGTGTAAGAATTCATAACAGAATGTTTCATAAGATATTCAAACATACTAATTGGCCCATAATCATTCTCTCCTCTTCGCATTTGAAATAATTAGAGATTTTATGTTCTGATCACTGTGAGGTGCTAATGACTTTTTTAAAAGAACAGTTGTAACCAACAGAGTTAATCATATGGTACACTCTGGTTTTATAAAATTTGGTTAAGATGTTGAATAAACCTGTATATCTAATACCATATTCCCCTCAAAGATTGATGAATAAGAGAAAGTGGAATATTCAGGTAAGAAGAGGAAAAAGCCAGGAGAGTAGAAGTGCAACTAGACACTCGCAAAGAGAATTATGGGTTTACTCCATGGCCCCATATATCAACCTCTCAAACAAAAATTGTTCTATGCATGCTGGATTATCAATTCCTTGTTTGTTTTTTTACTCTAAACTTTTTATAGCTTTGCCTAATGATCTCTACTAGTAATTAATATTCTTCACCATGTCGCTTCTAAAATGAGATTTTAAACTCCTTGGGGAAGGTTCAAAAACTTGATTTTTCTGTGTAAAGCATCTAGCAATCTTCTGTCCATTATGTTAGTGGATAAAATGTGGTTCTCTAAGCATCTTTATTCCACAGCACAGACACTTGTTAATTCATCACACACTGAACCAAATTATTTTCAAAATTTAACATCAACCCCTCAAAAAAATCTGTTCCACACAGATTTCTAGTAGTTGAATGCAATTTACTCTAAATGTTCTTAAAAAAGAGCTTCAGAAAACCTCAGGATATTTGAGTGCCACTGACTCTTAATGAATATGAACACAGGTAACTAACATCACGATATTTTCAGACTACCTGGCATAATTGCTGGAAGGCCAGGGAATTAAATGGCTTATTCAAAAGTACAAGGTGTCCACGCAGCTCTAAGTTGAGCTCAATGCACTATCTATCTCCTTAATTCTTTCTACCCTTCCATAATTTTCTTCTTGTAGCCTTCTCAGACTCTTGCTAATCCATATGTTTGATAGATTCTGAAATGTCCAAAAATATATTTTCTTTCCAAATTTCATATTTTGCATCAAAGTTTTATTCTGCATAATTTCTCCTCTCTTGTACTAACAAAATCTCTTTACTTTTCCTAATCAGAATTACTATCCTAGAGCTAATGTTTAGTTTATATTATGAACTCTTCGAATTAGAAAGAAACTCAGTCTTTTAAGTGTTATGGTAACATGCAGTAACAGTAGTACAATTTCCATTGAAGTCTAGGACATAATATAAGAAAGGCATGTAAGGAGAAGCAGTAAGATGCCCTGCAGTCTCTGAGAGTTCATTTCTGCCAGCCGAGCTATCAGCGCACAGAACTAACCCTTTTACAATGGAAAAATAAGGGACCACTCTCCCTACCTCCATACACACAGACTTGCTATCTTAATGGCATCTTACAAACATCAGTATCTGAGGAACATGTTTAATAAAATAACAAGATTTAAAAAATGGAAATAATGTTTCATGTATTTATTTAGTTTCATGATACAGTATTTTAAAACAGTCTTGAATTTTTCAAAATCACATGTCACTACACCTGTCAAAAGGGAGATTTTCAAAATGGTACCTAAATCAGCACTTCAAATTTAGGAAGTATCTATTCTAATTTAAATGAAAAAGAAAACCTTAATATGTTCTATTTCTTATCTACCTGAACATGAAGTAAAGCATAAGAAGTAAATATTAGTTAACCATTTTCTACTTTTACAGAATTATCTGAGACATTCAAAGTATTATCATTAATCATTCAACAGCAAGAGAGAAGTGCATAACGACTAAAAATAAGTACACAAATAAAAGCTTGCATATCTCATCTGGCATATTTATACCTTTTCTTGTTTTTAAATTGCAGTAAATGTGACAATTAAAGGATAGGAGAGGGTTTTACAAAGACATAATATTTAAATTAGCCTAAAAAAATGCTCCATTTTTCCAATTAGAGCAATAATAAATCTTGTCTGTAAATCCTACATAATTATTTTGATACACATTTACAGAAAATGAAAACATTAATCTCTGGCAATATTATTGACAAGAAAAATATTTTTATGTAAGTATGTGAAGAGTTCAATATACAGCACTGGTATTTACTTTTTAACTGTTTTTTTAATCTGTTGTTTGCATTACAGAAATTTGGTTATATGCATGTAATGATAGTGAGCACACAGTAAAAACAGGTGTAAAGAATCAGTGCCTCTCAGTGCTCCAATACTAAAAAAACCCCTGCAATCAAAACCACAAACCCCCCTCCCATTAAGTATCTTTTAACAGGGAAATTCATACTGCAGCTTTTTCTGAAGAACAGGCATTTAAATAGTGTACAAGATTAAATGAGCCTAAAACCTTTATTTCCTAATGGCAGGAAAGCCTGCATAACAGTCTCTCTCCAGTATACTTCCTTTGTGCCAGGGAGCCCAGCACTGGACCCAGCACTCCAGATGTCTCTCACCAATTCTCAGCAGAGGGGAAGGGTCATCTCCCTCGATCTGCTGGCAATGCTCCTCCTAATGCAGCCCAGAATATTCTTTATATTAGATAATGTTGACTATTATCTAGAAAAGATAGTAATCAACAACTAAACAGCATTATACTTTTATAAATAAAGGTTAGCACATGGAAAAAAATACAGGAAACAATACACATCTTACGCAAAATATTTTCATGCCCTTTTCTATCCAGACATTATAGTGAATGAATATTGATGGCTGTGATTATGTTGACACTGCAGCTTACTCAATGAAGACATTTTTGAATAGAGGACAAACAAACTTTTTTATGAATGTGAGAAAATTCCTTAAAAAAATGAGAAATATTAAAAGGTTTAAGAAACTGATCTAAAACTTCCATGAACGTATTGGTCTACCTCCACAGAAACACCGATTTGCAAGGTAGGTGTTAGCATATCACAGTAATAGTCTGTGTGTATTACAAAAAACTACTCCTGGTTCCCTGAATATCCAGGGATATAGTCCAGAGACTATAGAAATTAAAGAGTATTTTCTGTGTCATAAAGGGGACAACTGGGGAGAACTCTGAGCAAGTGCCAAACAAAGTACTAATGGCAATAAATACAGCAGAGTAGTATCAGTGTGGAGCTAATTATCTCTGCTGGGATACCCAGCTAATCAGCAAAATTGTCAGGCCGTGCTACTGCAGTTGTACAGCTTTTGCAAATTAAGCTGCTGTGCCTGTCCAGAACTGCAATTGCTTGGACCTCTGTGGGAGGACCACAGAGCATCATGCTGAGCTGCAAAGGCATGCCTTACAGTTCCTTAATTGTTCAGAAATTCTTTGAGGAAATCAGAAGGAAAATGCTTTACTGACAAAATGGATTATTACAACCTATTTTTGAACTTGAGGAGTTTTTCATAGCATATTCTTGCAGTTTCAATCAGCTCAGATTATATCTTTATTAATAAAAGTTCTGGGCTTCTCTTTCTGATGCAGCATGCCCTGACTGAGTACTTAAGCTTTAGAAATCAGCTTTTCCATATTTTTGAAAGGAAAATTCCTTTCAATTCCAACCTATCCATATGTCTGAGCTTAAAAATACTAGGATGAAATTTCCCTAGAACAACTAGCTTGAAATTTGGAAAAAACCACTGTACTGATTTCTGTTTTATTAGCCTGTGCTAAGGGTTCAATTTTATGAAGCTAAATAAATGGTTGGGCAGTGGTAGCTGGAATAAGAGCAAATCGTCTGTGCCCTTCAGACCTTTGAGAATGTTTTGACAAAGAATTCACTGCCACAAAATATATGCAAAAATATGCCAGGCGTATATCCCCATGCGCAAAATGAAACACTAAATACTATTAAGCTCTGGGTTAGTAGTCCTGTCCTTGAAAGAGGCACAAGCATGACAAGGTGAGGACCATAATTATTATATGTCAGCTACTCAAAGTTTCTTTGACTCTGGATTTGTTTTTCTTTTCAAGTATATACCTGGTTCAGTTGTCCTCCCTGTTTGTGCTATTTACTAACGTTGTGCTGCTTTGTTGCCATTTTTAAGTAATCCATAAATTTGAATTCAATCTCTTTTCCCTATGTTCTTTCCTATCAGTTGACACATGTAGAAAAGATAATCATGCAAGGAGTTTAACGTATTTGTAAGTAAAATACTTAGTTTGAGTTATCATTTTCATGTTTATCTAAACCCTGTGACTTGGAGCATCTATTATGGCAACAACACAAACCCATAAGGCTGATTTGTTTTCACAGAGAGCTTATTTTAAAATGTAATATGCACTAGA
Organism: Nyctibius grandis; assembly: GCF_013368605.1. Lineage (NCBI taxonomy): Eukaryota > Metazoa > Chordata > Aves > Nyctibiiformes > Nyctibiidae > Nyctibius > Nyctibius grandis. The sequence goes on along the minus strand of NC_090659.1, from coordinate 15,449,956 downwards.
TTTGTTATTTGTAGTGACTGCTGTGGTTTATGACTCAGTGAAGGTAACTTCAGAAGATGAGGCAGACACTGTGTGATTGATAGTGAATTATGTCAATGGATTGCCAAGAAAATAAATGCTATCTGGCTTCATGTTACATGAAACGAGATTCTGATTTTTCATTCTTACCAGTTTAGATCTTCAATACTTTTAATCTCATGTACAGTTTAGGTACTCACAAAATTTACAGGTGGTATTTCAAAAAAAGTGTAAGTAAGGGGCTAATTGACAATATGGGTTTTTCTGAAGTTATTTTCCCAAGTAATTTTAAAATAACAAGTCTACGGACAAGATGGCAGTCATATTTTTAGGCCAATTGGTCTAATAATTAAAAATATTTCAGATACATACCAGGTTACTAAACATGAACTCAGAAGGAAAAGAAAAGTATTTACATCAGAAAGTCCTTTGAAAGGTTTTGAAGGTCCTTACGTTAAGTGCAAACTACTTCTCTTATACATATTATCACATTCACTGCTATTATTCATTAGCCTTTTAACAGCAATCACATCAATCTGAGAAACTTCAGCCTTACAGTCAGAGAGCTTTTTCTGTTTCCATCATGCTTTCTGGTAATCTACTCAATGCTTGCAACACAAAACCATGACGTGAGTTTTACCATTTCTCGTAATCTACCACATGCTTCACCATCCTAAGCCCAGCAACGTGTTGCTTACAAATGGAGACAACTCACCCAAACTAAACCAGCTGTTAGGAGCTCACTCGTTCTTTTTGTTTCATTTACTGTAAATGAGTTGTACTTTTAAAAGATCTTAGGTTGACTTCCCTTCTCTATCTTTTATTTCCTAATGATCACTGAACAGGAGGTATGTAAAGAGAAGCAAATGCTCTTTCTACATAAGTTTAATGGAAAAGGTAGGAGTCATAAGACATTGCATATTATTGTTTAATTGCCTGGCTGATTAACGGCTCATTATTTGCCTAAAAGCTTATTTGCCGTATCTTTCATTAACTGCATAATTTCTAAATTGCCATATGGTTTATACTTAGCTCATCTCCTACACTTTCATTGGAACCTGCATACTTGTACCTCTATAATGATTTTTTTTTGTTGTTGCTTTCATTGTTCTTCCCACATCAACGGAAAATCTTAATTTTACTATTTTGCTATTCCTTTTGTTTCTCCCCAAACATTGCTTCCACTTTTCGTGTCCTTTCTCTGTATTGCTACTTCCATTCAATAGAATTTAATTCAATTGTCACTCCTTCTACACAGTTTTTGCTTTCCCCTATGTTTTGCTCTTCCCTGTGTTGACCAATAGGCCTGAAATAAACTGCCCTAAGTTAAAAAGGTTATATTAGGCTGATTTAAAAAATACTTTAAGAGTCCTTATCTAGCTAATGTAAAAGTCAAGTAAGATAATGTGAACTGCATAATTTATAACAAAATTAGTGTAAAGTGATCTTTAAGGCTCAAGTTAAAGTCATGGTTATCATGACAAGAAGCTGGGAGATTCTAGACATGAGGTCAGTAGAAGCCCATCCAAGCTGTGCTATGATAGTGTTTTCCGTTCTTCTTAGATCCAGAGGTCAACGTACAGACAAGCAGAGCCCAGTACTGGTTTTAACAGGTGTAGGCAACCTGCTGTATTTTCTACCTCCCTGACAAATCCTGCCAATTTCAAATAGCCAAAAAAGTAAAATAAAATAATTCTATCATGCTCTAGAAGGCGAGCAGGCAGTCTCTGAAGTAGCTTATGCATGCAAAATTGTCTATAAAGTGTCAGAAAACCTGCCATGAAACAGTTAAACCAGCATCCTAGGAGCAGAAAGTGCTCAGTTTGAGCAATCATTGAATCCCATACATATTAAGCCTCACGGTTCAATAAGCCTGCTACTACTTCTCCTTTTTTAGATGTTATGCATATGACTAACTTCATCACTTCTTTTCTTTGTACAGGCAGGTAGAAAAACATAGCTCAATCTAACATAAAGTCTGCTTCAGTCCTGTTCTATGATTTTTCTTTTTCTACTTAAGTCTTTTTAGAGAAATCATTGCACTTCAAAAGTCCAAAATACATTACCAGCTGAGGATTGAAACAGTGGTAGCAAGTTACATAGGTGGAATATAACCACTCCAATTTTTTTTGTTTACAAAATCCTATTAACCATCATTCTTCCCCCGATCTTATTACATAAATAGATGCCTGACAGCTAACCGAGCTGGTTTATAAAATCTCTGTATTCCCATGCTAAATCTCATCGGTACAAAATGCTTGTTTACTGACTTGAACAGAGCAAACATTCTAAATTTTCCTTCTGTGGGATGTGCGGGTCAGTTGCAGACATGGTTTAAAAGAAAAAAAGATATGTGTAAAACTTCTACTGTCCACACATACCTGCCCCACTAACCACAAGGGAAATTAGTTCACCTCCAGAAAATATTCATTTTGTTCCAGTCTGCCTACCTGAACTTTTTGTGTGAAATGACAGAGACAGACCTTGCTGAGAATTGCAATATACCACTAGGAAGTTTATTTGCAGAGAGCAGACATTTTATCAGAATGACAATGCTACTGAATTCAAAACTACAAACAGTTTTAGTCTGTAACAAACTGAACATTGTGCAGACCTCAAATAGTTCTGGTTGAAAAGGCTACTCGCTTTTTACCACTTATAATAATAAAATGAAGTAGTATTCGTACATTGTGGATGCTCATGCCATAGAAAAAAGAGTTTATCAGCATGTTGACCACCTGGTGGTAGTCCAAGAGGAAGGTTTTTTTTTCCCTGTGTTTAGTAAATTATTTTAACATCTGTTTCACAAAGAATTATATGGATGCTGCTCCTTGTGGCCACAGCTACACTCTCCCGTTGCATCCCCTGCAATGCCATGGAATCAAAATTTCCACCACGCTATACCATGTTAGATACTCCTATCATACCCAGCATGATGGAAGAATCCACAAGTATCGAGACACTCTCCAGTGAATTTTCGGGCTGTCAGAACCCAAAGAGTGCTGTGGCCTTCCTGTCACACCCCTGCTCTTTCACATCACAGCTCACAGCCCCGTCCTCTTCTGCATGGTGCACTTTTCTGGAAGTGACACATCACAGGCAGGACACACAGCCCACCCGTGTAGTCATATCCTGGCTGCAGACAGACACCTGATGGGGGCCGCTCCACCATTTCAACACCTCTACAAGACAGTCTTTCAGTGCTGCCCACAGTGCACACGGGGCTGCCATCCATGAGTGACCATTTTGAACTCATCATACGCATGTCATCTCTGAGCAGCCTTTAAGTAGCTGCCTGTTTCCTCCTGCCACATGCAAAGTGGAGACTGAGAGGCCCCACATCTGCCCAAGCCTGATGGGATGTCCATGCAGCATTTCTAAGGCAGCCTCTGGGCTATGCATGGTGCTGCCAAGCCCAGGCAACCCTGCATGCACACATGGGAAACCAGGACAAAATGCCAATCCAGGAGAACATGTGTGTGAGGACAATAAGGAAATCCCCAAAAGGAATCCCCAGAATGACTGGGTGAACCAGAAGACCTATCCTATGGGCCTCTGAATCAGAAACCATTTTGAGGAAAGCTCACGTGGTGGGGAACAGGGATGGGGGCTGCGCAGCTGCCTCTGAGGCCATGGCAGGCTGCAGGCAAGTCCCATACATTTTTCCTTTTCCTTATGCGATGGTGTTCCATGGAAAGTTTCAAAAACCTCCAGCAACTGACTGAGGAGGGAGAATACAAATGTGCGCCCTGTGCTGCCTCCAAAAGTGGGTCTTGCCCCAGTGCCACATCCATGCAAAGTACGTTGGCCCCAAGGAAAAGATACCATCCTGCCTCCACAGGACTTATCTCTTCCTCCAGACAGAGTTGTAAATCACATCATTTCAGCATTTATTTATGCAATTATAACTTGTGAGATGAAATGATCTGTCAGACTAAAGGGCCCATCTGTAGTACTAAAGAACTGCCCATGCTGACAGGCAGTTCTAAAATAGTCCAGACAAGTTATAACTGCTCCAGCACAGAATTGAATCCCTCACGTTATCTTTCACTGCTACACTGTAGACAACTAAATTTAGACATCTAAATGTAGCAAAGCAATTAAAAAGCATAAATATATCTATTCAGAGCCATTCTAGATGTCCTAGAATACCTGAGATATCTGCTTAGAGCTGCCCTATGTGACAGAGGCTCTATGGGAGATTTGCGCAGTGACATCTTGGGGCGGCAGGATACCTTAGGGTATATAAAATGTTGCTAGACAGCTAACATTAAACAATTAAATTATTCTGTACAGAGAACTTTCAACTACCAACAGATAAATAATTGGCATCATTTGGGAGTTTATGGGATATTTGAGAGATCCAGGCAGAGCAGATCAATACACCACAACATTTGTGTCCAGACTGTGCTGTTCTTGAGTGGGACTCCTCATGATACTTGAAGTGATACTGCAGAGCCTATTTTCAGATACCTGAATCCTGCTCTGTGCATCTAGATGTGTACTGTGTCTGTAGACAGAGGCAATGCAGTTCTGGGCATCACAACTGGAATTAAAATAAATATTTTTTGAAATATGAAATGCCCTTGCATATCCTGATCTCTGGCTGATCCAAAAGGGCAAACCTTTTCTAGGTCCTATGTCTTATCTGCCAATTTGATGCATATTCATAGGACAGCTAAAGTGATCACAGGTAAGTATATAAAGCACCTGAATGCTCCCTGGTGCTTAGACACCTACATTTATTTGCCTGCACCCTCAGGCTGAACTCTGCCTGAGCAGGATAAGGACAACATTGATCCAAGAGAAGTGGCAGACGTCGCCCTCTCCTCACCCTCCGAGGGGTGTGGTGGCCATGTCACAGTGGGCAGCAAGTCAGTGGTGGCCATGTCACAGCTGGCACAGGGGCCACGAGGTGGCGGCTGCCTCCTGAGTGAGAGGTGCCCCTTAACAGACAGGAGCAACCACTGCCGCTGTGGCTTCTTGTCCATCTCAGTGCACTTCAGCAGGCATCAAGAGCCACAGATGTGCTTCGCAGGAGAGCTGTGGGCTGGGCCGCACATCAGCTCCTGCCTAGTTCGTAGCCTGATCCCAGACATCTGGGATGCTACCCTCAGGCAGGGAAGCATGCTGTGCCAGAATGCTGAGGGTTGGGGAATGTGAAGGTGCCGCACTGCTGTCATGAGGTCCAGCCCAAGATAGTAATTACCCCATCTCAGCACTCCCTGCTGCACTGCATGGGTTGCAGCAGTGGCAATGGTTATTCAAGGGTGTGACTGCCATCTGCCCAGTCCTGTGCCCATATTATTCTGCCCAGGAAGTAACAGAGGCTGCCTTGGTCAGACATGCTGTCTATTAGTATATAACAATACTATCCACTGCTGGCTAATCAGCAAGACTGAATACACAAGAGCACAGATACAGGTACACAAACTACATGAAACATTTCCTGTGATGCTGTGGACCCAAACCTACTCTTCCATTGATCCAACATTTCCATGCCTTCATTCTACAAAGGAGCCAAATTATTAAAAAAAAAAACATATTATCAGTACTGTGACCAAATCAGAAACAGTGTCTCTGGAATCATGTTTCATTTGTACACCCTACAAGATGCACAGGTTGCAGGTGCAGTACGTCTCTTGACCTGTGGGATAGCCATGGCTCACAGCATTTCCTCTTCTTTCCCCATCACTCCTCCCCCATCCAACTCCAAAGGGAAAAAAATCATCATTTTCTGCATGTAAGTTGATGTGGTAGGGGGTGCATACTGGCAAGTGTTCGTGATTCTGAGCCTGCCAGGTCCTTGCCATTACACAGTGTTTGGCACTGCTCTCCAAGAGCTGCTGGTGGCAGCCTTGGGAAAAAACATTCAGCCAGCTTCAGCCTCATGATGGCTGTGAAGATAGTTAGGCGCAGCTGCTTGTTCTGTCGTGAAAAGGTTGTCAGTCCCGCTTTGGAGAACCTAAGAGCCAAAGCTCAGGTTCTGCTGAGACTTCACCTCATTTGTTATGAGGCCCTGGTGGAGACTTTTGAGGATTTTTGAGGTCCTTTTCATAGAAGTGCATCTTCAGATGAGTCATGAGCAGGCACGTGTTAGATGTCAAGAAGCAATCAGCTCCAGAGCAGGGATAAAGAGCAGTAAGGTAATACATAGTCTTGTGAAGGCCAGGGTAGAGAACCTAGGCTTTCTGTCCATGGAAAATTATCAGGAAAACTCTGTATTAAAGTATACAACTACGTTAACAAACTTTGAAATTAGGTTGTGTTTGAGAGGTGTTAAGAGTTAACAGAGAATGTATATAAGTTTACTGTTAAAACTGCATTTCCATGGGTCTTGAGAATGTCTGTAATACAGGAAGATTTTTTTGGTTCCCCATGTCAAAGACAAAGTAAAGCAAAGTATTTTGCTGAGACAGTATTTTCTATTATAAAACTGTTTTGATTAATATTTTGCAGCAATATTTTTCATCAAATATACTGAAAGATATAATTTTTTTAAGGAAATATATTAATTTTTTTTAAATGTCTTAAATTACCATACTGTCCATAATTTAGGAGATGGATCACGGAGATACATGACTTCAGACACCCTCAGTGCCTACATGCTCTTATTTGAGTCTGGTCAGTTAACCTCAGGATAACATGAAGAGATGAGGCTAATTTACTCTCCAAAATATGGCCTCCTGTGGACTGGAACAGGGTGGTAAAAAAGAATCATAGTAAGTAATGTTTTTACGCTTCACCTTGATAAACTCTTATTTAGATGTAGAAGAGAGAGATTTTGAAAAGTAGCCTCTGCCAAGTTTAGGACACCAGATACCACATTGGAAAATTGCCTGGTTGCTCTGTGGAATTTGTAGGAAATGAAGAGGAAGGCCATTGCATCAAGTGAATGAGGACAGAATTACCGCGAAAATAATTTGTGGGTACTTTATTGAATTATGATATACATACAGAGTGTGGAAATTGGATTTCCCTAAATCTGCTGTTCTTGAATTTGAAACTTTAACATTCTTTCAGTATTTTTGTTGAAAAACATTGCTGCATAACAGTAATAAAAGTAGATATATGATAGAAAATACTTGTTCAGGAAAACACCTTTCAGTGGATTTGCAGAACAAATATATTCCACGCAAGAAGATTTCTCCGAAATGAAAAAGATATTTCAGAAAAAAATATCCAATATGCATCCTAAGCAAGTAGTTACATTTGCTTTTTTTATTACTGTTTTACATTGTCTTTTGACATATTAATAATGGCACAAAATCTGACAGGCTACAGGGTGAGACATTATAAGTAAATGGAAAAAAAAATACTGTCCAAAATATTGAAGAAATGAATAATTCTGGTCACATGTAGAATAGTCAAAGGGAAATTCTGACACTGGCTTCATGCTCAACAGGGCAGACAGATGACTTTCAGGAAATCTTCATGGACAGTGGAAGGAGATGTTCAGCAGCCCAGATCTTTGTTTTCTTGTCTCCCAGTGAAGAAAATAGAAATGCCGACATGCTTAGTATTTGGAGAGTTTTACTTTCAGCTGGTAAAGACAAGATACTAAAAGAGCAATATTCATGTTCATATTTGTTCTGCTTCCCAGAAAGCTGGTTTTAAAAATGGATTTTCTTACAGGACCACTAACATCAGATGAGCCCATTTATTCAGAAGCTGAATATTTTTTTTCCTACATTTAGAAGTTTTATATTTTTCATAGCACAGAAAATACACCACATCATGACTATTTTTACTTTCTATTGTGTGCGGTGGCATAACTGAAAGTAGGAGAGACATGTGCCTACATACTTACAATGCATCTTAGCTACAGGATCTCAGAACGTGGGAAATAAATTTGCTAATAGTCTTGACTTCTGAAGTTTCAGATAGTAAAAAACTCACATTCCCAATGCTAAGTAGACCCCATATGACAATTTTAAAAAAAAAAAAAAAAAGAAGATAAAAAATAGAAGTATGATGCAGGAATTGAAAATTTGGATCAACTAACTTGTTAGAATCTTATTTAAGGTGCAGCTTTTGTGTCACTGTGAAGGACTACTTAGGACTCTGCTGCTAGTACACTTCTAAGTGAAATAGCATATATACTTTAAAAAAAACGTCTTTAGTCTGCAAAAGATAGCATTTTGTTGGAGCGATAATAGCTTTGGCTTAGTGGGAAAGTGGAGGCTAATTAAAAGGAACAAAATATTATTCAATAACATTCCCACGTAATGAAAAGATTATAGCAGCAATGTTTATGGACACCATGGGCATGCAACTGACTTTTTAAATATTTACACACAGTAAAATATACAACTTGCAGCCTTTTACTTGGAAAAAAGTGTCATTCACCTTTAAAAATCCAATAGTGTAGCATAAACATAATGTTCAAAAAGTCCACAACCATGAAAACAATTACAGAGTAATTGAATTATTTCATATATATAAAACACTTGACCTTGCAAATTGTGGCTGATGATGTAAACAGCTTTAGAGAACCACCTCATACCTACTAAAAGTTTTCCAGTGGTTCAACACCGCCCTTAGAAAGGGACTGCAGCTAAGTAGTAACAGCAGTTTATTAGGGTGACCCATGCAGCTCCAGGACAAGTCAGAACTAAATATCAATCCTATTTGCCTTATTCCCACATTAGTACTAGATGAGTAAACACAGAAATGAAAGAATATTTCTCATGTAGAACAGGGTAAAGGGGAATGGAATATGTCTTTAGGTGAATAAGCAAAGTACTCGGGTTAGCGGGAGAATCAAGACCAATTACCTCAAAGGTATTTAAAAAGGGGAAAAAAAATCTAGGATTGAGGATTAGTTTAGTAAGATTGAAGCATGAGAAAGAGCTCTCTCTCACTTAGCTACATTGAGTAAAATAATATGGTTATTATATGTAGAAATGTACAAACTAGACAACTGCACAGCTACAAGCTCAACATGGTTTGCTTCTCTCTCACCAATCTCAAAACGCTTCTACTGCATCACAACGCTTTTCCGTCTTTGGAAGGAATGTTCATCTCAGACCACATAAAAATGATAGAAAAGGCATTAGGATTTTTATCTTCATCTTAACTTCATTATTAATTAATATAGGCTCTACTAAATATTTAAATTATTACTGGTGAATGATTTTAGTGTTAATATGCATTTGATTAATTTGTTTTACCTACTCATCTTTACAAGTGAGTCATGATTCCTATGTACGAATCAATCTCTTTTGAATATGCACTGCCAATGCACTAAGTGAGTGCAGTAAGTCCCTGCAAACAGAACTGCTTTTGGGGCCATTCTTTCACAATGGGTTGTAAAAGAAAAGTTCTGAAATTGGTTTTCTTACCATTATTTTTCATCATCCAGCTTTCTGTCTCTCCCCACTTTCCACTTACAAATTCCTTTGGTCTGACAAAGTAAAATTTATTTGGCAACAGTCTTCAGATTGATGATAGGGCTTGTTTTGTACAAGATGATTAATTTCACCATAATGCTTTTAATTAACATCTCTGTTTCTTTTTTGGGGGGGAAAAAAGCAAATGTGAATCTGCCTTAGAGTTCATGTACATTTTTGTTTAATCAGGATCTTTTGGCAGGAAAGAGAAATGAAATACAATGGTTAGTGGGCTGTATACACTTTGGGCTATACAGAATAATGATAAACCTTTCATACAAATTATAAAGTCACTGTAAACTACTTTGCATTATTTTACTTTTTAGTAGACTCTCTGACTTTCATGGGACTTTTGACATTTTCTTCGTTTGTGTTGTCCCATTCATGTTGTGCCTCAGTTTAGCTGAAATTCAACCTTCAGTTCGTAAACATATATGGAAAAATATAGTACTGAGTACTTTTATATGTGCAATTAACAATTTTTTAATTAACAAAGCTAGATTTCTACTAAAAGGGTAGGCTGTAGAGGATGATATTAACAAAATAATTGACAATAATTCACAACACATTTAATGCATGAACTCACTGTTGAGATGCACATTTTCAAACAATTTTAAAAAATCCCAAAGATAATAGTTGAATGTGCTTAGTCTAGAGCTATATTAGCAAGACCATAGGGTCTGATAGGATGGATGAACTCACAAGTACTGAGGGAGCTGGGAGATACCATTGCAAGGCCACTCACTATTATCTCTGAATGATCATGGCAACCGGTAGAGGTACCTGAAGACTGGGGAAAGGAAATGCTCATCCTATCTTCAAGCAGGGCAGGAAGGAGGACCCAGCAGACTAACTACAGACCAGTCAGCCTCACCTCAATCCCTGGGAAGTGGACAGAACAACTAAATCTGGAAACCATTTCCAGGTACATGAAGGTCAAGAAAGTCATCAGTAGTAGTCGGCAACGATTCACAAAAGGGAAGTCATCCTTGACAAATGTGATAAACTTCAGTGATGAAATGACTGGCCTAGTCATTCCCCCTCATGAAGGGAAAACAGTGGATATTTTCTACCTTGACTTCAGTAAGGTTTTGATAGAATGGTTTGAGTTGGAAGGGACCTTTAAAGATCATATAGTTCCAACCTCCCTCCCATGGGCAGGGACATATTTCACTAGATCAGTTTGCTCAAAGTCCTGTCCAACCTGACCTTGAACACTTCCAGGGATGAGGCATCCACAACTTCTCAGGGTAACCTGTTTCAAAGTCTTACCACCCTCACCACAAAAAAATTCTTCTTAATGTTCAATCTAAACCTATCCTCTTCCAGTTTAAAACTATTGCCCTTTCTCCTGCCACTACAGGCCCTACTAAAAAGTTTGTCCCCATCTTTCTTATAAACCCCCTTCAAGTACTGACAGGCTGCAATAAGGTCTCCCCAGAGCCTTCTCTTCTCCAGGCTCAACAACCCCATCTCTCTCTCAGCCTTTCTTTCATAGGACACGTGTTCCTCTGATCATTTTTATGGCCCTCCTCTGGACCTGCTCCAACAGGTCCATGTCTTTCTTGTGCTGAGGACTCCCGAGCTGGATGCAATACTCCAGGTGATGTCTCATGAGAGTGGAGTAGAGGGGCAGAATCACTCCCCTCCACCTGCTGGCCATGCTTCTTTTGATGTAGCCCAGGATACTGTTGGCTTTCTGGGCTGCAAGTGCATATTGCCAGCTCATGTCCAATTTTTTGTTCACCAGTATCCCCAAGTCCCTCTCTGCAGGGCTACTCTCAATCCATTTATTCCCCAGTCTGTACTGATATTGGGGATTGCCCCTGACCCATGTGCAGGACCTTGCACTTGGCCTTGTTGAACTTCATGAGATTCGCATGGGTCCCAAGCCTGTCAAGGTCCCTCTGGATGGCATCCCTTCCCTCTAGTGAATCAACTGCACCACTCAGCTTGGTATCATCCACAAACTTGCTGAGGGTGCACTCAATCCCACTATTTATGTCATTAATGAAGATATTGAATAGTATTTGTCCCAGCATGGACCTTTGAGGGACACCACTCATTATTGGATTCCATTTGAACATCAGCCATTGACTGTAACTCTTTGGATGCGACCATCCAGCCAATTCCTTATCCATCCATCCATCTCTCTCCAATTTAGAGGCAAGACTGTTGTGGGGGACTGTGTCAACACTGTCTCACATAAGATCCTCATAGAGAAGCTGCTGAAGTACCAGCTCGATGAGCAGGCAATGAGGTGGATTGAAAGCTGCCTGAAAGGCCAGGACCAGTGGGTGGTAATCAGTGGCAGTAGCAGTGTATTCCAGGGGGCAATACCGGGTCCAATCCTGTTCAACATCTTCATCAATGATCTGGATGATGAGGCAGAGCGTACCCTCAGCAACTTTGCTGATAATACAAAACTAGGAGGAGTGGCTGATACACCAGATGGTCATACTGCCATCCAGAAGGACCTCGAAAGGCTGGAAAAACGGGCTGAGAGGAACCTCATGAAATTCAGCAAGGGAATATGCAAAGTCCTGCCCCTGGGGAGAAAAACACCATGCACCAGCATATGCTGGGAGCTGCTCAGCTGGAAAGCAGCTTTGCAGAAAAGGACCTGGAGATCCTGGTGGGCACCAGGTGGAGCATGACCCAGCAATGTGCTCTTGCTGCAAAGAAGGCTAATGGTGTCCTGGGCTGCATTAGGAGGAGTGCTGCCAGCAGGTGGAGGGTGGTGATTCTTCCCCTTTCCTCAGCACTGGTGAGGCCACATGTGGAGTGCAGAGTCCAGCTCTGGTCTCCTCAGTACAAAGAAGATATGCAGCTACTGGAAAGAATCCAGTGAAGGGCCATCACTAAGATGACTAATAGACTGGATCATGTCTTCTCTGGGGAAAGGGTGCAAGAGTTGGGAGTGTTTAGCATACAGAAGAGAAGGCTTGGGAGGATCTCATAATGTGTACAAATACATGAAGGGAGGGTGCAAAGAAGATAAAGTTAGGCTCTTTTCAGTAGTGCCCGGTGATAAAACAAGAGACAATGGGCACAAACTGAAACACAGGAGATTCTGTCTGAACATATGGAGAAATGTTTTTAGCTTAAGAGTGACTGAGCAGTGGCACAGGTTGCCCAGGGAGGTTGTGGAGTCTCCATCCCTGGAAATATTCAAAAGCCATCTGGATGTTATCTTGGAAACTCTAGGCACTAGGTGGCCCTGTTTGAGCAGGGGAGTTGGACAAGATGACCTCCAGATGTTCCTTCCAACCTCAAACATTATTTGAGTCTGTGAACAAGAAATTCAGAGCAATATGATAAAATCAGGATTTGGAAACAACTGGTACAAAGGTCCCTGTATCTGTGCTACATACAGCTTGAGGATTTAATTTCAGAAACAGATTTAGTTTTTTTCCCCACTCCAAACATCTCACCAGGCATGTGGCTTGCAACTGCTCGAAGGACTAGTCATTATTTCAGACCCTTATGTTTTCTCACAGGCTTGAAAATGTTTGATGTGCTCTAAAGGATTCTCTGGTTTAACCTGTTTCAGAAGGAATCCAGTAGGCACGCACCAAAATTACTACAATGTGAAGCATGAAAGGTTGCATTAGATGAAAATAACCAACCAATTTCCTTAAAAATTGAAGTATTGCTGCTAAAAGAAAAAAAAAAAATAGTATAGACACAGTGAGCTCTTCACAAAGAATACAAAGAACATAGTATCAAAAAAGTAGAGGAAAGGACTGTTGATTTTGTATCTTCTTCCATTTACAGGATTTGCCTTTATTATTTTTGGAGACCAAACACAAAAGAACAAATGATTTCTCATCTAATCAGTTATTCTTCATCCTTGTGAACCATTGCTCCACAATAAGAACAAAATCAAAAAAACCCCAACTTTTTGTGTCTTGTGCTTCTTTACAAAATTCAGCTCACTTTTTTTTCCTGTTAAGTAAGTTGCTTTAGTGAAAAGAGCAGAACTTCCTAGTACTGATACAGATATAATGGTAATTTTTTATGCTGCATTGTAGCTCCTGTCATAGCTCCTATACTGGAAAAAAAAAATATACTGAGGTGAGTTGTACTAAAACAGATGTCACTTTTTTTAACATAAGGCTGTTACTAGTATAAAGATTTTTTTCCTTTTTGTACGCAGTTAAATCACACTCATATCGCACAGGTCTACCAACTGTACTTTATAATGTAGACCAAGTGTAGGTTTACAAAAGGGTGTTTAGTGGCTAAACACCATATTTGCAAACCTGTGTCTCCAGTCAGAAAGTGCATTAGAGGGTGAAGTACCAGAGGGGTGTGTGATCCTACGCACTTACACATTGCATCTGGATTTGGTCTTAAAGTAGACAGGACCTCTGTCTATTCTTTGTGTCTTTGCTAAAGGCACTGCTGGGGAACTAGAAAGTGGCTATGAAACTAATTCTTTTTTTAAAGTTTGTTTTCTCTTTCTGTGCTTTTTGAACTATTTTACTGAGTTCCAGAGAATTTATTTGCTTGTAGTCTCACTGAAGTTAGTCAAATTATTAGTTCCAACTTTACACTGTGTGTTTAAAGAAAAAAGAACTTTCAAAGTATTTTATTATTCTGCAAGGGCTTAGAGCTATGAGGAAAGTGAAAAGAATTCATATTTAATTTTAAAAAGATTTCAAAATGTCTTTTTTTTTTTTGCTAGCATGTATTGGAAGGTGTTTCTGCTATTTCAAGGAAACCGGGGGAATATGGACAACTGATTTTAAAAAAACCCTGTTCCATCCAGAAAAATAATGTTGTAATGAGAAGATATAAATTGGATTATTTATTAGTGAATTTAGTTCTGTATTTTAAGGTAACAAAGATTCCTTCTCAGGGAGCTGAGTATGACATAATCATATCAGTGTGTGAGAATATGTTGTTCATCCAACAGAGTTCTTATTCCACCACCACAAAGGAATTATTCTTTTAAGAGATTTAAAGTCACAGCTTTTCCCACTTCTCTCAGAACCATTTTTTTTTTGTACTTACCAGAGGAATAGCTTCCATTCAAATCTCACATTGGAATAGCCAAAAGAACACAGCCACACTCTGAAGCCCGACATGAAAATCAGTAAAAGTCTTGAGTGATTTCTTGATTTCTAGTTAAACCAGGCAGATCTCTGAATCCTACAAAATTCCGAATAATAAGACAGAACACATTCTCTTTGACAACTAGCATGTCCAAAACTGAAAGGACTGAAACCTGAGAAGTCTTTCTGGAAATATGGTAGAAGTTTTATGTTTGGAATAAACCCTTATAAGCAGTGAAGTTCACTGGTTTTAGGTTTTGCTACATGCTCTGCAACAGTTCCATTTTGCCTTTGATACTCAAACAATTCTGTTGCCATATGCATGATTGTGTAAAGCATGTTGGTATGTTGGTTATATTTATCAACAGCTTAGCTATTATCTATATTTGAATGGAACTAAATTTTATTCAGTTGCAAATGAGTGGCCTAGGAACATCCATTCTTCAGATCAAACACTGCAAGAATTATATCTTACTGTAAAATATGCCAATTCCTGTACATATAATTTCAAATGCAGTATTTCATTACACAATATTTGAAAAATAATTTGAATTATTTGGCTGATTTTTTAAATCACTAACCTCAAACCTTTAGAATTAGACAAGTTGGGTCAACAATTCAAACGAGCAAACAGTAAGATCCAGATTCAGAATACTAACACTACAGCTTTGACATGAATTCTGATAAAAGAATACTTGAGTACCAGAAGTAAAACATTCTGATATTTGAGTTACATGTGGAAAATATCTAATCTACCTTTCTTTCCTCCCCAAAATTAAAATGGTATTTCAATAATACTTCTGCATGATTTTTGCCACAAAAGAGATCTTTGAGATTATATGTATACTTAAGACAGTTATTTATGAGTGAATTTTTTAGAACACTTCAATAAACGAGTGCCCCAAGATGGCTATTTCTGTAAATGTTTCACCAAAGCACACAAAATCTTGATTTATATCCTTCCCACACAACAAGCACTTTATACTTATGTTTTCATTTTTTATTATTATTATTATTTACTAAAACAGCTTCTGAAGACTGAGGCCACAAGACCTGAATTCTGATGTAACTCTGTGGTTGTTTACTCTCTGCATTAGGTAAATGAAGCTGTCTGGCTGCTGCTGTGTACAGTTTTATTTAACTTAAACTTTTGAATTATCCAGTAATTTATATTGTCTGCCACTGAAGCAGAAATAAATCAATATCATATTAAAACAATATATATATAATAAAATGCAAAAAATAAAACATCTTTTACCTTGTCCCACAGAAGCATCTTGCAAATGATATTTTAATAGGTTCTATTAATGTAGAACTTGGTTTCTTCCATAGCTATAGAGCAGCATCAGCTTCAAATACATGTTTCTTATTAAGACCACACTGCAATCCAGAAATATGTGATGTATATCGTAAGACTGTGAACACTACTTCACTTCCTCCATTCTAAACATATAACCATGACATCACTTGCAATATGATTCAAAATATAAAACATTACTCCAATTAAGTAAAAAATATTTTTAGCTATAAACAAACACTGTAAGTGTATTGGAAAGTCAGAAATAGAATCACAGAATCACAGAATCATTTTGGTTGGAAAAGACCTTTAAGATCATCGAGTCCAACTCTTAACCTAACACTGCCAAGTCAACCACTAAACCATGCCCCTAAGCACTACATCTACTCGTCTTTTAAATACCTCCAGGGATCGTGACACCACCACTTCCCTCAGCAGCCTGTTCCAATGCTTGATAACTCTTGCCGTGAAGAAATTTTTCCTAATATGCAATCTAAACCTCCCCTGGTGCAACTTAAGGCTGTTTCCTCTTCTCCTATCACTTGCTACCTGGTAGAAGAGACTAGCACCCTCCTCGCTACAATCTCATTTCAGGTACTTATAGACAGCAGTAAGGTGTCCTCTCAGCCTCCTTTTCTCCAGGCTAAACAACCCCAATTCCCTCAGCCACTCCTCACAAGACTTGTTCTCCAGACCCCTCACCAGCTTCTTTGCACTTCTCTAGACTCGCTCCAGCTCCTCAATGTCTTTCTTCTTGTAGTGAGGGGCCCAAATCTGAACACAGTATTCAAGGTGTGGCCTCACCAGTGCTGAGTACAGAGGGACAATCACTCCCCTAGTCCTTCTGGCCACACTCTTTCTGATACAAGACAGGATGCTGTTGGCCTTCTTGGCCACCTGGGCACACTGATGGCTCATATTCAGCCGGCCATTGATCAACACCCCCAGGTCCTTTTCCACCAGGCAGCTTTCCAGCTACTCTTCCCCAAGACTGTATCAGTGAATGGGGTTGTTGTGACCCAAGTGAAGGACCCAACACTTGGCCTTGTTGAACCTCATACAGTTGGCCTCAGCCCATCGATCCAACCTGTCGAGATCCCTCTGCAGAGCCTTTTTACCCTCCAGCAGGTCAACATTCCCACCCAACTTGGTGTCATCTGCAAACTTACTGAGGGTGCACTTGATCCCCTCGTCCAGATCACTGATAAAGATATTAAAGAGAACTGGCCCCAACACTGAGCCCTGGGGAACAGCATTTGTGACCAGCCGCCAAATTGATTTAACTCCATTCACCACAACTCTTTGGGCCTGGCCATGCAGACAGTTTTTTACCCAATGAAGCGTATGCCCATCCAAGCCATGAGCAGTCTGTTTCTCCAGGAGAATGCTGTGGGAAACGGTGTCAAAGGCTTTACTAAAGTCCGGGTAGACAACATCCACAGCCTTTCCTTTATCCACTAAGTAGGTCATCTTGTCATAGATGGAGATCAGGTTAGTCAAGCAGGACCTGCCTTTCATAAACCCATGCTGACTGGGCCTGATCGCCTGGTTATCCTATATGTGCCCCATGATAGCACTCAAGATGATCTGCTCCATAATCTTCCGCAGCACCGAGGTCAGACTGACAGGCTGTATTTCCCTGCATATTCCTTCCGGCCCTTCCTGTAGGTGGGTGTCACATTTGCTAACCTCCAGCCACCTGAGACATCCCCAGTTAGCCATGACTGCTGATAAATGATGGAAAGTGGCCTGATGAGCACTTCCGCCAGTTCTCTCAGTACCCTTGGGTGGATCCCATCTGGCCCCATAGACTTATGCATGTCTAAGCAGCATAGCAGGTCTCTAACCATTTCCCCTTGGATTATGGGGGCTTCACTCTGCTCCCTGTCCCTGTCCTCCAGCTCATGAGGCTGGGTACCCGGAGAACAACTGGTCTTCCTTCTAAAGACTGAGACAAAGAAAGCATTAAGCACCTCAGCCTTTTCCTCATCCTTTGTCACTATTTTTCCTCCCTCACCCAGTTAAGGATGGAGATTCTCCTTGGCCCTCCTCTTGTGGCTAATGTATTTTTTATTGCCTTTTACGCCAGTGGCCAGATTAAGTTCTAGCTGGGTTTTGGCTCTTCTAATTTTTTCCCTGCATAGCCTCAAAACATCCTTGTTGTCCTCCTGAGTGGCCTGCCATTTCTTCCAAAGCTCACAAACTCTCATTTTTTTCCCGAGTTCCAGCCAAATCTCTCTGTTCAGCCAGGCTGGTCTTCTTCCTCACCGGCTCGTCTTCCGGCACATGGGGATGGTCTGCTCCTCTGCCTTTAAGATTTCTTTCTTCAAGTGTGTCCAGCATTCCTGGACCCCTTTGTCCTTCAGGACTGCCTCTCAAGGGACTCTGTCAACCAGGCTCTGTCAAACAGGCCAAAGTCTGCCCTCTGGAAGTCCAAGGTAGCAGTTCTGCTGACCCCCTTCCTTACTTCTCCAAGAATCAAAAACTCTATCATTTCATGATCACTATGCCCAACATGGCCTCCAACCACCACATCACCCACAAGTCCTTCCCTGTTCGAAAACAAGAGGTCCAGTGGGGCACGCTCCCTAGTTGGCTCACTCACCAGCTGTGTCAGGAAGTTATCCCCAACACACTCCAGGAACCTCCGAGACTGTTTCCTCTGTGCTGTATTGTATTTCCAGCAGACATCCGGTAAGTTGAAGTCCCCCACGAGAACAAGGGCAACTGATCGTGCAACTTCTCCCAGCTGCTTATAGAATATTTCATCTACCTCCTCATCCTGGTTGGATTGTCTATAGCAGACTCCCACCATGATAACTGCCTTGTTGACCTTCCCCTTGATTCTTGCCCATAAACACTCAACCCTATCATCACCACCCAACTGCCAGTTGTTTCCTTGAGTAAAAATAATACAGAATAGGATCTAAGTTCAGAAAAAAGATACAAAACCCAGAGAACAACTAAAAAGAAAATTAGTGCAGGATGAAGAGCAGGTATGAACTGCCATCATCAAAGCTCAACATACCGCAAGGATTCCCATCAATCAAGGATCTGCTCCCAAACAATACTTAACAGTTTCCTTATTAGTTTCTTAGAGTGTAAAAATAATGTCTGCTTGAGGAATTAATAAATAAGTCTAAGTATTCTTATGCTTTCTCTAAAGGGGTTGGTATAATCCTAGCATAAGCAATTTCTGTGCCTGTGGAGAGGGCACAAATGTTACATATTCTCTAGCAAATATAATTCATTAGCTCTCGTCCATACAAACAAGAGGTGTGCTATACATTTCACAGTTTTGTGTCTGGAGCCCAGGTAACAGAAATATGCAGTTCCTACAGGCAATAAACTTGGCCGCTAGAGTTGCTGAATGCACTTTCAGATCATTCAAAGTGTGAAGAAAAGAGTGAAAGAACCGGGGGGAGAAAAGCCATTCATTGTCACTAACTCTTAGTTAAGAGGTTATGCAACTTAATGGGAGTTAAGACAGGTCATCTCCCATTGCTCTTTGACTTCCTCGAAGTCATGTCCTACATGGTTGTACTGCAGGCAATGAGCATGGGGAGCTACAGCGACAGGATTGTTATTCTTAAGTCAAAGTGCACGAAGTGTCACAAACCTGCCACCTTTAACTTTTAATGTAGTGGGGAGAAAAAAGCAAGAGCAAGAGATATAATTTGAATCACACACACTTCTGTAACTCCAGTACTTCTCTTTTATCATCTGGACAAGGCTTAACATCTCAGCACTTCTTTTGTAATAGTCTTTGCATGTATCTTCTCTTAGAGAACAATCTAATAAACAATATTCATTACAAAGGCAGCAAACCACTTTATATTAAGACAGTAGCTCAAATATTCCTTCTACAGAGATATATTTATATCAGCAATAGCTATAAACTATATGGGGGGTTTTTTTGGTTATTTTTTTTCCTCCTATTTCTCTACTTTCTTTTCCAGTGCTACAATGTATAAAAGGGGAGGGAAAAGGATGAAAGAAAAAAAAATTAACAAAACAAAGGTACTGAGAATATAATTAAAGGATTTTTCCCCACATATTTACCTCTTCATTATCCTGGGGACGTGCCACTCAGCATGCAAGCGGACAAAAACATCTGATAGAGTCCTCTGCTTTGTGTTTAGTAACCTAATTTAGCTACATACAGACATATGTTTTGTAGCCTTCTGCCCCTTTGTTATTCAAAGAGATACAAGAAAAAATATTTTTCATTATCTCATTACCACATTAGACATCATTTATATCTAATATATCTAGCACATACAGGGTATAACCCCAAAATAAAGATCTAAAATGGAAAAGTATAAATGCCAGCTAAATGTTGGTTGAATTATAGTGTTTATCTATTCATTTCTTGTAACTATAATATCCATCATGTAACTATAGTAACAGAGTTTGTTACTCTCCTGTACAAAAATACGACTTTTGATGAATGATTTTCAAAGAAAAGCAACTAAGCAGAGGATCAAAAACATCATTAAAGCCTCAGGCATATGACAATCTAAACAAGAACATATTGGTTGCAGCCCTGTACAGTTTGCCTTTCAAAGTATCAGAGTTTGTGGGTTAGGCTTTTGAATATTCAAAATAAGCTTCCTGAGTTTTTGATCTAGAGAAGAGAATTTATATTTAGAAACAGGGGAAAGAAGTCCCTTCATGGTCATCCTGTCAGGGAGTATGGTGGGATGCAGCTGAGCCCAGGAAGGGAGTAGGGGTGACCCAGTCGCAGGCAGGGCCCTGCTCTCACTCTCCAGCCCCAGCACAGCAGGCAGAGCCAGGGGTAGTAGCAAGGCCTGTTGGCAGTCCTAGGTACCTCAAAGGGATGGGCCAGGGCCAGGGGTCCACCAGGAGATGGGTCTGGGACCAGAGACAAGGCAGTGGCATGCGGCTCCATCCCACTGGGATCAAGTCTATGCACAGGCTGCTGATAAGGCTGAAGCTGACATGGGGCTCCTGGGCCCTGGGCAAGAGGGTGGGGGGCAGTGAGGACAGGGCAGGTCTGCCTGTGCCACTCGGGCCCTGCCACATGTATTGCTATTACTTAGAGAAATTAATTTCTAACAAATAAGAGAAGAACATGGGTGGCAGGTGCAGAGCAAGGATCATTTGGGGAGGGAGGCTGGACAGCAGCATACAGGCTGTGAATATGCTCATTGTTTTTGCCAAAAAAGTGTCAGAAGAAAGATGGAACATGTAAAGATTTACATCAAAACAAGTTACTGTTTCTGAGAACACAACAATTTCAGAAAATCCTTTAGGTAGAAAATTAGACAAAGTAGAGTCCTTGACTTAGTTAACCATTTGTAGTATACAGAAGGAAAATTGACCTGCATAATCATGATAAAATTTGCAGACTGAGGTAGTTAACCAAACAGGTTTTTTCATGTAAACAGTAGACGATCCACGAATCAATGATGTGAAAGGGCAAAATCCTGCACAGGCAGTGAGAACTGAGGAAAAAGTGTGAGAAACAAACCTGTGAGCACCAAGGTGAGAGAATGTGCCCCAGCAGAGATTTCCTTGCAGCCCTTGGAGAGACCATGCTGGAGCAGGTATCCACACTGTGGCTCATGGAGGACCACTCACCAGAGCAGGTGGATATGGTCTGAAGGAAGCTGCAGCTCCTGGAGACCCCACAATGGAGCAGGTTTAACCTGAAGAACTGCAGTCCATGGGAAGGCCCAACTGCTGGAGCAGGGGAAAATTGTGAGAAGGAAAGAGCAGTAGCAAGGAGATGTCATGGACTGACCACAACCCGCAGCCCCCATCCTCCTTGCGTCGCTTGGAGTGGGGGACATAGAAGAGTTGGGAATGAAGAAGTGAAGTTGAGCCTGGGAAGAAGGGAGGGTGGGGTGAAAGTGTTTTTAATTTTGTCTTTGTTTCTCACCATCCTATTCTATTTTTAATCAGCAATAAATTAAATTACCTTTCCCAAGTCGAGTCAGTTTTGCCAGTGACAGTAACTGGTAAGTAATCTTTGTGCCTTTATCTCAACCCACGAGCTTTTCCATATTCTTTCCTCCCCACATCGTTCTTGTTGAGGAGGGGGAGTGAGAGAGCAGTTGGATGGGCATCTGGGAGCTGGCCAAGGTCAACCCACCACAATTTTATATGTGAATCTGGAGAAACTAATCACAACCTGTAAAAATATCCTAATCTCAGTTCAGGTATGATTCATACATGAGCTACTTTTACCAAAGATTTCTGGTTTTCCACCAAAAGGACAGCCCAGCTGATCCTTGATGTATTCCCTCTGCTGCTCTGAATCAACGTTAACATTCTCTCTCTGTCTTTGTCTCTGAAGACACAAACTGTGGGATTTACCGGCCTGAAAACTAACCCCACGGAACAAGAGCAGGTTTCAACCAATACTACTTATTGATCCTTCTTCAATATGCAAATTAATGAGTATTTTTGTGTGAATCAGTTCTTCTAGAGTAAAATCCTTAAAATATTCAATGCGCAATTAAATTCATAACATTGTCCACAGATAGACCTCACAGACAGTTACAGAGAGGAGAAAACTTACCTTCTGTTTAAAAGCTCTTTGCTATATAAGATTTGGATATACATCAAATCTTTCAATAACTTTCTACAGACAATGTTAATTACTGTAAGCAATAGGCAGAGGTGATACACAACACACAAAAATAAATGCAATAGCATATATTCTAACATGTATAGCTGCTTTCAAAGGCAACTCCACTCTCATTAACTCTGGAATTTGCTGGTTTTGAAAGGCAGGCAGAGCAAAAGTTTTCATCAGCAAAGTTAATACATTTTATTTTCTATGAAAATCTGTTTGAATTCCACATACAGCTCTTGTCTGTGTCCATTTTTTTATCCAAAACTGAACACCAACATGTGTTTCAGAGGAGACAGGATGAAGACTGGGATAAATTAAATGCCACAGTATGCTATCGTAGGAAATTGTGGGAGTTCCATAATGCCAGAGGAGAGGTTCAGATTCATATAGAGGAAATATTGCTTATTATTTGGAAGCCTTAAAATACTTCAGAGTTATTGTAGCTAAAAAAGGAAACAATGGGAAAAACACAATCTTTCATAATGAATAGTACAATTGTACTTCCCTCCATTATATCTTGACATAAAAAGTTTATCATATTAATTTTATTAGTAGTATAACATCAAGCCTGGAGCTGCATTGTACAACTATATTTAAATAATTAACTTTTGATGCAAATCCTTAGTCTTGATATCACTGCTGTAATGCCACCCATTTCAAGGACAGGACACTTTTACAGAGAAAACTGCATCATGTTGGGAACTGGTTTCATTTAAATACAGCTTACAATTTAGCACCTAGACACAAGGGGTACATGCCATGCTTTGAGATGGGTAAGCATCCTCCAAACACTCTTACTAAAAGCAACCTAAAGATCCTGGTCCATAAGAATTTCACCATGAACTTATACAATGTGCTTTAGCACATCTTCAGTTTGCAGATGGAAGAGGTAGGAAAAGTTTTGTCCAGGTAGGTATGAATACAGTTGATATAATACTACATCTGGTTCTGGAGTTTTGTAGAGGATGTTGGAAAGAGATACATATTTTTTAAAAGGCTGTAGATAATGTTTTACAGTAAGGACCTTTAAAAACCCAAACTATTTAAACTATCAAAAAAGAAACTAATAAATGATTAAAGCAGGTGCAAGCATTTCTCCAGGTAAAAATGGTTAAGTACTAGTGGACACTTCCCTTTAGTGGAGAAGGAAAAAAACCCCATGACACCCATTGGAGTTCAATATAGTGAAAATAAAGATGAGAAAAAAAGGCCAACATTTAACACCAGTGAAGCAATCCACATTTCTGTAAATATAGTATGAACAAAGAAAGTATCTTAAAAATATATTTAAAAACATCTAAAAACAAATGTTCAAACTTCTGTAAATTTGTTAATAGCTAAAAATATGACATATACATAATGAATGACAGAATGGTACAAAAGGTTTTACCTGCACCCAGTAGGTATGACCTACACAGTTTACTTCTGTATGAGCAAATAATGAAATCTTCCTAAATTCAGAATAATAAAGCCTTTCCAGTAGGCCTGCTAACTAAGCCCATGGGCAAGAGCTCTCATTTTTTCTTCCCATTGGTAATGAAATATTTTATGTGTAAAACAGCAGATTATAAGAAAATACCCTCTTATCTTTCTCTTCTCTCTTTCCCTTATAGCTGGAGATAGATACAGAGGAACAGTCTCTTTACTGATATCCTTCTCATGTTTTTCACTCAATATAAATTGTCCAAGAATGTTATCAGCTAACGTACTGCCCCAATGAAAGCTCAAATTTATGGCAAAGCATAGACATTTTCCTCTCACTATAAGAAGCACCACTATTATGAATCTGCTTATTTGTCCTCACATGTATGCTGTATTAAAAATCTAAAGACATCTTTAAATAAAGCAGTAGAAAGCATTGTAGAACACATCATCATCAAAATTTATGTCTTAAGCCAGACACAAGAGAAGTAGTCTTTGTTCCATCTCCAAACTCTGGCAGGGCTTTCTCAGAGCTTCCTCAGGTCACAAAAAAAAGCTCTGGCTCTGTGTCTAATGCTTTCTGTGCTGATCCGATTCCTGATTTTTGGACCAGTAATGCTCTTAAAGATCACGGGCATGTGCTATTCTTGACAATAAGAAACTTAAATGAAATGTTCATATATACTAATGGAGGTTATTTGCCTAAAGGACAGCTAGTTGCTACCAGGCTTGATTTCTGTTAGCTCAGTTGTTTTAGGAGTTGCAGCAGACTCTAAACCATCTCTCTGATCCCTAGATTTTTTTCATGGTTGTTTGCTTGCTGTGTCTCTCAGAAATCTCTCTCCTCTCTGTACTATCCCATCTCCTCTGTCATCTGCCTTCCCTCTATGCAATCTGGAAGCTATTTTTCCTCTGATGAGTTCATTTCCACTCAAAGAATCACAGAATCACAGAATGTTAGGGATTGGAAGGGACCTCGAAAGATCATCTAGTCCAGTCCCCCTGCCGGGGCAGGATTGCCTAGACCATATCACACAGGAACGCGTCCAGGCAGGTTTTGAATGTCTCCAGAGAAGGAGACTCCACAACCTCTCTGGGCAGCCTGTTCCAGTGTTCAGTCACCCTCACCGTAAAGAAGTTTTTCCTCAAATTTAAGTGGAACCTCCTGTGTTCCAGCTTGCACCCATTGCCCCTTGTCCTGTCAAGGGATGTCACTGAGAAGAGCCTGGCTCCATCCTCTTGACACTTGCCCTTTACATATTTATAAACATTAATGAGGTCACCCCTCAGTCTCCTCTTCTCCAAGCTAAAGACACCCAGCTCCCTCAGCCTCTCCTCATAAGGGAGATGTTCCACTCCCTTAATCATCTTCGTGGCTCTGTGCTGGACTCTCTCTAGCAGTTCCCT